>NC_138339.1:51039887-51349887 GCF_046562875.1 Panthera onca
TGACTGATAGAAAAACTGACACTGAGGGGCAATTAAATGCACCATCTGAGGCCAAATAAATGGTCGGTGGCAGAGTTAGGGGCTGGTCTCTTTAAACCAGACAGCAGCTGCGGCCATCCCTCTCCCTATAAATTGCGAATCCCTCGACCCATGCAAATAATGCAGATCTTTCCCCAAACAGAAAAATAATCTAGAAAAAGGGAGCCACTGCCTTCTTGATTTGGTGTTTTATGTGGCAGCAGGGCAACCAATCGTTCTAACTAGGCCACGGGAAGCCTGTTTCTCTTTAAGAACCCATTAGCAAGCTGGCAAAATCTCATCCCATTACCATGTAAATAAATAAGGATAAATTTTCCCACCTCAGCTTCCCCGTGCCCAACCAAAGCTCTCCCCCTTGCACATTTTTGATAACCTGCTCGTTCTGGAATACCTCGCAATTAAAGATAGCGTGCACTGGAAGTCAATAATTCATCACGGAGGAGAAAAAAGGATGAGATAATTAACATTCTCTGGCTGGCTTTGGCTAGGAAATAGCTTAGTAAGCACAAGGACATTTTTTGGGCCATTTCCATCACGAGGGTAGAATAAATAAAATGGATCCTTTCGTGCTCTGAACCTGAAGAATCCTCGTTGGGCTGGTTGGCCCCAGGGCTCGGCTGAGTTGGGTTCAGACTCTGCATAGATGGCCCAGCAAGCTGCCAGCAGGTGCGGCCCAGGGGCTGGGGCGGGTGGGTGTGTTACGAGAGGTGGGCAGAGGGTGTTTCCAAGCTGTTGCTTCTTAAGCTTCTAGCCCACACCCCAAGTTTCAACTTTTCAGTGAACTGCTCTTTGACCTCTAACTTTTTTCTCCTCTGCTCTCCTTTATCAGAGGGATGCAACCTGAGCCTTCCTTACTTTGTCTTTCTGTAAAATGGGAAAGATAATGCATAACAGAAAGGGTTATTGAGGATTGAACCATCATCTTTATCATCCTCCTCGTCATTATCATCACTAGACTTTATGAATCGCTTATGATGTGTCAGGGTTTACACAGCACTAAATGTATTCTATTTGCATTATTGCATTTGATGCCCAGTGGGATAAATGGTCCCTCTTTGAACCTCAGACAAAGTAACATGGAAATAGAGATTTTAAAATTCTGTGTCACACAGTGGGAAATAAACTAATGAAACACAAAACCCCAAGGGGGATGGGGCAGGCAGTTGGAGAGGATTTGGATATATTTATGTACGACAGAGCCATAAATGGGTGCTGGGATATACCTAACCTTTATGGTTGACGTCAGGAGGAAATGGTTTCTCTGTCTCTTACCCAAGATCAAGGGTGGGTACAACATGACTGTGCCCTCTGGGTGCCCATCCCATGGGACCTCTGTTGGCAGCAGAGTATCAGCCTACGTGGACCATGGGTCTGTCCCAGTATGGCAATTCCTATATTTTATGTTGTTATGATTCTTAAGATAAAAAAATTTTGTGCAACTCTGGCTCTGGTTTCTATGCTGATCCACTGACCACTAGCCTGATCTCTTTGTTCTCTCTAAATTCTATTTTCTTGATCCAAGTAGTGAAATTTCAGTGTCAATTTACTACAGCAAGTCAGAAAGGAATTGTCCTAAAATGTCTGAACACTTTAACCAGTAGATTCAAAGTTCCTACTTTGTAGATTCATTCCTACTTACACACCTGTCTCTGCCTTCTTCCCATTACGCGAGGTAGAAAGATCCTCCTCCTCCAATCCAAGGCTGATCCCCACTGGCCCTCTGAATCCCACCACCAACACATGCCTCCTAAGAGACCTGATCTCATCCTAAACTCCCCCTCCATCCAGACTTTGATCATCCTCCAGCCTCCCAGCTGAGTCCTTCCCAGAAACAACTAACCTTATTCATGTCTCTCTCTCTCGTTAAAAAAAAAGTCCTCCCTTAATCCCCCATCCTTTTCTGACTACTGTCTTATCTCTTTCCCCATCAAAGCCAATGATCTGAGAAAGTAGTCTTCCATGTGTTTCCAGCTCCTCACTTATTTCTCCCTGCAAACAGGCTGGTTCAGTCCTGCTCAGCCTCTGAAACTGCTCTCATCAAGACTATATACACTGTTGACCATCAAATCCAACAGGCACTTTCTGTCACCTTATGGATCACTCTGTGGGGGTTGACAGAGATAGCTTCCTTCTTGAAACTCTACCCTTGGATTTTCCATCACTAGATTTCCTCCTATTTCTCCAGGTCCACCTTCTCATTTTCCTTCAAAGTTTTCTTCTGTATTGGGCCCTCTCCAGGCTGTTCTCTCCCACTCCACACTCCCTGGCTAGGACATCCAATGGGATCATCCAGCCCCCGCACCAGTGACTCTCTATCCAGTCCATGTCTGCGTCCTGGATGTTCTCTCCTGCACATCCCCACCTGGATATCCCCCAGCCTCTTGCATTAGTTTGCTATTTCCACAAACATAATAGTTTAAAACACCACAAGCTTATTATCCAAAATCAATCTCAGTGGGCTAAAATCAAGATGGCAGCAGGATGGCATCAGATGTCCCTTTTGGAGGCTTCATGAGAGAATCCATTTTCTTGTCCATTTCAGCTTTGAAAGCTGCCTGCATTCCTTGGCTCATGGCCGGTCACCACTCCAACTTCTGCTTCTGTGGTTACATCTCCTACTCTGATTCTGACCCTCCTACCTCCCTTTTTTGAGGACCCTTGTGATTGCTGCATTGGTCTACCCAGATAATCCAGAGTAATCTCCCCATCTCCAAATTCTTAAATTACTCACATCTGCAAAGTCTCTTTGCCACATAATGTAACATAATCATAGGTTCTGGAAGTTAGGATGTGGATATCTTTGGGTAGCCATTATTCTGGCCATCACACCCCTCAAACTCACCATGTCCAAACCTCTTGCATACCAAGATGCCTCTGTCTTGCTGATAAACCATCATCTGCCCCACAGGGCCAGCCAGAAATGTGGCATTGTCCTTGACTTTTTCTTTTCTCTCATCCTTACATCCGATTAATAAGTCAATCCTATCTCCCACCTAAATTCACTTCTCTCCACCCCTACTACTGGTACCTTGGTTTGAGCCACCATCACTTCTAATCTGGATTATTACCACTTTAGAGGTTCACTGGGAATTGGTAGTTGTTCCATGTGTTAAAGGCAAAGAGAACAAGAGGAGGATGGCAGAGATGAGGCTGGAAGGTAAGCGAAGAAAGATAGATCGCGAGGGGCCTAATAGTTGCATTAAGGAACATGGATCTTATCCTGGTAATAGTGGTGGTGGGGGTTGAGGGGAACTTTATGATTTTCAAGAAAATTAATATTTGTGTTTTCAAGAGAACACTCTGTGGACAGCAACTGGAGGCAAGAATAGCAGTGAAGAGCTTGTGGAAAGATGTCCATAGCATACTATATTCTTTCAAATGTGTATAATCCATAAACATGGGTAGTAAACATTTTAAAGAACATAAACCAAATGTTAGCAGCTGTTATTTCTAGATAATAGAATCACAAGAGGATGTTTTTCTTACTCTTAATTGCTCTGTAATGAACATGGATGATAGCAATAGCTATGTCTCATTTCCTCTGCACCCTAATATTGGTCAGCAATAAGTCCATCAGTCAGTCACATTAGTCCTTGCAAATGGATGCTAGGCTGAGTATATACATTATCTCTGAGTATGCATTATCTCTGTCCCTCCTTTTACAGAAAACAGGCTTAGAGAGGTGGTATAGTTGATCCGACTTAAATCCTTTTAATGTGTTGCCTCTCTTGGGTAACAAACACCAGTAAAGCAACTAGAAGCCCTGGTTTCAAAGTCAGAGTCTGGTGTCTCGTCCGTGTGGCCATTTAATAGCTGTGGGGCAGGAGTTTCTTAATTTCTGTGAGTCTTGGTTTCTCTTATCTGAAAATTGGGTGTCTTAATAGTACCTGCCTCCCAGGTTAATGTGAGTGAGGATCCAGTGAGATATTGCATGTGCAAAGCTTAGAACACTGCTTGGCAAATCGTGCTCAGTTAATGTTAGCAGCTGCTAGTATTATCACTATTATTACTATTACTATTATTATCCCACTGTAATAGCACTGTATTACATATAGTTCTTTAATTTGGAGAGGAATAAGGGCAAAGACTTTTTCCTAGGATATATTAAACCATGCTGGTTCTGAGTTCCACAGGAGTGGAGATACCGCCCTAATGATCTTGGTATTGTCAGCACCTAGCAGACCGGATGCTAATTTGGACAAATGAGTATGTAGATGAATAGGTGGACGGGCAGAGACAAATAGTCAGGTGGGAGGTAAATAAATGAGTGTATTACTGATGGGTGGATGTGGGGAGAGAGGACCTGAAGTGACTCAGTATGTCAACTGGCTGGATGGGAAAGCAGGTTGTTGATTGGAGGAGCAGAAAGGTAGATAAATGATGGTATGGGTGAGTGGATGGTTGGATGGATGGATGGGAGGAAGAGAGGGTCGTAAGTGACTTAGCTGTGAGTAAATGCTTGGATGGATGGGAAGGCTGGTGGTTACAAGGAGGAGCACACCGCTGGATGCACGATGTGGTGCGATGGGTGGATGGATGGATGGATGGATGGATGGATGGATGGTTGGATGGATGGATGGGTGGATGGATGGTTGGATGGATGGATGGGTGGATGGATGGATGGTTGGATGTTTGGATGGATGGGTGGATGGATGGGTGGATGGATGGATGGGTGGATGGTTGGATGGTTGGATGGATGGATGGATGGATGGGTGGGTGGATGGATGGATGGATGGATGGGAAGAAGGGTCTTAAATGACTTAGGGTGTGAACGAATGCCTGGATGGATGGGCTGCTAGTTGGGCAGGTGAGTGGATGGACTGATAATGGACAGAGGCACGGATGGCTGCCTCCTGTTTTGTTTTGTTTTGTTTTGTTTTGTTTTCCCTCTTCACCGCAGCCCACCTTTCCCCAGTTCCAAGGCCCCAGAGTCACACAGACCGATCGCGCCAGGGCGCCACCCCCCCCTCCCCCCCCCAGGGGTAAGCGACCCCGGAAAGCTCCCGGGCAGCCAGGCAGCTCTGAAGGCCTGGGGAGTCTGGCGGCGGCGCTGGGACCAAGGGGCGCGGGGCCAGGGTCGCCACCCCTGCACCGGCCTAGCTCTGGGTGAGCGCTGGGCTCTTCTGCATTGACGTCGCCGGCGGCAGGGCCCCAGGCTCTCGGGAGCCGCGGTGTGACGCTGCACATCCAACGCGGCTGCTAAAAAAAGGGCGGTGACTCACTGCCGGCCGCGGAAACTTCCAAGAGCGGGGGCTGCGCAGGGCGGTGGTGGCGGCCAGTGGCGGCGGCGCCCGGGGCGCCAGGCAGCGGCCAGGTGTATCTCGAAAGCAAAACGGCCAGACCGTGAGCACGGGGTTGGAGGGGAGGGGAACCCAGGAGTTCCCGAGGGCCGCGCCAGCTCCCAAGGCTCCGCCCGACCGCCAGGCCCGGGTGCCACCGCTCAGAGTCAGAGCCAGCCCTAGTCAGGATGAAGAGCTCTGCGTGGCAGGTAGCAAAGTGGCGGGTGGCTCACACTGGGTGCTCTGCTCTATGTCCTAACTCGCTGTGGATCTTAACTCACTTAACTCTCAAAATCCCGCTTTGCAGATCTAAGGCTGGAGAGGGAAAGGGACTTGCTAGAGGTGATACAGCTGGTATGACCAAGTGTCTCAATATATGAAATACAATTGTAATTTGACAATGTAGAACCTCTGCTCCGTGCCCAGGCCTGTGCTGGTGACACAGAGAGGGATGAGAATGGTCCCTGCTGGCAATGGAAAGGGCTCCAGAAGTGTTTACTGGGGAGACCTCAGTTCCATCCCCCTCCCCCCGCCCCCAAACATCTCTCAGTCCTACTCTGGGCAGAGAATAGTGGCAAGGGGGCAGAATGAAGGTTACAAAGGTGACTTGAGGCAGATTTAATGCATTCATCCACCAGGTAGTTATTAAGCACCTACTAAGTACTGGGTAAGCAAAGTAAACCTGACTGGTCTGTGTGCCTTCATGGAGCATGTGCTCTGTAGGGAAAATGGGGAAAGGAGGAGTGAGAAGTGCTCAAGGGACACAGTATGGAGAGGGAGCAGCCACCTAACCCAGGCAATCAAGGAAGGCTTCCTGATGGAAGCAGCCTTGGTACCAAGGTGGGAGGATAATTAGAAATTGGGCATATGGAGAGGGGGAGGGAAGAGCATTGCAATATAAGAACAGCTCATGCCTAAGCCCAGAAGTGTGAGATTATGGTAGGTTTGAAGGACTGAAGAACATTATGTACACCTGCAACAGTGAGGGCAAAGGAGGAATGAAGAACGGTGGGGAACAGGTGAGGAACAGGACATGAGAGCCAGGTCTGGAAGGGGAACAAGTTAAGGACTCGGGGCTTAGCCAGAGGGCAGACCAGCTAACAACTCAGCACACCACAAGAAACAGAGTGAAATCAGTTCTGTTTGTACCAGAGGACAGGATGGACGCCATGCGGGTAAGAAAGGAACACCAAGGAAGGCTTCATGGTGGAGGAGGTGGTTAACGTGGGCCTGGTTGATAGATTTTCTGTTCAAAGGAAAAGGAGAGAGAGAGAAAGAGGAACAGTCTGGGAAGTGCCATGCATGGCACAGAACCTCATCCAGGCTCTGTTATAGACCCTCTTGAAAGGTTAGGGAGATGCCCATGAGACTAAGGCTAATGCAGCATCATTTCTAGGGCCTGGGGTGGGATGAAGTGGCCCTCTTTGAGCCCCATGGGAACAGAAGACACATCCCTGGTCCTTAACAGGCTGCCATTCATTGGTGTCAGCAACCGGAAAACAGAATTGTTTAATTCTTCAACTATATGCATGAAGCAACTGTATGTCAGGTTCTGTGATGGGCACTAGAAATCCACTGGAGAACAAAAGCAGACATGTTGCTCACTCTCATGAAGACTAATTCTGGGAGGGAAAATGCTAATTTTTTTTTTAAAAACCCAAAGAAATAAATAAAAAAGACCCAGGCATAGGTATGTGGCACTATGAGAAGGCAGCAGAGGATTGCTCTACTCTGGACAACCTGGGCAGGAATCATTAACAATGTGACAAGTGAGCCTGGCTGTGAAAGATGAGAAGTAGATAACAAGGTAGAGATGGGAGGGAAGATTGATCCAGGTAGAGGGACCAGTGCATGCAAACCCTGCTCTGGGGGAAAGTCAGGTGACTGACATGGAGAATGAGGGGAAGCTTGGTTCAAAATAAAGCTGATCAGCAGTTTTTTAGACCACCATACCAACTGGGGATTGTATCCTAGAAACAACGGAAGGTGTTGAAGTATCTAGAATGGGCAAAATTGGGAGCAGAACACTCCAGGTGCTCTGGGTACACAGAGAACCAGGGAAGAAACAGATTCTTCATCTACTGACATTGCTCTTTACTCACCTCACCTCATTTAACTGTGACCATAACTCTGCAAGGTTCTCATCTCCATTATCGTAAGGAGACACCTGAGGCTCAGAGAAGGTAAGTGGTTTGCCCATGTCCACAGCTTGTTCAGTGGACCAAATGAAAGTCTCTATAATCCCATATTCTTTCTAATGTGGATGAGATTAGAAGGTAGGGCCGGAAGTTAGTGCAGAGTAGGATTTGGATAGCCAGAAAGGAGGTAAAGAGACTTTTACCAGGGGGCAAGAAGTCACGAGCCATGTACACATGAGACTAAAAATGGCCTAAGAAGTAACGTAGGAACTGCTCTACACAGAATATAATGCAGAAAACGCAAGGGGGCGGGGAGAGATCGGAAGGAAATATACAAAAAGATTGCTCTCTCTGAGGATTATGGGTAATTTTTATTTTTAAATTTTTGCTTGACTATGTTTTCTAAATTTTCCATAAGGAGTAGCTGTGTTTGTGTATGTGTGTGTGTGTGTGTGTGTGTGTGTGTGTGTGTATAAATAGAGAGAGTAGCAGTTATATTTTAGGGGGATCAGGTAAGCTTTTTTCAGTTCTTGCAGGCAATATTTACATCATATTAATTTTTTCATCCCCCTTGGAATTGTGAATTCACCTGCAGTTGCCTTCACAAGCCATAGTACCCACACCCTCACCCTACCTGTAGTCAGAGCCAACAAATTCCTTGGCAAGTTTTAATTAAGCTCTTTCAGTGTGTCCACCCCGCATAGGCTTGATGGGGGAATAGATACAAGAGCAGTATAAACCAGGGCCCCTTGCCAGAGCAAATATTTTGATACTGAATGATTTGGCTGCATCTAAGCAGGCGAGACCTGAGAACACTCACTCGCAAGGCTGCCTCTGCTAACCAAATGGCACAGCATACTATGATGTTATAATATTAGGTTCTTAATCATGGAAACACTGGCGTCTGTTTCAGCGGAAGCTTCCTCCCAGATGGTGCATCCTACTGTTTTTGTCGTCTGGAACAGTGTGAGGTTTCTTAAATGGCTATACGCTTCCAAATCATCTTCCACACAATGGCAGCCTGTTAATTAAGTGGTCCCTTTGTGATTGCATTTGATAAATATGAGATGAGAAGGGTTTATCGAGCTGTGAAGAAAAAAGCAAGGCACAGCAACAGGAAGAAGCTCCGGCGGGTGGAAAGGCCTTTGTGTGGGCGTCGTCCAGGGAGCTTCAAGGGAATTGGGGACAGCTTTGCAGGCACAGAAAGGAGAAGGCTGGGATTCACTCAGACCACACGCTGCGACGTCTGCCTAGTGGATGGCCAGCCAGATGCACATGGTGTGTGAGGCACTTTGTGGCAGAGGCGGGCAGGGAGGTGGAAGCCTTCCAGTTCTTTCTGAGTTGACTGATGTGAGGTTGTCAGTCACACTGCCAGGCGCTGTTTTGACTTCACTCATCAAGATTTGCACTGTGCAGCTCCAAAAAAGGTATCTGCTTTGAAAGTAGTGTTCTGCATTCTTGGAGCAGATGACTGGTGACAACATCCAATTAAATAGAAACGCTTGGCCGGGGAACTTGACTTGGAGGGTTGGTGAAGTTTCAGGTCTAACTTGTTAAACTTGGCCTTCCTCAAATACTGGACAACTTTCTCCAAAAACAGCACTTCAGGGAATCAAACCTAATTATAAGTGGCATCTTCAATTGGACATAGATCTCCATCAGCCACCTTCCTGCCTCGGGAAAGGCGTACATCAACCCCAGGCTAGAGAAAAGGATCTGTGATACCTGATGACTTCTTTGTCTTTCCCACTGGTTCAATCCTATTTCAGCCATTCATGCGATGAATATCTACGAGGCATTTAAAGGGAGGAAGGCACATATCTGCGGAGGTGACGACTGGGCTGATGTGATTCTGTGAACCACTTGAGGGCAGAGGCTTTGGCTTTATCTTCATACTTCCGACACCTAGCAGAGTGCCTGCTGCCTGGTAGGTGCTCAGTAAAGGTTTGCTGAATGACTGCGTGAATGGATACTATTTGCCACACTCTCCTGTACTTAATACTGTTCTAGATCTTTTTTAATTCCCTCCTCCTGCTGTCAGTCAAGCTTATTTTTCTGACTCTGGTGGCTGTTGAGAACAGCTGTGTCTCAACTTTTGCTCTGTAGTGCTTCATGTGCTCGGAAATTGTTAATAACTCACCTCTCAGCCTTCACTCCTCCAGCTCCCTCTGCTCTTCCTGTGGCATCAGTATCTGCTCCTGGTCACCTATAATAAGAAAAGTAATTTGTTTTGGCGTCTAATAGTCCTTTACAGCTTGTTAAAGTATGGTTTCAAGGGCTGTGGAAGAGCCACTAATAAGCCTCAACATCACACAGTCTGCACCCCCCCAAATACCACCCCTCACCCCACTCCTCCTCCCACCTTAAAGCCCAGCATCAGCAGCTTTACCTTGCATTCCACCATCAAAATAGGATTTGGACAGCACCTCCCTAAAACAGGGATCACATTGATGTTCACATTTGTTTACACTATAGTGTCAATTATACCACATCCTGGGCTGAAGGTGGGTTTACAGTCCAGAGGAAAACTGGAAAACCACAGGAAAGCCCAGAAACTTTGCCCCCGGGCCAGACCTGCACAGCAACACATCTCTAACCATAGCTGAGAGGTTCAGCAGTTACTGACATATTATTATTGTTATTGTTACTTACTATGATTACAAAGACTGCTAATGTTACCATTAGCATGTTTCTAGCATCTAAACACTAGGCCAGCAGATTTCAGCTTCCTTCTTGAAACGTAAGCTAGGCTCTTGATTATTATTTCACAGCTATTCATGAACTAGGCTGATCCTTTTATTTTAATTTATTTTAAGTATCAACAGATATTCTCTTAAAATATTCCCAGGCTGTATCAAAGGTAGAGGGTTTTTTAATTTTATTTATTTATTTATTTGCTTGCTTATTTATTTATTTTTGAGAGAGAGAGAGAGAGAGAGAGAGAGAGAGTGAGCAGGAGAGGAGCAGAGAGAGGTGGACAGAGGATCCAAAGAGGACTCTGTGCGGACAGCACAGAGCCCCATGCGGAGCTCAAACCCATGAACCGTGAGATCATGACCTGAGCCAAAGGCAGATACTTAACTGACTGAGCTAGCCAGGCTCCCCAAAGGCAAAGGTTTTGATGGCTGGTAAATTTGGTGGCTGCCCAATGGAGACACTTTTGCTTCCTGTCTTTTAACCATTTTCTTCTCCTTCCCAGGCATGGGAGAGCCTCGGTTAGGCAACTGACTTCCAGGGGACATTGTGAAAGCTGATTGACTCTTGGTCACGTGTTGCAGTGATGAGCCGGTAGCATCCTTGACTCTGAGCACCTCCCTCCCCCTACTGGGAGGTTACCCCACTTGTTCTTCACCATCATGGCCACCACTGGACCCTAGTGTCTCATTTCACACTACAGGCTCCCCCTGTAAAATAAAATTGATAAGAGGCTTTCTCACTGGTCAGATGCTCCTGCCTCCCATCCATTACTCAGTCTACTCGCCTGGCTTCTGATCTCCTACCTTCTGAATTTTGTGTACTTCTTGCCTCCTTGCCTGTGGTCTGTTGGCATCTCTCCAGGTGCTTCTGTGGTACATGCTGCCCTTTTGCCCGATTACCCCTTGCTTCCTTCCTGGTCTCCACAAGCCATGATGATCATGGCCCCCACAGAACAAATAGCAAAAATACAAAGCCATCACTTCCCTGACATCCCTTGAGAAGACAGAGCGGAGAAGTCTGGCTGTAGATTGCTGGATAAGAAATGGGTCACAACCTGCCCTCTAATAAGGCCTTGCTCATCCTAGTTATTCCAGTTCATGCCTAAGCACTTCCTACTCTCTGACACTTGTTTTTGTTCTGACTGGCCTTGCTGGTAAGATGGAAGACATTGAATGGCAAATAGCAAACCCGTAAGAGAACTGGAGTGCTCAGCTTCACCCCTCAGACTCGCTCCCAAGAAGGCATCGTCTCCTCCAGAAGCATGAAAGAGAATGTTACTGCTTTTGTTTCAGTAGACTTGACTTTTTAGAGCAGTTTTAAGTTCACAGCAAAATTGAGCAAAGTGCAAAAGGTTCCCATAGACCCCACACATGCACAATCATCCTTACCATCAACATCTCCCACCAGAGCAGTACGTTTGTTATCGCCCATGAACCTACATGGACACATCATTATCACCAAAGTCTATAGTTTACCTTCTCGGTACTGTACATTCTATGGGGTTTGACACATACACTGATATGCATCCACCATTGCACTACTGTGCAGAATAGTTTCAGTGCCCAAAAATTTCTTTGTGCTCTGCCTGTTTATCCCTCCCGCCCCCCAACCCCTAGAACACACCGACCTTTTCGTGGTCTCCATAGTTTTGCCTTTTTCAAAATCTCATATAACTGGAATCATACAGTATGTAGCCTTTTCAGATTGGCTTCTCTCACTTAGTAATATACGTTTAAGGCTCTCTGTGTCTTTCCATGATTGGTAGCTCACTTCTTTCTAGCACTGAATATTGTTCTGTCATCTGGATATAACACAGTTTATAGATTCATTCACCTACTGAAAGACATCTCGGTTGTTGCCAAGTTTGGCAATTATAAATAAAGTTGCTATAAATATCCATGGGGAATGTTGTTTTTAAATATATATATATATATATATATTTTTATCAAGGATGACTTCTTGATGAACAGGGAGATATCACGTTACAACAAATATATGTGGCTCAGTATGTAGAATACATAGCCAACCCAAGACTTCCCAAACAGCTGTCATCAAATTCTCTCTAGAAAATCACTTAAAGAGCTTTTAAAAGACATAGATTTTTGAACCCCACTCCCAAAGACCAGTCCAGTAGGCCAGGAAAATCACCAGGTTTAAGGAACCCAGGCTTTAACCTCCAAAAGGAAGGAAGCAATGGAAAGTTAAAGTCTTGTTTGTACCGGGGAGATCATGCACAATGAGGAGGTTGGAGTCTAACATCCAAAACTCATTTGATGGAGACATTTTGTTCTTCTCTAAGCCTCTTGGGGAAATGACTTGGTGACTAAAAGAATTGTTGATATGTGCTATCCTCTCCCATTAAAAGGAGCTAAAAAAGCCCTGGGCACCAAGATGTGAACTATTTCCTTCAGGGTAGAATAGAGCCACTAAAAATAGCCTTGGAAAATAAGGAGTTGTAGAGGTTCAACAAGGAAAACAAATCAGAAATAAATTTGGCACCAAGAAAGAAAGGAGGAGAAAGAGACAAACTCTCACAGACAGTAGGGAGAAAGCGGCTATTAGCTTGGGTACATAAAAGCAGGTACATTTTTCCCACCCACAGAGCTGCTGGCTGGCATTCCTGCAGTGTAAATCAGTCCCTCCGGAGCAAAGGAAGATGAGTCAGAGAGTCAGCCAGGATAGGCTAGGTTATGCCAGGGTAACAAACAACCCCCCAAATCTCAGAGGCTTAACCACACAAAGGTTGTTTCTCACTTGCATTATCTGTCCAGTGTGTGTTTAGTGGGGGCTCTGCTCCTTGAAATCGCTGAGGGCTCCAGGCTGACAGACACTTCATCACCAGTTATGGTTCCAGGACCACTATGCTAGGGATCAGGGGTGCTGCTCTGTCTGGCACTGAGAAGTAAATGGATCGGCTGGAGATGATGCAAGCACTTTCACTCACTCCCCACTGGCCGAAGCAAGGCATATGACCTGCCTGTGTTCCAGTGAAAAAAGGCAGTGAAATTATACTCTGTGTCTAGGAGGTGGAGAATGAGAACAGGTGTAACAGCTCTGCTGGCTGCTCTATCCGATAGAGGAGCTGAGGGTGAGAGATGGTGGAGGAAAAAGGCTCCTTTGCAACCACCAGTCTGCGGTTGGGATTCATCTCTCTCCTTACCATTCAACAGGAGCAGGCCCATCCAATGCCCCTGAGGGTATCTCAGGTTTTGTTTCCTGCCTGCAAGGAAAGAGACAGCTTGGTGATGAACTGAACCCTGGAGTCATGCCAACCCCCCCCCCCCCGCCCCCCCCCCCCCCCCCCGTCTGGAACCTACCAGTCGTGTGACCTTAGGCAAGTTATTTAATCTCTCGGGCCCTCACTTTTCTTAGCTGTCTAAGATGGATGACAACAGTGCCTACCTCACAGAGTTGTTGTGGGGCTTAAATGAGATTAGTCAAGAAAAGAGCTCCAGGCCACAGCTGCTCAAACTGGGCTGTGACAGTAAACCACTCAAGGAGCTTGTTAATATGCATTTCTGATTCAGAGGTCTGGGGTGAGACCTGAGATCCTACCCTTCTTTTCTTTCTTTTCTTTCTTCCTAAAGAGGAAAAAAGAGAGGCGCCTGGGTGGCTCAGTCGGCTGAGCGTCCGGCTTCGGCTCAGGTCATGATCTTACGGTTTGTGAGTTCGAGCCCCGTGTCAGGCTCTGTGCTGACAGCTCAGAGCCTGGAGCCTGATTTGCATTCTGTGTCTCCCTCTCTCTGCCCCTCCGCTACTTGTGCCATGTCTCTCTCTGTCTCTCAAAAATAAATAAATAAATAAGTAAATAAATAAATAAATAAATAAATAAAGTTTTAAAAACAGGAATGTGCCACTCTAACTGTGCCCAGCCTCCACACGAAGCTTCTCATCACACGGGAAGATCTGAAGCAGCATAAGTGGGCAATTTCTTGAAAAAAAAAAAAAAAAAGGTGGGGGGGGAGGGGCAGAGAGAGAGGAAGAGAGATAATCTTAGGTAGTCTCTGTGAGCAGCACAGAGCCCAACCTCACGACCCTGAGATCATGACCTAAGCCAAAATCAAGAGTGGGATGCTCAACCGACTGAGCCACCAAGGAACCCCTGAAATCCTGTATTTCTTATAAGCTCCCAGGTGATGCTGACGTTGCTGGTTCATGGGCCAATATTAAGTAGAGCACACAGTGCCCATCTGTGGCAGACTATACGTATTCTTAAAACTGAATTGAGAGATTCCGAAGGTTCTCCTGCCCTTGCCCTCAATGAATAAAAACTACAGCTGCTGGTTAATGCAAATATTGTGTCTGATGCTTCGAGGGACAAATGTATTATGGAAGTCTTGTGGCTGATAGAGCAAGAGCTAGAATCAGGAGGCCTGGGTTTGTATCCAAGCTCTGCCACTCAGCAGCTCTGTAGTTTGGACAACTCATGGAAACTATCTGAACTTCTATACCTACATCTGTAAATGAGCATAATAATACAGACCCACCATCCCTCACCTGCAATTCTACAATCCAAAGAGCTCTGAAAAACACAAGTTTCTTCACCAAGTTTGGCATACATTGATATGGCAGCAAAAACTGATCTATATTGACATGAGGCTATTTATAGCCTTTGTTATCCCTCTTTTATGGTTGTTTCTCCATTTCATCACAGAAATATGAATGTGTTTGGTAACAAGATGCTGCCACAGACCCTGCTGAGGATGTTAGATAACATAGAGCAGGTGAACCATGTTACCTTTCTAACAACTAAAATATTCTGAATTCTGAAACACACCTGGCTTCTAGGGTTTTAGGGGAGAAGCTATGGACCTGAAGTCCCTCTTTCTCCAGTAGTTGAAGGGAATAAGGAAAACAATGCATGTGAAACACCTAACACCATACCTAACACACAGTCATTGTCAGTGCTCAACAAAGAGGAGTTACTACTGAAATTATTGCTCCCAGTTCTTTCTGTGAACAGAGGGGAAGGGAATGTGGGAGGCAGTGCCTGTGCACCCCCTAGAGATAGACAGCACAATACTAAGTTTGTCCTTATGTTGTCAGCCCCTTGATCTGTCTTCTGCTTTCTCCTAAAAAAGAAAAAAAAAATGCCTGGAATTGAATATATACAGTGAGAGTGTAGACAGGGAGAGTGAACAAAAGCAAGACTCAGGCCAGTGGAAAGGGTTCTCCCCTGTGCCTACAAAAGCAGCCCAGCAGGAACTCAGAGAGCAGCCAGGGACATCTGCTTTCCTTGAGGCCTCTTTGAATATACTGTTGAAGAGTCTCACTTGAGCGAAGCACTCAGAGGAAGGGAGGAAATGGGATCTCCAGTCCTTACCCTTGGGGGAACTCCAGGATTCCCAGGGCTTGGCTTTCTTATGTAAAAATTGGGTGGTCTTGCAGTCCTTGCTCTGATTGCCTGATTGTAGGGGACACATTAAAAACATCACAAATGTGAATGCACTTTGAAAGGGAAAATCTGTGTTTCAGGTAGACTATAATTATTCATTTGACTACACGCAGGAGATCGGTAAGAGGACTGACATCTCACAGGGAACCCTGGTTAGCTCGTTCTTTAATCAAACTTCTGTTGTCAACTCTGATGGCGTTGTCCCTTGCACTTGGCTCCCTCACCTTTGCCAGAGCCATTTGTGCTTGTCAATTAAGGCCAGCGTGATTCAGCTTTCACGAGATGCAAATTAACTGAGCTGCTTCAGCCCCACCATCACATACAGACTACTGAAATCAAGGCTTTCGGATAACAGATACAAACAGGACACAGATTTGAGAATTTCTCCTTCCCACTTCTTTCTTTCGCTAGGTCTGCAGACTTTTGGGCTTTCTTGCTGTCTTCATGTCCCAGGTTGAGAGCACTGGCTTTGGGTTCAGATCAGAGTGAGAACCAATCCAGACTCCCCTGCTGCTTCGCTGTCGTTTGACATGTCACTGAACTCCTTGGGTCTCAGTGTGTTCATCTTTAAAATGGGGATAATTAGAGCTACAGGGCATGGGTTGTTGTCAAGTTTAGGTATATAAATAGAATGTTAAATTTAAATTCCTATTGTCTCTAAGATTCAGTTAACGCTTTCACACTCAGTACCATAAAAGGTAAGTGCCCCTATATGCTAAACAGAGGTGCTAGTTCTCTGGGGAAGACTTAATAACCTATAGGGTAGCAGGACCCGTACAGCAAGAATAACTGATTGACAAGCAATGAAAGAGAAGACTGGAGGTTCAAAGGTGTGGGAATTGTCTAGAAAGGTTTCTTGTTGCATGTCCCCTCCCGAGCTCAGGGATAAGCACAGAGAAGTGTCCCTTCACAAGACAAATGTGTTGAAGGAGGGGTGAGTGTAGTCAAAAGAAACAGTCACAGAGACTGGGAATGCCTGGAAGAAGTGAAGGCAAGCATCTCACACCTGGCCAGGTCTTCACAAAGGTGCAGAATGGCAGGACCAATGCTATCCTGGGACTAAGGCCAAGAGCAGTGAGAGGGCTGCTGGGATAGGATGGCATGCCTTTGGTGGCATCCATGACTACAGAGGTTGGTCATTACAAAAGACTAGAGGGGGGTGGAGTCACATGCCACAGTAGAGCCAGGATATAGGACCTGGTAGGGAAAAGCCAGCCCACCCGTCGGGCAAGGCAAGAACACAGGAGTTTTTCCAGGGGCTATGGGGATGCTGCAGAAGCCAGAGGGGCCTAAGCCCTCATGGTGGGCCCCCAGTAGAAAGATGCTTTTGAGCAGACAACAGGGCAAGAGCTAAGAATGTTACAAGAGGTCTGCTTCAGTGTTCAGTCTGGACCTCTGAGAATTTGCAAGTATATGCATAAGAGCCACCAAGTGCACACCTGCCAAACAGAGCACTGATGGCCAATTCAGTCCCATAAGAGGGTCCCTTTTTCCTTAATCCCCCAGCCCCATCTCTGAAGAAGCCAGCCAGCCACAGGGACAGGAAAGAACATTAAGAACAAGTGAAAGAAGAGACCACCCCCCACCCCCACTGCATGTCCCTCTAGCCTGAGTTCAGGGTGCAGGCACTCTGAATGAGAGGGGATATTGAAGTTTTTAGTATAGCCTTGAGGAGACCATTAATACCTGAGTTGAGTGTGAATAACCAGAGCAGTACCTGTTTTTATAACCTAAACTGATTAGAAAACGGGATAGATCTGTCCAAGATGCCACCAGGGGGATGGCAAGGGGTCTGTAGCGTGGTCAGGAGCACAGCATCTGGAGGGCAAAAGAAATCCACTTCCTGTTAGTGCCCCCCCACCCCGAGTTCAGCCCACTTGATAAACTGGGTACAAATATCAAGTGCTTAACCCAGGTACTCGACTCAGCTGTCGGAGGACAACAATTCTTACTAGTACCTTTATCTTACTATCCACTGCTAACTGATTTAGCCCTTCTAGTCAATGCACAGAAATACAATATACTTAGTAAATGAGAGGATGGAAAGATTTCTTACCCTGTTTTTAAAAACTATTAAAGCTGCTGTCTTCACAGGTGAATTCAGAACCGTCTTCGGAAACAGGCTGCCATGCGGTCTGTCGATACACTGTAATTGAGACCTGCAAGGGCCCTTCTCACACCTCAGAACATTAAGGTGATGTTGTGTCTGCCACTGGCTCCAGTCACAGGGAGGGAGCGTAAGGTTGCTGGTGTGGCTTATTATCTTCCAGACGTCTGCTTAAGGTGTCCCCTCGGAACAGAGTCCCCAGCATGTTGAGAAATCTTCCTATCATTGCCCACCGTCAAAATCTTCCCACTCTAGAGCTCATTTCTCCCTGCTCCTGCTCCCTGCTTATCTAGAATGCCTGAGAAACCAAGCCATTCACTGACATAACTTCAAGAGGCCAAGGGCCCGGATGCGAATCCTTGTTCTGTCATTTAGTCTCTGGGTTCCCCGTGCAGTTCCCTTCCTCTCACCTGGCTTCTGCATTCCCATCTGTAACATAGGAATGGTACCACCTGCCCAATTTCCCTCACAGGGCTACTCAATTGTAGTTGTGGATGTCGAAGGGCCTGGAAAGCTTTAAGGCACCATAGAAATGATTATTAAGATGCTCAGGAGTGTAATGTCCTCATTCTTTCAACCTAGATAACACTGTATGAATAGGTTAGACTTCAGTGGACCTCAGAGATGGGAATCCTAGAAATGTGATGGGGTCAGTATAATACCCATTTTTGACAAACTATACTCTGTCCCACTAATTAAGGATCCAATCATGCTGCTTATATGAAAATCCCCCTAGACTCAGTGCTTGATCTGGCCTACTCTAGAATCTGCCCAAACTTTGTTGTTGTTGTTGTTGTTGTTGTTGTTGTTGTTTTTACCAAAAACAACAACAAAACAAAACAAAACAAAACAAACAAAAAAATTATCAAAATAGGAGGCTTCTTTGGAACGTTCTCCCCCTTCCCTGTCAACATTGCCCGGGGTTGGGCACTCAGTGCCCCCAAAGCAGTTAATACTGTGGCTCAGCTGAGCCCTTCCTTGAGGTAAAGAAATGCTGTTTATTTGATGCCCCAGTGCGAATCCCCTTGTATGCCGATCTGGTCAGACTCACCTGTGCAGCACTCCACGCTGGACCAGAATGTCCTGAGGAGAAGCCTTTGTCCTCAGTGTTGACAAGCAACGCGATATCTCGAGCCAAGAAAAACATTTCCATCGGCCCCCAAGAGGTAACGTCCAAGTCCAGTGTGGCTCCAGACTGAATCGAGCAATTAAATCCACATCTGCCCTTGCCCCAAACCTCAAGAATGCTAACATCTTACATGTGTCAAGAGGGTTATTTATGAAACTATTTGCTTGTCAGCCCCAGGAGGACATTCTGTACTTTTTTGCTGGAATACTGTATATTTATGAACCATGGCTCGAAAACTAACTTTGGCAGGAATATTTATCAGAGAAACATTCTATCAGCCCCACGCAAAGCACAGCCTGTATTCAGTCACCGTCACACGGTGGCTGGGCAGGGTCCTGGTAGAGAGCTAGTCTGTGGCTGCCTGCTGCAAGAATGAATTCCAGATGTGTGCTTCTTCAGGGGAAGGATTTCAATTTCAGATAGGAGGTTTCTTTCTCTTTCTCTCTTTCATTCACCTCTATTCCCCCATTTTCAATCTCGAGTAATTAGCCTTGAACATTTATCACTGCAGTCTATTTGTTGCCTCCTGCATTTGACGCTTTAGTGCCCACTGCCCTGACCTTGTAAAATTGCCCGGTTTGGAGAACTAGCCTTCTGATCGTCTAGTTTCGGTCTGGTTATCTGTGCCCAGTGTGTGACACATAGAAAGGCAGTTGGTTAGAGAACAAAGGGCTTGGTGTAATGTGGGACAGACTCTAATCTGGGACAGTAAAATACTCAAAAGGAACTGTTGACATCAGCCGTCCCCAAGACTGCACCCATGGAGTTAGTATACCTCCAACGTGTCCCCATGGTCCGCTTCATCAGCCAACAGAGTCTTCTGCTGACAGGAATGCTGAGCCTGTCCAGCATCACACTGGATTTCTTGCTCTCTCTTGAGCTTGGGCAATGAACTTATAATTCATTTCTTGTCTCTCTTCAGGATTGAAGGGTTCAAGGTGGGAGTGGTCTGTGAGTGTATTTTTTCCAGTGACAGATAAAGGTACATGTATCCAGAGACCTAGAGAGACCCAGAGTAACAGAGGGCTCTTCGCACTCAGAAGGCGACATGTGTGATTGATCCTTATAGGTCTCTACAATGTTTTCCCGTAGCTTTAATACCTATATTTTTCTTCTTAAAAGCCCCTGAGCCCTGATTAAAGGCTTATTCCTTAAAGTCTTGATCTCTAATGATACACCTAGTACGTATACTTAGAGATAAAGTAAAATTCTTTAGCTAGTTTCCCAACCATGCCACATAGTAGCAATACTAAATTATTATCATTATTGCCATTTATTTGGCATTTAACACACTCTACTTCCGATTCTTAGAAATTGCAAAGATGTTATCATTCCTATTTTACAGGTAAAAAAAGAAAAAAAAAAAAAGCTGAGACATGGAGAGGTTAAGTAGTTTCCTGACAGCCACATGGTTGATTACAAGTGGAACTGGTATCTGAGCCCAGAATGTGCCGGCTCTTTGATGGGAGAGAAGAGAAAAGAGATAAGGAATTAAAGGAAGGAGAGAGGAGAAAACTTGAAGCATAAAACAGAACCATCAACTCTGGGAAGTTTGGTGTTGTTTTACCCCAAGCTGCCCTTCCAGCCCCAGTTGACTTCCTCGAGGGATGCTGGCTGCCTGGAGGCCACGTGCCTGTGTGGAGGGCCCCAGTGTGGACACCCAAGGGGTCTCCCATGGAGACCTCAGGTCATCTTTGGGCTTTCTGGCAATGGAGACTATCAGCAGATCCTACATGGGCTTGTTCAGGGCCAAATCAGGAATCTCAAATCCCTGAAAACTTCTGGGGCTGGTCACTAGGACTCAAACTCCCCCAAATGTCTCTCCGTGCCAAAGTCAGGGCACAGAAATAAACTGTTTCTTTATTGGCTCCTCTCCTGCCCCAGCCTACCTTAGCCCACCCCACCCAAAGCTGGCACCTTGCCAGCAGGGAGCAATGCCTCCTGGGAGAGCAGGGTCTCTGGGGCCTCAGGCCACAGTCTGGGCTCTGGAGGCTGTGGGAGGGCCCCCAGGGGTGTTAGGGCAGCCTGGACTATAAATCCCAGGCCTGGGTATGGGCACAGAGCCAGCAAACTCACTTAGTGGTGGACAGGGAGGCAGAACCGCTCTAGGAAAGGCCTTAGGCAGCCTCCAGAACTTGGTGGGAGGGGGCTTTACCTAACTTCATGCAAATATGATTTATTTCATGGAGTCACCAGCACCACATTTCTGTGGTGTAATGTGGGACAGACTCTAATCTGGGACAGTAAAATACTCAAAAGGAACTGTTGACATCAGCCTTTGGTGTAATGTGGGACAGACTCTATGAATTTGAAGGCATCCTTATGAATTTGAAGAAAGATTGCATGATTGTGTCACAAACACTCCATCCATAAAGTTATGCCTTAGGCCTGTTCTAATCCTTATTCTGCTGATGTGTGAATTTAGGCATATCTCTTAGCACCTGAAAAGTGGAAAGAACACTTTATAATCTAATAATCTAATAAAGAGTAAAAGATAGAAGTTGTGCATTTCAACTCTTGATTCAGACAATTTCCTTCACTTCATGGATATATGGGGCTTTGGATGAGTTACTTAATCTCAGTTTCCTAGTCCTAAAATGGAAATAATGATTCCATAGGGGCATTGTGAAGATAAACTAGAACATGAATCTAAACAGATTTGAACCTGGCATATAAATGCTCAATAAGTGAGCTTTCAAAAATTCATTTAAATTCCTAGAGACAAAATAAAACCATGGGAATGAGAATGTGCTTGAAACCTTGTATATTAATGTGAGGGATCATGAGTACCTATATACAAACAGGTAAATTAAGTTCAGAAGTGTTGCCACATTTGGCCAAGATGCATAACCAGGCACCAGTGGTTCGGGGAATGAACTCACTTTGGAGATTATAAGAAATCTTCTCCCCGGCTGCTTATATTAAAGGGAGAGGGGGGCAGGTGGAGGAGCTCAAGGGAAGGATACACTGGGTTGGGCTGGTCAACGACAATGTTGGTACTATTAGACCTTCCCAGGAGGATGAGGCCTCCAGAACGTATCTTTGCCAAGCATCCAATGGCCCTCCCTTGCTTAAGGCCAAGAGGTCTCCAAGTTGGGAGGGATGAGTTTTCCAGATTTGGACTCCAACCCAGCCAGTGGGTGCCGGTGGGAAGAGTTTCTGCATTAAAGACTGAGAATCCTACGCCCAAATCCTCTCTTAGTCACTTCTTCTCTGACTTTGGGCAACTTACTGACCCTCTTTGAACCTCAGTTTCCCCAGGCTCTCAGGTATGGATAATGAACGCCTACATTTGACGGGTTTTGTAGGAATTAAAAGAAGTAACTTGTAGGTGCTGCACTTACTAAGTGCCTTACTTCTCCTTCCTGCACACCTAAGTGAAATGGGCCATTGGACAAATCCTGTAAAACAAGAGAGCCCTCCACCTTTATTAATGCCTTAATGGCTGAGTACTAAATACTGGAGACACAGGGTCAACTTCCTGTCAGGATGGCAGTGAGGCAAGAAGCCCTACCCCTTCAGCATTAGAAATGTCAGCCTAAATATTATTTTTAGTTTTTAATAAAATACATTGGTTGAAAATCAAGAAAGAAAATTTCTAGGTGTCAGGAAGAAAGAGAGAAGACAAAATTTTTTTCAAATGAAAAGAAATTATTTATTCACTCATTCAAAAATATGTCTTAGAGGTAGGTATTGTGTGCAAAATGGTGCTAGGGATATAGCAGGGTGCAAAGACAATGAAAATCCTACCCTCATGGAGGGAACATTGTTTTTTTTTTCAAATTTTTATTTAAATTCTAGTTAGTTAATATACAGTGAAATACTGGTTTCAGGAGTAGAATTTAAGGATTCATCACTTACATACATAAATACCCAGTGCTCATCACAGGTGTCCTCCCGCAACTAGCCCATCCCCCACCCACCTCCCTCTGTCAACCCTGTTTGTTCTCTCTCTTTTTTTAATGTTTATTTATTTATTTTCTTTTTTGAGAGAGAGAGAGTACAAGCGGGTGAGGGGCAGAGAGAGAGGGAGAAAAGGCACAAGCAGACTCTGTGCTCTCAGCACATGGAGCCTGACATGGGGCTCGATCTCACAAACCATGGGATCATGACCTGAGCCAAAATCAAGAGTCAGACACTCAACTGACTGAGCCACCCAGGCACCCCTGTTCTCTATCTTTAAGAGGGTCTCATGGTTTGTTTTCCTCTCTCTTTTTTTCCCCTCCTCCCATATGTTCATCTGTTTTGTTTCTTAAATGCCACATATGAGTGAAATCATATGATACTTGTCTTTCTCTGACTGACTTACTTCACTGAGCATAATACATTCCAGCTCCATCCACATCATTGCGAATGGCAATATTTCATTCTTTCTGATGGCTGAGTAATGATCCATTTTATATATATATATATATATATATATATATATATATATATATATATACCATATCTTCTTTATTCATTCATCAGTAGATGGATGTTGGGGCTCTCTCCATAGTTTGGTTACTATTGATAATGCTGCTATAAACATCAAGGTGCATGTACCCCTTTGAATCTGTATTTTTTTTTATCCTTTGGGTAAATACCTAGTATTGCAATTGCTGGATCATAGTGTAGCTCTATTTTTAACTTTTTGAGGAACCTCCATACTGTTTTCCAGAATGGCTGCATCAGCTTTCATTCCCACCAACAGTGCAAGAGGGTTCCCTCATTTATGCATCCTGCCCAACATCTGTTGTTTCCTGTGCTGTTAATTTCAGCCATTGTGACAGGTGTGAGGTGGTATCTCATTGTGGTTTTGATGATGTGATGTTGAGCATCTTTTCATGTGTCTGTTAACCATCTGGAAGACACAATTCTTTAGGTATCTCTCCTGTCACAAGGAGAACGAAGCCCTAGGCTTGGGTCTGCCTGAGGAGCTATGGAAGCCCATGTCTACCCAGAACAATGACCTCAGGACTAGGAAAAATGCTCAATCAGCAAAGAGTCACGATGCCTGGTATGCCACTTTTCCAGAAGCAGGAAAGTAGACTTGTACACTCTAGCAAGATTATTCCTAAAGTATCCAGAAAATCCTTTTACCCAGAACCCCACACTCTGCTGCTTTCATTTAATGCAGGTTTCTTCATGTATGTCAGGAAATGACTATGCTGACTATTCCTTTTCTACATAGTCAGAGTGTTTAGCTATTTTTTCTTTTCTGCATTACTCACCTCCTTTGGAATGGAAATGGAGACCCCCTGGGGGCAGGATGAAACAATCTGTGGTTTTAAGGGATCATACGCTTGTCTCTAGTGTATCACTAAAGACTATTTACAAGGGAGGGAAATGGAGACAAAGGTTTTGGGGATGGAAAGCATAAACGAAAGTCACAGAAGGGAAATGGAAGGGGATCATCATACGACAGCTTTGGTGTGGAGAAGGGGTTGTTCACCTGGGAAGGGAACAGTAAACACGGGAGGACACTGCAAAGGGTCCTGCCCCATTTGAGTCATGCTGAATCAGCCAGCCCTCACACGATCTGAGGACACAATGCTGTTGTCTGAGCCTTGAAAGAAGGAGTATTAGAGTGAGCAAAAAGGTCTGATTATTAGGGCCATATGGATATGGGATATAAAGAGCAAGTCATTCCTCAGAATATGTTTCTATCAAGGAGAAAACTACAAAAGCTTACTAATAAGAATGTTGCCTTTAGGTTCATGAAAATGCCCCCAGCTTCAATCTCCAGTTGATAAAGAAATTTCCAAGTCATTGATATTGAGAGCGGAATAATGAAAATGAAATAAAATACACAGCTTTGAACCCTAGCTGTACCATTTATTAGCAACATGGCACAAGCATGCCACTTCTTACTTCTGAACCTCAGTTTCTTCACCTATGAAATGGGAATGATAATAATACCCACTTCTTTAGGAACATTGTGAGAAAGAAACGAGGTCATGCACTTGAGCATTTACTAAGACCAGTGATGGCTCATCACATGCCCTAGATAAATAGTTGAGGTTCAGATTATGATTCTTATTATTAAGTCAGGATCAAGGCTATTTTCCTAAGATGCCCATCAGCTGTTCTGTGACCTGAGACGACTTTACTTTGCAAATCTGAGTTTGCAGATAGAGCGGGCATGTGTA
Organism: Panthera onca; assembly: GCF_046562875.1. Lineage (NCBI taxonomy): Eukaryota > Metazoa > Chordata > Mammalia > Carnivora > Felidae > Panthera > Panthera onca. The sequence continues at coordinate 51,064,803 of NC_138339.1, forward strand.
TATGAGCTCTAGTTCAAGACAATGTGGGAGTGAATTCCCAGGTCTGCTGTTTGCCAAAGGAATCAGTTGGGACCTACAATGTCACTTCACTGAGCCTCATTTTTTCATCTGTAAAATGGAAATTATGACATAGCCAACTCTCAGAAAAGATTTATTATTGTTAATATTCATAAGGCAGGGTCCTTCCTCTGCTCAGCTTCCCCTTGGTGGCCTCTAAAGGGAATAACCACCACCCTCACGGCAGGGATTTCGCACTCAGTAGTTTCGAAGCCTGCAGGCAGACTACAAACCGTGAGCAAAGGTGTGGAGTCTCTCATTTGTACATCCTGGATTCATTACTCATTTTCCAGGTCAAGAATTCCAGATAAAATGTTTCAGCCTTCATCTGCAGACCAATAAAAATATGGCGCGGATCCACAGCGCCTTCATAAACTGCACACTGCCACCAGAATAAAAAGTACAAGGAGACGTCCAGAGTGGGGGACAGATACGATGAAGGTGCCTTCATTAGAAAAAGCACATACTCCTCAAGTTCACAAGAATATCCCTCCAGTGAATGTAAAACTGAAAGCAGATCAACATTTGATAACAGTCAAGCCCCTGAAGCCACCCCCAGAACTCCCAGCGGAAGAGGCCTCGTGTCATATGTGCCTCAAGAGCACTGGGTACTCAGCAGTGTGGTGGCATGGAAACCCTGTGCTCCAGGAAGCAGTTTGGTCCTGATGCCAAGGCAGTTTCCGATGAAAAGATCCAACTCAGAGGCACGTGGGTGGCTCAGTCGGTTAAGCGAACAACTCTTGATTCCGGCTCAGGTCACGATCTTAGGACTCGTGAGACTGAGCCCCACTTCAGGCTCTGCACTGACACAGTGGAGCCTGCTTGGGATGCTCTCTCTCTCTCTCTCTCTCTCTCTCTCTCCCATCCCTCTCTTTCTCAAATAAATAAATAAAACTTAAAAAAAAAATAAAAGATCCAAATCATAGTTACTGTACTTAAAGTATACTTAAAGATGAGAAAGTGTTTTCATTAAACTATATTTTAAATACCAAACAAGAAGGAGGAGAAGGAGAGAAGTTTCCCCCTTTCTCACTGTTCTTTGTACCTTTTTCTCCTTCCACCATGAGAGGGGGCACAATAAACCTCATAAACCCATTAAAACCATGTCCCGTACTAGGGACCCATCCAAACAACACTCAGGTTCTAATATTCGAATGGCATCGCCATGGTTGCTGCCTCAGAGCCACCCCACAATTCCCCTTTCTTACAGGGACAGCCCAAATGTTGGCAGCTGAAACAATGAATGGTATTAGGGGCAATGAGAAAAAGCGGCCCCGAAATTACCTAAGGGTAAAATAATCCTGCAATAAACAACCCTAGCTAATTGTCCAGAAAGGAGAAGCTTCGTCTTCATACCTACTTCTCCCATCCCTTTTGAAATCCCTTTCAGAAAGATAGAGATATAAATATAGATTAGAGCTCAAATACATGGCAAGTGAATCAAAATATTTAAAGGGATGGATCTCTGATTCATACACCTCTGGTTACAACTCCTAATTGCTCCTTCCATGGTTAGTGGGTCTCTCCGGCAAAGCTGGGAAATTCAGAAGCTCCCAATGTGGCAGCCAGGTTCAGAAGTCCAGATTCATGCTTGGAGCCCCAGAGGCTGAAGAAGTAGTATGAACATGTTTATGGGGATGTTTGGAGACTTGGGAGTATTAAACCCAGAGAACAGGGAAGTCAGACTAAATAGTGGTTTAGAACCAGATGGTGAGGGAAGAGGGACCTGATATCAATTCCACCACTTATTGTGTAGAAAATGATTGGACTTCTCTAAGGCCCAGGCTCCCCACCCATGAAATCTCATGGGGCTATTGAGAGAATTAAATTAGAGTGTGGATATAAGCCATTAGCACAGGCCTGGCACAGAGTAAGTGCTCTATAATTTATTCATCCAACATGTGTTCAGCCAACAAATAAATAGTGACTTGATATTTTGAATGGAAATCTTGGGCCCAGAGGAGGCAGTGCTTGCCCAAGCTTACTCATTCCGTCCTTAGAACTCAGAGGCCCCAACCTCTGGGACAGTGCTGTTTCCCTGACCTGGGCGGCATAGTCTCTATCACCCATCCAAACCCAGGACTGGTCTCATCATGGGGAATCAAGACTGCACTATTTTAGAAGCAGTCACTAACAGGGCATGATCTTTGAGAAACCATGAAACCCAGGTGCCCCGGGATGCCTCCCTAATGGATTCTCCTATCCTCCCTCCTGATCTGAAGTTCCCCATTTTCTGTGGATTAGGCAATAGGGTAAAAAAAGACTAACAATTCCTGAATCCCATTATGTGCCAAATACCATTCTTGGCACGTTAAATATATCTTCTTGTTTATTCCTTGTAACACCTCTATGAGGTAAGTATTTTTGTCCCCAGTCTGCAGGTGAAAAAACTGAGGCACAGAAATGTTAAGTGTTTGGGTTAACTGCCCCCACTGCCCAAAAACTGTTGAAGACCTAACTCCCAGGACCCCAGAATGTGACCTTATTTGGAAACAGAGTCATTGGGAATGTAATTAGGTAAGTAAGATGAGGTCATTAAAGTGGGCCCTAATCCAATATGACTGGTATCCTTATAAAAAGGGGACATTTGGACATAGAGGCATGCCCAGAAGGAGAACGCCATGTAAAGATGAAGGCCGAGACTGGGTGAAGTATCTACAAGCCAAGAACGCTAAAGATTGCCAGCAAACCACCAGAAGCCAGGGGAGAGGCATGGAACAGATTCTCCCTTACAGTCCCAGAAGGAGCCAACCCTGCAAACATCTTGATCTTAGACTTCTAGCCTCTAGAACTGTGACATAATAAAGGTCTGTTGTTTAAACTACTAGTTTGGGATACTTTGTTACAAAAGCCCTAGCAAATTAATATAGTGACTGACTGTGGACCCACCTTGCCAGGCATTGTTCAAGCCAGAAACCTGGGGGTCATTACTGATTCCTCGCTCTCCCTCACCCACCCATCTGAACCAGCATCAAGCTGTACTGATGCTTTTCCTCCTTAATATTTCTAATTCATTACTTCTTCCCATCTCCATTACCACTGCCACCTTCATCCCTCAGCTGGATCACCACAATCACCTTACACCAGGTTTCCCTAAATCTTGCCCTATCCCAACCCAAATCCATTTTCTTCACTGTAGCCAGTGTAATCTTCACCAAATAAATCAGATCTCACCATTCCCCTGCTTAAGGAGGCTTGCAACGACTTCCCAGTCCTCTTGGGATAAAACCTAAACTTTTTCCTAGGCCAGTAATCTTAGTCTGTCACAATCCTACTCATGGTATCTTTGATCTCTGTGTTCCATAGAGATTCACCTTACTTTTAGTTATTCGAATTCATCAAGTCCTTCATTATCTCATGGTCTTTGCACATGCTGGTCCTTATGCTTGGCATGCTTCGCCACCTGCCCACCACCCACATTTTCCATCCTGCTAACTCTGACATAGCCTTCGGCTCACAACCTAAGAGACTCCTCAAGGAGGTCTTCCCTGACCATCATTCCCGTCTAGATTGTTTCTACCTTGTCATTCTCTGACTGGGCACCATGTTCTTTTTCTTCAAAGACCTTACTATAATTTGTATCTGTGTATTATTTAATGTATTATTTAATGCTTCCCAAGGGGGCTTTATAAGAATAGAAACCCATTATATCCCCAGTGCTTATTACACAGTACCTGGAATATTGTTGGCACTCAATAAATATTTCTTGAATGAATTAATGAAAGTTAGCACTGGCATTCAAGCCAGGTCCTATAGGATTCTGAGGCTCTTCCACCATAGGACCCAGGAAATTGCCTCTTAAAACATGGTTAAAATTAACCTAGTATATTATTTGTGCTTCTGATTTGTACAGTAGCTTGATTTACCATACCCTTCTATTATTTTTAATTAAAAATAACTATAAAAACTGGATTAAATTCAAAGACCAAAGAAGAGTCTATTGGATGGTACCAGAGAACAGCCAAGGCAGCCAGAACTGGCACAAGATATCAGAGGAAAGAGACTTCTAGAGAAATGAGCCGGACATTTTGCTCTACTTTCCACATTAAGCAGTTTGCTGCATCCTAAGCTGGATGGGAGTGACAAGCCAGGAAACCCGGCAGAAGGCAGCTGGTCAGAAGCTAAAAACCTAGCTCTCACAGAGTTGGAGAGACAGGGGTGGGGTTCAGAGGGAGCCCTGGTGAAAGCGCCAGGCTCTCCGTTAAGATCAAGAATAAGAAAAACCTGGAAATAGGCTAACTCTCATTAACTCTCTTCTCCATCCCTGGTTGGATAGGCAGGATCTGTTCCTCCTATAACTGCTGGTTAAAAGAAAACAAAGTTTTCCCCGGAGAAAGATGACATCATTGAGAACCTCCAGAATTTCTCACACACTAAGTCCAGCACTTCCTTATTGCAGGCCTGGGAAGGCTGTCATCTTCAAAGAAGACAATGTGAATTCGTTGGACAGGCCCAGGCAGATCCCAGGGGCAGAGCACAGGGTGAGGAGAAGGATGGCAGGTGACAAGAGAAAGCTGGCAATTTGAGGTTGTCAACAGAGCTCAGTGGCCTGGAATCTCACTCTGAAGACAGAAAGCTGCCTGCTGGGCAAGCAGCACACAGACATATGCAGAACCTATCCAAAGAGCATGCAAAGCAAATGTCAGCAAAGGAATGACTTCCCTCTAGACCAGTGATGAAACTGGCTGAAAGTTATTAGAATAATGTAATACTACAGCTGGAAGGGCCCTTAAAATTTGTCTAAGCCCAGCCTTTAATTTTGCTTTATTATTTAAAAAATTTTTTTTAATTTATTTATTTTGAGAGAGAGAGAGAGCATGAGTGAGGAGAGGTAGAGAAAAGGAGCGAGAACTCCAAGCAGTCTCCTCACTCCTAACACAGAGCAAACTGTGAGATCATGACCTGAGTTGAAACCAAGATTTGGACGCTTAACCGACTGAGCCACCCAGGCACCCCTAAATTTTTTGCTTTAATGAGAAAGGTCCTGAAGCCCCAAGATGGAAAATGATCCTCCTACAACCAAACACAATAAATGGGATCCTTTTTGAACACAGACACCTGGGTTGCCCATCCAACTGGACTCCCTCCCACCTCACTGAAGCTCTGATTTCAGACGACTCTAGTCAGCAGCCCATCAACACTACTAACAGCTTCCACAAGACTATAAATGTCATGTTAGACATCAGATGATAAATGCCTTATCTCCTCAGCGAAGAGAGCCCTGATGGGGAAATACAATGGGATTCCCATGGAATTAAATTCTTTATCTCCCCCAAGAACACCACAACAATTTCCCATTTACAGTGTTTTCCTAATAAATACAAAGGAAATAATAATTCACTCCTATTATTTAAAATAGTCATGATGTCCTGGCTTTTATAAAGCCACGTGGGGCAGGATGTTTTCTATCAAGTAGCAGCTGGGCCTTTGAAAAGCACAAAGCTGGTGCTTCCATCTGTGTTGTTACCTTGAAAATAGAAATGGAGTTTCAGAGCCTGGGAAAAGGGCTGCTGATGAAGTGGCAAGAGGGCCAGCTTCTATTCCTTGCTTTGGTACTCTCTGGTCTGGATGCTTTGGGCAAATCCCTTATGCTCCAAATAATGCAAACTACTTGTAGAGTTCTGAGCTAAGAGCTGACAAGCTTCCTCTCTTGTCACCTTCACAATCTCCTGAGGTAGGGACTGAGGATATGGCGGCTCACAGGGCTTTTGACTTGCTTAGGGCCATAGAACTGGTATGACAGCGGGGACTCAAACTCAGGTACAGGGCGTTTGGTTCTAGAGTCAGAATCTTTTTTGCTGTGTTATGCTATGTTTGTTTTTGTTTGCTTTTATCAATGTCTTGTTGCCTTAGCTTTCTCATGTGCACGCAACCCTAGTGTCAGCTGAAGCCACAACCATCCCGCAGACATCTAAAGAACCTTGACTCAAACATCTCCTTATCTACTACTGCCTGCTGCAGACCATAGTGTCTCCAAGTCCTCAAAGGCATGCCTTATCATGGGTATCTCTGACTTAGGTCGATAAGTACTGCCCCTATCCATCCCACACCAACATTCCCAGGTGAGAAACTCAGATCCTATGCATCTAAGCAAGAAAAAAAAAGGAAAATTCTACTAGGAGCCCATGAGTTTAATGACTTTAAATATTTATTTATTTTTGAGAAAGAGAGAGAGGGCATGAGCAGAGGAGGGTCAGAGAGAGAGGGGCACAGAGGATCCAAAGTGGGCTCCATGTTGATGATGTGGGGCTCAAACTCACAGACCATGAGATTATAACCTGAGCCGATGTCAAACACTTAACTAACTGAGCCACCCAAGTGTCCCAGGGGTATAGCGACTTTAAAAACAATTTGAGAGGTCACAGAAGGAGTCGTAGCCCACAGTTCAGCCTCACCCTCACTCCACCCCATCAGGTCAACTCTCTCGACTTTTCTCTCTCTTTCCCAGACGCCCTCAAAAATATCTATATTACAGCAGTTCTGGCCCTTTCTCAAAGACCTTGATGTTGGCCAACATTCATGTCAAGGCAGACATATCCAACCAAGCATCACCATCTCAGTAATGCCAGAGTTTCTCTAAATGGGAGTCTCGGGAATGTGCTAAGAACACAAATCTTTTTCTATACATAACATGCAAAATGAAAGGAGTTAAGAGAAGTTAAAGGTGCTCGAGCTGGATTCTCTGAACCCATCAGACCGTGAACGATTCTCAAAATTTCCAAAAGCTAAATACTGTGCATTTATCTACAATGAAGGTACATACAATGCCAGGTATCCTTGTCTTGAGCTAGAATTATACCAGCTCTATGTGGGATCTGTGGTTTTCTCATCTGATCAAAACCTCCGATAGACAACTATCTATGTTTCTAATTAATTAAAACAACTCTCATAGATCCTGCATAGATCTTTTATCACCTAATGTTTGTTCATTCACTCATTCACTGAATATTTATTGATCCCTTTTTCTCTGCCAGCCTCAGGTATTAAGTGGTAAATAAGGTGATGTGCCTGCCTTCAAGATGATGACAGACAGTAAACCAACTTACATAATAGTGTTAGAGAGTGACTTGGGGACTTAGAATTTGGGGATACAAGCCTGAGGAAGTCCTCTGTTCAAACCCAGCCTGAAGATTTCTAATTATTCCCACACGTCTTTCTGCAACAGTTTTAACCTGTTCCAACCAAGAATGCGTGCCCAGGTGAGAATTAGTGTGGGTCTTCATTGCATTATGGACATGAGAATGTTTTTGGGGGGGATACATGGCACTACTTCAGCAAATGCTATAGACGACACAGTTATACTGCTCATTCAGTATCTGATTTGCGGACAATACAGCTTGGAATTTAATTTAGACCTGGGTGCCAAAGTCTCTTCCACAGAAAAGGAAGGGGGTCGAGGGAGATGGCTTGGAAAGAGCAAAGTTCCTCCAAGTTCCTTGCTCATGCTTTAATCCCCACAGAAGCACAATTAACCAGGCGGCCCCTCAGTGCTGCTTTCATCACCCTCACTCAGAGACAAGGCTTCTATGGGCACAATCAAGTGCTTTCAACACTTAAGTCATGGCTTTTCAGTGAATGTAGCTTGTCCATTTCCATTTCATTCAGAACACGAGGGAAAGAGATTGCTCTTTGGCAAGTGGATAGGAAGTGGGGGGCGGGAGGGGGGGAGACTCAAGACCAGAGAGAATCTGTATTCCAAGAGCATGTATGTAACTCTGCCAAGATGTTTAAATATACCAACTGTGAACAGCCTTTTAAGATTTCATAGACCCATGGAAGGTAGAGTTGCAGAGGATCTTAGAGATCTAGGAATCCAATTCTGTGCATTGACATAGGGGAAACTGAGTCCTAAAAGGCAAAAGTGCTCTTTCTAAGGCCACATGGTTACTTGCAAAGAGTCAGGACTAGAACCCTGACCTTTTTGGCCAGTGCCCTTCCTGTCACACCAGACTGTTTCCATATTCCCTTTCTTCACTTACCCTCTTCCATGTTTTTATAAATCTGTTCCAGCCTGTAGAATCCTCCCTTTCTTACTGACCCAAATATCCTCTAATTTTCAAATAATTATCCTCTATTCCATGGCTCCAAGAAGGTAACCCAATTCCATCACCACCAACCCAAGAGAATCTTCCATGGGGAACTGGGGCCTCTCAAGAAGCTGAAGTCTCTGAACATCCCACAGCCTGCTGTCTTCTGGTATACTCTGCTCATAATATATTCTTTGAGCTTATCAAAGTAATTTGTAACTTCTGTAAGAGTTCGGTTCAAAGAGCGCATTTTTGACAAGCTTCTGAGGACATTCTGCTCATCTCTGAACCAGTCCTGTAGCCACAGGAATGTGACACTCCGTTTGGTCAGGCCTGGGTCACATGACTCCCTGAACAGCTCTACATGGCTACATGGCAGAAATGACTATAGTACTGGATTCTTTAATACCACGTTTTTATTGGAGAATATGCCAAACAGCTCTTAAAAGCACGTTGGAGTGTGGAGTGGCAACTCCGGCAAGAAAATCCAGGATGTGTTGCCAGGAAAAGAGGAAATGGATGTTGGGGAGAGAAGAGAAATGGAAATGCATCACAGGCAATGTTCTCCCATCGTTTCATGTGTATAAACCTTGCTTTTCCAAATCAATTTTAAGTTCTTTGAGGGTGAAATCAGAGTTCAGTATCTAATCACCACGCAATACATTCTTATTGAGCAGCTAAAAACAAAAATTTATTGGGCACCCACAGAGAACAAGATGTTATAATGCTTGCGGGGGTGGGTCTTAAAGGTTAGACATTGCCTCAGATTTCAGACTTCAGTTTAGTGCAGCAAATGTATCCTGAATATGTACCATGTGCCAAGCATGGTGCTAGTGCTGAGGATACGAAGTTGAATAAAATATAATCCTTGCCAGTCATCCAATGGGAGCAAGAATGGTAATATCATCAATCACTGAGTGTCTATAATGTGCCTGTATTCCACCCACCTTAATCTTGAATCTTAGCACAACCCATGCAACGTATTTTAGTGTGATTGTACATAGACCAAGAGAATGACATCTGAAACATGATAGTCAAGGTTGGAGGCTAAATAAAGTGTTAAAAATGTCCAAAGTCACACTGCTAATATGTGGGAGTGGGGAATTCTGGTTGCAAGGTGGCTCCATTACTCTGCTCATTTAGATATATAGACATTTACATAGTGGGGGAAACAGAAAAGGCAAGTTCACTGCAGAAGCACTTTTCACAATCTCTCCTTTTTGAAGTATTCTAAAAGTCCTTAAGACCTTATTGCTCACCACCACACACACACACACACACACACACACACACACACACACACACTCACACTCACACACACACCTTAAATTTTACTTTTGAATACATTGCGTCTTCAACCCTTTACTCTATGAATTATAAAACCATTCAACCATTAGAGGAGCTCAGTGACAGATAAATACAATGTGTTAGAATTACCATTTTGGTCATAATTCTTTTTTTTCCCCTTTAATGGAGCATACTCTTTGTGGCCACCGAACACTACTTCAGGTTGATTAAGCTCTTAGTATTTAATAAGTTTCAGTAGGAAATGAGCAGAATTATTACAGTATTTTGAATAATGAGCTATTAATGTATTTTTAATGACCAAGATGTTCTGACAAGAAACTTGTTGATTTTTGTCACTGTAACCTTATGGGGAAAAGATCTACATGCAGACTGGATGTTGTCTTATTATGTGAAATGGCCTAATGTTTTAGCATATTCGGAGCACTCTTTCAGAAGCCAGCTTGATTTAGGGACGCTGTCACAGAACGAGGAAAGAGTGGAGAGATGAGAATTGAGTATGAGCTGTAACATTTTTATAGTATTCCAACCATAAACAAATATATTTCCTACAGGGATTTCACTCTGTCTCTTTTGTTCCTTGCTTGTTAGTAGCTATTAACCCATTTTACAGATGGGCAAAGTGGAAAGGCTTGTCCTGTGTTTTTGTTCTCTCTCTCTCTCTCTCTGTCTCTCAACTAGAAAGGTTATTTTTGTCTGGGTCAGACTTTCAGCAAATCACAGACAGTTCACTGGTTTTTTTTTCTGTTTTTTGTTTTTTGTTTTTTGTTTTAGTAGAGAGATTATATAACCTCTCTGGGTCTTGGTTTCTTCATCTGTTAAATGGAGATAATAAGGTGCATTTGTTTCAGGATGTCACAAGAACCACAGAGAGAATTCATGTAAAGCACCACTATTCCCCAGGCCAAGTCAATTAATGTCCCCTGCCAAAGATACTACTCTTTGCAAAAAGTTGGTCTTTTACAAGCCTCTAATATCCTATTTGGTTTGTGAGTTCCCTGAGGTCAAGGACTGTATCTTATCCATTTTCCTTTTGAGTTTTTGCATTTAGCACAGCATTGAGCACAGAGCAGGTGATCAATAAATATCTGTCAAAGATTCCCTCCAAGGTGCCCTCTAGCCCTTACTTGCTATGACTACTTCCAACAGACTTCTCAAGGACATACAGAAGGTAAATCTATACCTGGAGTCATCTGCTTCTTTTGCAGAATCAAGACCCAAGAAACCCAGGCTTCAAGTTAGGCATGAAATTGGCTCATTCAATGATCATTCACTATGATATCAAAACTTTTCAATTCCATGGTGATAATGAATTGAATTATAAGAAATCTATAGTTAGACATCATCTTTCCAGCAAACTGTAACTGCAAATGCTTCCTGGGACAAATTTGAAAAGTAATGTTAAGGAGAGTTGACTCAAAAAGAGAAGAAAGAAGGCAAGTATCTGTGTATTTGTAGGTAGCGTTTTATTTTAGATGTCATTTTTGGTAACTAAGTCGACTGGGATATTTAAGGTAAAGAAGAGTAAGGAAAGGAAAGACTATTTGTCATCTAATAGAACCTTGATGATGAGGAGGAGGATGAGGATGATGAGGATGGTGATGATAGTAGCCATTTTTTGAGCAATTACTATGCAGGTAGTATGTTGATCAGTTTATATTCACTGTTTGATTTCATCATCACAGTAGTAAGAGGCAAGTGTTGCTGTTCCCATTGTATAGATAAGAGGAATTAAAATACCTTGACTAAGTCAGTAATCAGTAACTAGTAGAGGCAGAATGTGAACCTAGTTCTGATGACTTAAAAATAGCATATTTAACCAATTCTCTAGCCCAGTCCTCAGCTTCTCCCTTCTTCTAATGCAAACAATAAATTAAATACTACTTTAGCCAGAAAGTAAAGTTATTACTATATGTTAGGGGAATGAGGAAAACCCTATACTCTACAGACAGATTTACATAGCAATACTAATAACAATTGCTAGGGCTTTATCAAGGGCTAAGTATGGCCAGAAATTTTAGACAGAGACATTACAGGTATTTTCTCTTACCTACAACTCCGAAAAGAAGGTATAAAAGTCCTATTTTACACATGAGGAAACTAAAGCTCATGCCACAAAAACAACCCCCTCCAGTTCCTGGAGGTAATAAATGGCAAAGAGCAGATCTGGAATATAGATCACATTTTTTCCTTGGATCTCCACTGTGTCAATATTACACCCGGAAAATCCCTTATTATATAGAAAGAGTGGTTGAGGACAAACTATGGAAAGAACATAATAATTCAGCTTGCTTTTCAAGGTCTGAAAGTCAGGATGGTTTGTTTTGTTTTGTTTTGTTTCTGTTTTTAAGAAAATATTCAAAAGCATCTCTCAAATGTTTGGGATTTGGGTAAGGAATGCCCAAACATACTTGTTCCCCTGAGAGTGCTTTTCTCTGTCTACTAAAACCTCCATGTCATTTTAGGCAAAATTTAATCCATATGTTTCTGATTCACATCCTTAAACATATCACCATGGTTTGTAGCACCCATTTGAAGTTTATGACTTTTGGAGTTGCTCCGGACTACTTGTCTATAAAGCAGTTAGTTACACTCCCCATAAGGGCAAGGACTTGGCCTTCAGAGAAAAGGGGATGTGCTCCAAAACCCAAGGCTCTTGTGGTTTCCAAACCTGGCTGGTGTCTAGAAGCTTCAGCCCGGTGACACTTTGTCCACTGCCTAGAATTAGACTTTGCTTCATCTCTCCTTCCTCCAGTACTATGTTCAAAACACAATATAGTGTTTCCATCTCATTTTTCTCTCCCTAAATTATTTTTAACAGCATTGAAATTGATTACATACATAAGAGAAATGCTTTTTTAATATATAAAGAATTGCAACTATATTACAAAATAAAACATTGTCACGTTCTTTCAAGTTTTCTTCCAATTCTTTTTTATATGTATTCATGAATTTTTAGACAGCTGTGATCAAAGTGGAGATATGATTTTATATCATGCAAATTTCGTTAATCACAAATATGGTTGCTACTTGGTCTTAATTGTTTTTAATGTCTGCATCGTATGCCATTGACTTGACGTCCCATAGCATAAGTTCAGGAGTTTTAGATTCTTTCATATAGTTTGAGACACATGCATAAAGAGTTAATACAGGCTTCCAGTTATGGAATAAATAAGCCACGAGGATAAAAGGTATAGCATAGAGAATAGAGCAAATGGTGTTGTAATAGAGTCATATGGTGACAGGAAACAGATACACTTATGGTGAACATACCATAACATATAGAGTGGTTAAATCACTATATTATACACCAGAAACTAATGTAACATTGTGTGTCAACTATACTCAAATTAAAAAAAAAATTTTTTTAAGAGCCAAGAAAAAAAGTTAATTCAGAGTTCCATTTCTGGTATGGCAAATTAAACTCCTAGCAGACTGACCATCCTGAAAAATAACAGCTATAAACTCTGGAGACTGCATGTACAAACAACTATCAGTAGGTGAAACAAAAACAGGAATATTCTGGAGGAAGATCAAAGTTTGCAACAAGGGACCAGCACCAAGAAAATTTTCCACTTTTGTAACTTCAGCTTAGGTGAGACCACAGGAGTGGTGTATGTACCCTGAAGCAGCTAAAACTCCAAAGAACCACCCCCCCCCCCCCATCTTGTTAGCCTGAAAGGACAGAAACTAGGCAAGAACAGCTGGTAGATGGTGAAGAAAATAAATAGGGGGGCCTTGGCGACTTAGTGGGTTGAGCGTCCGACTCTTGATTTCGGCTCAGGTCATGATCACACGTCGGGCTCAGTGCTGAGCATGGAGTCTGCATAGGATTCTCTCTCTCCTTCTGCCCCTCTCCCCTGCCTGTGCTCTCTTTCTCTCAAAAAAAAAAAATTTTTTTTTGAAAAACAAAGTTAGGAAAGAGAAGGTCAGAGAAGGGGTGCCCCCCAAACTCTGTGTAAAAACCCTGCCCTGTCCCAGGCATGCACTAAGCAGATGCATAGCATCTTGTGACTGAAACTGAACCAAGAGCACAGGCAAGAATTTGCACTGTGGGTTTAACTGACTTAATGGACAGCTGAAACAGAAATATCTACACTCGGGGGATATGACAGACTCCACAGTCTTCACGATGCAGTGTTTGTAATATCCAGGATATGATTCAAAATTACTCAACAAATGAAAAACCAGGAAAAACATATTTTGAATCAAAAAAGCAATGCTAAAGGTAAGCAGGAGCATTTCAAAGTGACAAAGGGTCACGTCATCAAGACACCACGGTAATTTTAAATACATAAATGTTTGCTTCTAAAATTCAAAATGCACGAAGCAAAAATTGACGGAAAACTCCACTTTCTTACTTTTTTTTATTGCTTTAATGTTTATTTTTGAGAGAGAGAGAGTAGGGGAGGGGCAGAGAGAGAGGGAGGCACAGAATCTGAAGCAGGTTCCAGGCTCCACGCTGTCAGCACAGTCCAACATGGGGCTCGAACCCACCAACCGCGCGTGAGACAATGACCTGAGCTGAAAGACCGAGGCTTAATCTACTGAGCCTCAAGATCATGACCCTTGCCAAAGTCTGAGGCTTAATCGACTGAACCACCCAAGTGCCCCATCCACTTTCTTACTAACAGATAGAGCTAAGCAGGTGCTATAGGGAGGCCCCCCCAAATATCACTGGCTTAAACATAAAGCTACTTGTTGCTTCACCCTCCCCCGGGAGGAGTGCTTTTATTCCCATGGCGCATGAAGGCTCACCACATCCCTGCTCCCTGCAGTGAGAAGAAATGGAGAGGGAGAACACATCTTCCCTTTAAGAGCATAACCAGAAGTTGTACCCATGTTTCTGCTCACATCTCATTGGTCAGAATTTAGCCATGTGGATACTCACAGAGGCAAAGAAGACAGAATATAACATCTGTATTCTCTGTAGCCAAATGCCCAGCCATTCTCTACTACTAGAGAAGTAAAAACAAGAATATCAGGATACGGCTGGAAGTCTCAGATACACCCGATCTTCATGATGTCTTTACTTGTATTTTTTTTAAAGATTTATTTATTTTTGAGAGAGAGAGCACAAGCAGGGAAGGGACAGAGAGAGGGGGTGGACAGAAGATCCAAAGAGGGTTCTGTGCTGACAGCAGCAAGCTTGATGCAGGGCTCAAACTCACGGGCTGAAGTCAGACACTCAACCGACTGAGCCACTCAGGCGTCCTGACATCTTTACTTGCAGCAGGAAGGAGTTCTTTGAACTACCACAATAAGAGGTTGTCATGTCGGAAGATCCTAGATCTTAAATCCCAAGAGACTTTAGGGGATCTGCACGTGTAGCTCCCACTTTGGGTTTGAAAGGCAGAACCACATTTCACAGGCCCCCTCAAAAGCCTCAGGAGGATGTCTGGCTTGCTCACTTTGCCTCCTCAGTGCCTAGAACAGAACCTGACATATAATAGAGGTTCAGTAAAATGTGTTGAATAAATGTATACATGTGTCTTGACTTCATTTCCTCATTGTTTGGGAATTTCTGGGTCTGTTCCACTGAAAACATGAGTTAGAAGTCATTTGGGGCCTGATTTGACAAGGAATGTTAGGAATTTGCTGAAGCAACTTAAGAGCTTTGAGAAAGTGGGCAGAGCAAAAGGGAAGGATCTCAACCCCCAATCAGAAGAGCCTTCAGGTAAACCCTGAGCAGTCTTGTCCCTTCCTTCACAAGTGTCCATGGTGTGATTGCAGGCCCTCTCATCCAAAAGTGTCTTCCCAACTGGCTGTGCAGAAGCCTGAAATTCTGCCACTCCGTATTCCTTTAGGTTAATTGGACCCCCTGTTATAAAGTAAGCAAGCTATTTGAGAGGTCACTATGACCCATTAGACCACTGCTTACTAACAACACCTTTCCAGAAGATGATTCCATCAGGTTATATATAAGCAAGCAGGGACAATGGGAAGCCATTTTTTTTTTAACTTCGGGGACATGCCCAGATCATGAGGAGTTGCCAGAAGTGCAGACCAAAGTGAGGAGAGAAGGTGAACAGACCAGCCCAGCCAAGAGGCAGCTTAAGGACATTGGCCCAGGGATGCTGGGGGGGGAGTGGGGGAACAAGAGCCCTGGGATCACAGGTATGGCTCCCCCCTAACTTCCCAGATGGTAGCAGGTGCTAGAGAAAGTTTTGTTGAAGAGGTCGGCAAGGTATAATATTTACTGAATCACTTAACTTAATGAACACTTACCACATGCTTACTATGTGCCAGGCACCATTCTAAGTGCTTAACAAATATTAACTTGAATTTAACCAGCACAACGGCCTTGTCAGAAGAGTTTGTCAGAGTTTGAAAGCCAACTGCACCAGTTTTTGGCTGTGTGACCTTGGGCCGGTGACTCATGCCTTCTGAGGCTCATTTTTAATCCTCAATAAAAGGAATACCACAGTGAAAGTACCTCGGAGTCATAGTGAAGAACTATTAAGCTAAGAGCCATAAAGGCACGTTATAGACTGTGAAATGTCTTGCAAATCATGACTATTATTATAAGTAAGCCTAGAATGGCTCAGGCTCTGGAACAAATGATAGCCACAAAAAGTCAGCCTCATGGTACCCACGATTGCCGTCATTTTTTACATGCCCTGTGGACTCTGGAATTGCATGACTTCGGTCAAGACCCCGTTCCCAACGCATTAGCAGCATGACTTCAGGCAAGCTGCTTTCTCTCTCAGTGATTCGTGTTCTCTTCTATAAAACTAGAGCTAATAATAGAGTCTACTTCATAGATTGGTTATGAAAACTTTAAAAAGTTGATGAAAATAAGGTCCTCAGGACAGTGACCTGGAGTAAACGCCTCATAAATGGTACACCTCTGTTCTCTTAAGCCTCACAGTATTATGAAGTAAATATTACTGATCCTGTTGTCCTTAATTTCCAGAGGGAAAAGTAGAGGGACAGGAAGGTGGGATCACTTGCCCAAGGCCACATACCCAGGGAGTGATGAAGCTGGGGTTCCTGCCCAGGTCTGTGTGACTTGGGTATTTTTGTGGTCGCGTAAGCAAATGTTCTCACTGTCTATGATGGCACACCAGAAATGCCCAAGGGAATTCTTGAGCCAAAGAAAAAAGAATTAGATGACAACAACGTGGATGGAGCTACAGAGTACCATGCTAAGCGAAGTAAGTCAGAGAAAGACAAATACCACATGACTTCACTCATATGTGGAATTTAAGAAACAAAATAAATGAGCAAAGGGAAAAAACGAAGACGGGTGCACAAACCAAGAAACAGACTCTTAACTGTAGAGAACACACTGATGGTTACCAGAGGGGAGGTGGGCAGGGCAGTGGGGGAAATGGGTGATGGGTATTGGGGAGGGCACTCGTTGTGATGAGCACCAGGTGTGGTATGGAAGTGATGCATCACTAAATCCTACACCTGAAACTAACACTATACTGTGTTAACCAACTGGAATTTAAATAAAAACTTGGAAAGAAAAAGAAAAAAGAATTAGAAAGCTAGATAAGAAAGAGAGGTGACAAGTACCTGACTTTCCCTTACGTGCTAAGTTGTTGCAAAAGGGAAACGCAAACTTTCAAATGTAAGTGCTGGAAACTGGAGAGGTTCCCGGAAGCCACCTGATTCCACCTCCTGCCCAGTACAGGCGTGGCTCAGCCTGACAGATTAGGAACCAAGCTCATCTCCCCTCTGTCTTGGACCATGACCCAAACCTTGCAATTGGAGACAATGGAGTTCCAGCCCATAGCATGTGAATGGAAGGAATGTGTCCTTCTTCCAGGCATGGCCTCTAGTTACCTCTTCCCCTAACTACTCGATGCTGTTGAGCATGGGGACTTAAAAAAACCACATATTGAAGATGATGAAACCACAAGATGAAAGGGGCCTCAATCCCTGAACCACTTTCTAGAGAAAGCTGCCTTTCCATCAGAAATACCCAGCTGAGATGTTACATAAGGAAAAAATAACTCTTTCATGATTGAGCCATTATATAGTTTGGGTCTGTTGGTCACAGCAGCCAGCATAACATGAACCAGTGCAGGGAAGAGGAGGGAGGGTTTTCTAGCATCCTGACTATCAGACACCCAGCCTCTGCCTAAGCCCTTCCAGTGGTAGGGAATTTATTTCTTCCCGAAGTATTCATTCACTCTTTGTTCCGGCGAGAGCTACTATGTGCCGGGCCCCGTGCTAGGATGAACAGGGCACAAAGATCTCTGCCCTTGTGAAGCTTACTGTCCAGACTTGTAGGCAGAAAATAAACAAGTAAGCAGGCAGTAAGAGTGACATGTATTGAATTTGGTAAGTAACTTGCAGGAGGTGAACAGAGTAACTGGGCAGAGGATCAAACTGAAATGGGGGCCACGGGGAGTTGTTCGTGGAAGTCTTCACCAAGGAGGTGACTGAGATAAGACACAACAATCGGCAGACATCCCCGATTGCTTAAAAAAAGAGTTGGGTCTGGGACGTCTGGGGTGGCTCAGTTAAGTGCCCACTTCTTGGTTTTGGCTCAGGTCATGATCTCATGTTTTGTGAGATAGAGCCCCACATTAGGCTGTGTGCTGCCGGTGTGGAGCCTGCTTGGGATTCTCTCTCTCCCTCTGTCTCTTTCTCTCTGTGCCACCCCTGCTCTCTCTCTCTCTCTCTTTCTCTCTCTCTCTCTCTCAAAATAAGTAAATAAACTTTAAAAAAAATAATTGGGTCTGTTGTGGTTTTGCTTATATGAGCAGGAAAAGGTGCTCCACCTCTGGTCCTAATTATAAAGTCTGGAGTCCCGGAGAAGTCTATTTTTTTTCCCCATTTCCAACTGACAGCTTCTCTAACATCCAGCATTTGCAGACAGCTGTCATCTCTCTCCTGCCCCCCCGGAGTCCCTCCTCCCTGCTGGCTCCCTCAAGCAGCCCCCACAGGATTTGGGGGTATCAAAAGTTACCTGCAGCAGGTATTAAAAAAACAGCAAGTGGCTGGCAGCCAAGATCCATGAATGAGAGGGTCCCAGAGACCCTGTGGGCCCTCCAGGCATCCTGGGGATAACTGGTGCCACTCCAGGGCCGTTACTTGTCATCTCCCTGGGGCCCGCCTGCTAACTCCTGGCTCGCGTCAGGCGTTGATTCTCTGACATTGTGAGGGGCCAGGCGGGGTTAGAGCCTTCAAGGACTCCCGCTGGAAGCCTTCTCTGTCTCTCTCTTAAAACAATTTATTTTTTCAATGTTGAAACCACATCCCTCCCCCCTGGTTTGAACACCAAAACAGACCCAGCTGTCCCCGACACCGGACCGAAACCGCAGGCATTTGGCTGGAAAGCCAAACAGGCGGCAGGATTTGCTACTCAGTCTTGCTCCTCCAGATCCCTGCCAAGCTCCACTCAGGAGGCAGGGAGGCCATGTCCTGCAAAGGCTGAGCCTTCCCCTTGTCAGAATGAACCAGGGCAACAAGTCTGCCCTGCCCCCCAGGGAGCCCACAGGAACCAGCAGCTGTGGATGCCCGGCTCCTGGGGCTTCTGACTGAGCTGACACCCACCCCCTGCCCCACCCCCACCACAAATGGTACCCCCCGGCCTCTGGGGGGAGGGGGGAGGCTCCTGAACAATCAAAGAGACTGAGGCCCTAGACCCAGACACAGTGTTGAAACTGTTTGCCTTGCTGGGTCTGGAGATTAAAAACAACTGCTGCTCCTTGCTTTCTCACACTTTCCACTGAGGTCACTTGGGGCAAGACCGAGTGGAGTCTTCCAGAGGGTGTGGCTGCATCAGGGAAGCAAACAGCGGTGCTGTAAGCACAGGACACACTCTGCCCAGCCCCCTCTCTGGCAGGGAGGTCAGAGCAGAACCATACCTCCAGCAAGACGGGCCTCCTGCGGCCTTCAAGCCACTTTACCTGCTTCTTGGGGTCTTTTCCACTCAGCCTGACCTGTAGATATGGTTGTTCTTTCTCCCCTGCACACCGCCTCACTCCAGTGCTTGGAGGGGCTCACTCCTCACGCAAGTTCAGGGTCAGCCCTGAGAGTGAGCCCCCCTTAATTTTTGCACCCCATGCACCTCGTTCACCTCCCCCGACTCCAGGTTTTGTACTGGCCACCCAGATTTGGCTTCCATGAAGTTCCCTGAGGAAACATTTTACTTCTTTGATCTCTCTCATCCCCTCTCCATTGGAAAGAACTATAAATGGCTGCATACTCCTGTGCAAAAGAAAATAAAAACAAAAAATCTAATCCAGCTTGAAGAGCGAGAGCTTTGTTTGGTTGATTTTTTAGCCAGACGGTCCTTTATTTTGTTGTTGTTGTTGTTGTTGCTGTTGTTGTTGCCTGGGCTTAAAATTCAGAAGAGTACAAATGAATAAAAAACTCACATTTCCGGCTTCTCCTGAAAACACAAAGAATCTGGTCCTCTGGCTGGAGCAGAGCCACTGGGGCCCTTTCAGGCCCTCTGGACTTGGCCTGCACCCTCTCTCTCTCTCCAGCCCATCACAGCCCCACCTGTGCCAATTCACCATTTATATTACCTGCTCAGCCCCCATAGGCATTTGAGGTTGCAATCTTTGGTCTAAAGACACATTATGGGGGGCACCTAGGTGGCTGAGTCAGTTGAGCGTCCGGCTTCAGTCCAGGTCATGATCTCACAGTTCGTGAATTTGAGCCCTGCATCAGTCTCTCTGCTGTCAGCACAGAGCCCGCTTCGGGTCCTCTGTCCCCCATCTCTCTGCCCCTGCCCTGCTGGTTCTCTCTCTCTCTCAAAATAAATAAATAAATTTAAAAAAATAACAGAGTAGCTCGTCTCTGATGGTACAGTTTCTGGCACCAGCAACTGGCCAGGTTGGGAAACTGGGGTGGGGAGAGAGAAAGGGGAGATGTCCTGATGTCCTTGAAAGCAGGCCATGGAAGCAGGTCCCCATCCCACCAGCCAGGGTGCATGAAGGATTGGAACCTGCAGTTTGGAGGAAGAAACATGTTGTGTAACAGCATCAGAAGAGCTGCTGGGATCAAGGGCCTCACATTTCGACGAAAACAGCACTGACCAAGGCCCCAGAGGCCAGCCTGGCTACCCGACATTTGCCCCCGACTCCTGTGTGATGTTGAATACAACTCGGGAGCTTCATGCTCCTTGGCTTTTATTAAGGACAGTCGGGCTGCATTATTTGGAAGGACCCTCCCAGCTCTAGCTCTCTTGAATGTAATGTTCCTCTTCTCCCGTGGAATTATTCTGGTAAAAAAAAAGAATCTGAGAACATTATTCAGCCCAGCTTAGAAGAGTGATTACATGAAGATCAGAAACCACATTTCACTGATAGTATGGAACTTTGCAACTGCTTCAGTGCCCTATTCATCCTTTCATGATTTCTCAGATTCTGCTGAGAAAATACACTGAGAGGAACTCAGACAATAGCCTGACTCAACAACCTCTTGCCATAACAATCACTTGTCTGCCTGAGAATTCACTAGGTGTGAAATCTAGTTTGCTAAAGACTAGATCTCTACCTTGAAGACCCCTGGGGGGAAGAAAGCTCCCTGTCCATGCTGGGGAGGCAATCAGAATGGAATCGAATGCAACAGACATCGACAGATATCCAGGCAGTACTCTGTGCAGTGTGAACTGTGGGAAGAAATCAGGAAATACAACCAGAGGTCAAGCCCAGTCCTTGTCCTCAAGGAGAATACAGCAGGGCAGAAGGCTTAACACACTGCCCACAGAATCCAAATGTACAACAGAGTAGACAAAAGTCTATCAGCGTTAGAGAGTGCTAACAGGAGTCACAAAAGGAAGGAGTTACCTAAGCCTAAGGAAGTGAAATGTAGACAGGTAGTGAAGGATGAATAGTTAAGGATGAACATCTACCAAGGATGAAAGCTTCCTCTCACCTGCCATTGCCCTAGACACTGGGATGTAGGGGCTAACAGGACAGATAGGAGTCCTGCTTTCTTGGCCCTTACTTCCTAGTGGGGAACATCGACAAGTACACAAACACATAGGATAATATCATGTATTGTTAGTACTATGAAGAATATTAAGTGAAATGATTACCATAGACAGCAACTATGAGATGGACAGGGACGACCTCTCTGAGGAAGCATTGCGTCGTGACCTGGGGAAGAGCACCCCAAGTCATCTGCAGACATTGCACATTGCCAAATATCCCTAGGGGGGCAAAAATGCCCCCGGATGAGAAGTGAGAGACACCCTACTATAGCTCACACCATAAGGTTACTGGGGCTAACGGGTTTTTCCCAACCCAGGAATCCTACATCCAAAATGGTTTTAGCCACAATATCAGGACCAACATGACTTGGTCCCCTACAGAGAAAAGAAAGGTGCCCTCTTGCAAATTGTTGTTTTCCCTCCATATTCTCTGGCATTCCCAGGCTCCTTCCATAGCCCCCCATTCTCCGCTTGAGTGATTAATATGGAGTAGGGGGCAGAGTGTGATGGAGGCTAGTATTGGGTGGGATAGTCCATCCTAGGGCTATTGGCCCCCAGTCAAAGGGCAGGACAATAGCTCTAATTTGCTCTTTTTAATTCTGAGACTACCCTCCTACAATACAGGCTGGATAGACGTGAGAGCATCAGGAATTTGTGGCAATCACCCTTGTTTAAGGTCAATTTTTCATAGCTACTTTTACCTATGTCTTTATTTTTATTGTGTTCTGTAAAGATGACTAGAGAGGAAAAGAAGATATGATTTGACTCAACAGCTACAAATCAAGCACCTACCATTGTCTCCACTACACCAGTCTTTCCCATGGACACGATGGAATAGAATCCCCAAGTGCTTTTGAGGAACTCCAAGTCCAGGGTAAAGCTGGTCTGGGTTCACATGAGACCCCAGAAAGGACAGGCTGCAGGGAACACTGAGGCCAGACCCTCAAGGGCCTTGAACTCCAGTCTAAGGAATTTTAACTTCATCTTAGAAGGTAGAGACAATAGGGAGCCATGGAAGACTCTGAAAGCAGTGAAGTGTCGCTGTGAGATGTGTGCTGGGGGCCAGGCAGGGAACAAACATTTCTACAGGAGAAGAGTGAACAGTCCAAGGACTTGGGCCTCTTATTCAATACTGAGGAGCTATGGGGTTAATTACCTGCAGCAGAACGGACCTCTTCACCCTGCATTTTATCCCAACCCTGTTTCTCAGCTGCTATTTGGAGTATCTCAGCATGAGGGGCACAGGGGTGGGAGCCAGGAGCCTCCTTGGGGAAACAAGCATGATCCAGCAGTTTCGACATTGCTCAAGACAAATGCTTGTCCCCAAAGGGTCACAGTGCCTTTCCTCTGAAGGGAGTAGGAGATAAGGCTGCCTCAGCGTGGCTCAGAAAACAGATCCAGCCTTGGCAGTACTTGAGAGCATTTTGGAAAGTTCGGACCAGGTTTTGTTTTGTTTTGTTCACAGGCCCTTAGAGTAAAATGCAGAAATCGCCTCTGTGGGCTGAGAGCCCCTCTGGCTCCCCAGCTCCCACGAGCTGCCGAGCTGCCGAGGCCCTTGCCTGGCCCACCAGCCCACCCCGCATCAGCGTGATGTCTTTTTCCCAAAGCTGAGCCTACCTACCACAGAGGGACCAGCGCTCACGCTCACCGGGTCAGCTGCAGGCAAAGGGGCGGGGTGACTGGAGGCTGCTCTTTTCTCTGCCCGCCAAGCACCCACTGCCTTGCACCTATGTTTTCTCGGGTAGACATCCAGCTCTTCCCACGGGTGGCTTCTTTTTCAGGAGAGTCTCTCCTCTACCATGAACTAACTCTATGACCGTGGGAAGGGTCCCTTCCTCAGTCTGAGCCTCAGTTTGCTCATTAGTAAAAGGGGGATGCCCTGCCTGTTTTCTAGAGTCACTGAGGGGATTAAATCAGTTCACGAGCCCCCCAGTATCTTGTGATGGGCACATCAGTGGAAGGTCTTACAATGATACAGAAATGACTCACACAGTCAGAGGCTGGAGCCCTGCCTGGTGGGGCAGCAAGCACCCAGGAGGTCTCTGCAAATAGGTTCAAGCAACAGGTGTCTGTACTGGGAGCAGCTCCGTACCTGCCAACTCCACTGGCAAAACTTGCTCTTGGCTCTTCCCACAGAGAGAGGTCACATTCCATGGCCCGGCAGCCCGACACAAGGAAACAGCCCTGCCCAGCCACACTGGAAAGTGAACATCCAAGGGGCTCCATTTATTTATAAAGGTTTACAAGCCTCGAAGTTCTCTTGTTTGCTGCCAAGGCGAGAAAACAGGGGAAGAAGGAGACGGGGTCCAAGGGAAGCATGGAGACTCTCCTTGTTCTGAGCTGTTAAACAGAGGCACTGTCTCCTCTGGCTGAAGCCACTAGCTTTCCCTACAGGCCAGCTAGTGCCCTGCTGTGTTTGTAGGAGTCTGACTGAAAAGGAGCCGGAAGCCACATTCCAGGGCTCTTGTTACATCAGCTATAGTAGTTCCTAGACATGTCGTAACAAAGTATCACAAACTGGGTGGCTTAGAGCAACAGGAACTTACTGTTGCACAGCTCTGGATTCTAGAGGTCCACAATCAAGGCGGCAGCACGGCCATGTTCCCTCTGAAATGTATGAGAAAGGTCCTCCCTGGTCTCTTTCAGCTTCTCATAGCCCCAGATGTTCCTCAGCTTGTGTTGTCATACCTTCAAACTCTGCCTCCGCCTTCACCTGGCTTTCTCCCTGTGTCTTCACAGCATCTTCCATCTACAAGCATCTGTGTTCAAATTCCCCCTTATTACAAGGACACAAGTCATTTTGGATTAGGGCTCCCCTAAGGACCTCATTTTTACTTGGTTGCTTCCATAAAGGCTCCAAGTAAGATCACATCCTGAGGTACTGGGGATTAATATGTTTTACAGGGTCACAATTTGACCATAATGCCTGCCATCCTCCCTCTGTGTATCTGGTATGAAAAAAAAAAAAAAGTTCAAAGATCTGGCTTTGAGTCCCAGTTCTGCACATAATCGGCTTCTTGGTTTTGATGAATGATTTTGAACGTGGTTACTCATCTTGACGACTTGGGGAAAAGATTAAGTGAGATCACAGAAATCACTAACTTTATAGTTTGAAATGACCTCTGAGATCATCCAACGTTTCCCAAAATGCTCACAAGAGTATTGACCCTACAAAATAATTTTAGGATAACAATGGGGAATGGTGCTATGAGTCCTTCTCAAGAGATTCTCTGTGTATTAGCAGGACAAAACCCCGGAGAAGTCCTGCAGTAAAACAAAACAAAACAAAACAACAACAAAAAAAACCCACAAAAAAACAAAAACAAAAACAAACTTTTTGTCCCAGCATCTCCCAAACTCATTTCACCATGGATCCCTGTTATTTGGGTAATCCCTGGTAACACACTCTTGACAATGATCCACACTTGAGAAATGTTCGTCGTTAATATTTCTTGTTCATTAGAAAACCAGGAGTCAGGGATGGCTGGGTGGCTCAGTTCAGACTCTTGACCTCGTCTCAGGTCATGATTTCAGGGTTCATGGGATCAAGACCTGCATGGGGCTCTGCACTGTCAGCATGGAGCCTGCTTGGGATTCTCTCTCCCTTTCTCTCTCTGCCCCTCCCCCACTCACATGCATGCTCACTTGCTCTCTCTCTTTCTCTCTCTCTCTCTCTCAAAAAAAAAAAAAATTGAATAGACTAAAAAAAAAGAAAAGAAAAGAAAAGAAAACCAGAAATTAGACTTCAATCACCATCAACATAAACTACCTGTTCCCAAATCTTCATCTCATGCACAGCTTTGAGAGGAACCCAAAGTGAGACAGATCTTTGTTTCCCAGAATAAAAATGGCTTCACTGCTATTTAAAAACTTTTCAAAATTTATTTTTAATACTATGTACTCATTAGTAAATTTTCCAACAACACAGGAAAGAATAAGGAAGGTAAGTAAAACTTACTTTAGACCTTCCCACCCCAAAATAACCAGCTAACATGAGATCTTTATTACTTCTGTCGCCTTTTGATTGCACACAGAGGTGATGGGTCTCAGGAATGGGGATAGGAGCTGGTCTCAGAACCAGTGAGCTCAAAAGCATGTCCTAAAGTTAGTTCTTGTTCAAATTTTATGCAAGTCCCTTGGCCTCCTTGTGCCTCAGCCTCCCCTTGCCCCTTTAGGGGAAAATGTGTCAATGGCAGAGCCCAAAGACTGGTAATATTAATGACTGTCATTTATTCCGTGCCTGCTAGGTGCACACAATATTATATTACATGTTATTGCATCCAAGAAATTAACCTAATCTCCATACCTACCCAAGGAGGCAGGTAAGACCACTGAGGCTATGCGAGCGACTTAAGGTCTTACAGCTGCCAGCAGCAACAGGGTTAGAGTTTGAACCCTGGAGTTCTCTGCATAGCCATGACCCTATGACTCTGTGCACCACATGTTACAGATATCACTCATGTTTTCTCACGTCTCAGTTCCTGTTAAACGCCCTTGTTATGTTTGGGATAATTTCAGCCCAAATAAATTCAGATAAAATGCATCCCATTTCTCCAAGGTAGAACCTAGAAAAATCAAATAAAATTCCAGCCTTTCCTGCAACATGGATGAGGGCACGTGTCTCCGATTCTGCCAATCAGGCACAGCCCTATGAACTTCAGTTCTGAAGAGAGCAACTCAAGGAAAGAGACTTTCCAAGAGATGTATTTTGCTGGCAAGAATGCTGGCGACGGGTCTGACTTTTGGGGTGACAGAGTTTGCATGGTTGAGATGTGGCACAGTGGCAGTAGTGTCTTCTTCGAGGGCATGATGAGACAACAGCAGGTACAGCGGTCCTCATCATGGCGGCTCTATGGAGTGTTACAGTCATCGTTCCTGGAAACTGAGCCTTAAGCCTGGCCGTCCAATCTGCCTAACAACTCAAAGACCGCCTAATATCCTTTTGATGACTAACTTCTCTGCCCAATTAGCCAGAGTGCACTTCTGTTGCTTGCTATCAGAAACCCTGACTGATAGGTGCCGCATCAGTGTGAGACCTACCTCTCAAGACACAGAACCCTAAAGGCTTTATGTGTCTACAAAGTAATGAACAGAGCTAGTCACTTTCTGAGAGATTTGATTAAAGTACACAAAACAAATTCATTTTGATCCCAAAGGCAACTTGTGGGCAAAGTTGTACAAGCTAGTTTAAGCGATACCAATCCTATTCCCCACCAATGGTAAACTCTCCAGTTCACATTGTATTTTGTTCCTGGAGTCTAGGTGTCAGAAGCCATGGGATACTCAATTTGTCCTGAATGAGTCTTCTGAAAGAAGTGTAATTGAAATCATATTTGTCCTTTAATCCAACAGTCCTCAAACTTTGTTCTCATAAAGTTAGAGATTAGAGCAGTGGCTCTTTACACTCTGAAAAATAGTGAGGACCCAGGGGCACCTGGGTGGGTCAGTTAGTTACATGTCTGACTTCAGCTCAGGTCATGATCTCAACAGTTTGTGAGCTCAACCCCCATGTCGGGTGCTACACTGACATCATGGGGCCTGCTTGAGATTCTCTCTCCTTCTCTCTCTCTGCCCCTACTCACGTTCTCTCTCTCAAAAATAAATAAATGAACATTAAAACACACACACACACACACACACACATAATATTACCACAAGGTATTTAGCAGATACTGATTAAAAAAAAAACAACAACACAAAACTGAGGACCCAAATATCTTTTGTCTATGTAGGTTGTGTCTATCCATACTTAATATATTCTAAATTAAATCTAAAAAATATTGAATTTTTTATTTATAAATTCATTTTCAAAAATAATAAAAACATTACATGTTAACATAAGTAACACATTTTTGGAAAATACTGTATTTTCTAAACAGCAACAAAAAAGTTAGTAGGAAGAGTAACATTGTTTGACATTTCTGCAAATCTCTTTAATTGTCTGGCTTAATAGATGACAGCTGGATTCGCCTAGTTCCTTCCACTCTTAGCCTGTTGCATGTCACGTGCCATGCAGACTCTAGAAAATCACACCATACACTTATGAGAGAATGAGAATGGGAGAGGAAACATCATGTTAACATTATTATGAAAATAGTTTTGACCTCAACAACCTCTTGAAAAGATCTCAGGAATCACTAGGCGATCCCAGACTGCAATTTGAGGACCACTGCTCTAATCTCTCTAAACCTTTTCGTACCTTACATCCCTAGGTTTCAAATCCAGGAAGCAACTGATTCACATGACAGGTCATTTTTACATCCTGTCAACCTAACAATGTGGTCCCATTCTTCAGAATTATTTTATTCACTAGTCCACAATCTTTCCCTTTTTATTTTTTAAGTTGATTTATTTATCTTCAGAGAGAGAGTGAGAGAGAGAGAGAGCATGAGCAGGGGAGGGGCAGAGAGAGAGAGAGGGACAGAAGCCCAAGCCGACTCCATGCTGTCAGTGCAGAGCCTAATGCAGAGCTCGAACCCACAAACTGTGAGATCATGATCTGAGCTGAAATCCAGACACTTAACCTACTGAGCCACCCTGGTGCCCCCACAACGTTTCTATATTGAGGTATAACTGATTATTAAAGCTCTGCTCAAGAAGTCAGGAAGCCTGCTTCTGCTGCTAACTGACTTGGATAGGTCAGTTGTCCCCTCTCTGGGCCTTAGTTCTACACTTGCTGAATAGATACTTGTTTGCTTCATAAGACCACTTAAAGATAAAATTGGGTAGTAAACATGAAAATGCTTTGAACACGTCTATGTAATACTATACAATTTTTATAGTATTTTAATACTATTTTAATACAATTTTAAATGAATGTATTATTTGGGATGCTTTGGGCTGTCAGTAATATGACTCAAATAAGCTTGAATTATTGACTCATTGAACTGAAAGTCTAGAAGTGGCATGAGTCTCAGGCATGGTTTGATCCAGAGGTTCTTGAAGGAGTCTGAGCTCTGACTCATGTTTTCTGCCATTCTTTCAACTCTGTCTTATACGGTTTCAGTGTCAGCTAGAACCCTTCCTATGAGTAGTAATGGTCACTGGACTTCTAGTCCCACCATCTTATGTTACACCACCTGAGGTGAAAGAAAATGTCAATTCCAAACACTTCCATGAAAGAGAGAGAAACTTTCTATCTCCGAAGTCCTCAGCAAATGTCTCCTCTTGGGTCCAAAGTGAAGTGCTCATCTCTGAACCAATTGCCAAAGTCTGGTTAATAAAATAAGCTGATTGGCACAATCTAATCAATGTCCATCCTGGAGCTTGGGGTAGGATGACTCACCTAAACCACTTGGCTTAGAAATTCTACATTCTGTTAAGAAATAGGAAGGTAGGAATAGCTGTTTGGAAGGCAATCAGTGAATGTGCAATACAACATCACAGATCTGCATTTGTTGACCAAGGAAGATGATCACAACATACTATACAGTAAAAAATTAAAGACTGTGTCTACTATCACCCCATCTTACAAAATAGATATGTGTGTGTATGTGTGTGTGCATGTGTATACATACTATATATGGGGCGGTGTATATATGCTTAGCGATAATGACTGAGGGATGGAATTATGGGGACCTATGCACTTCTGCTTGTTTATTCATTTTTTGTGCTCTAGCTTTTATATAATAGAAGGTAAAATGGCAGTACAGGAAAATGTCTAAGATCCTATAAAGATGTGAAACACAACCACTGGCCATCCCATTCTCCACTCCTATGAGTCTTCCATTCTGGAACCTCAGGTTGACCTCAGCTACTGCGAGGGGTGTTACCTAATGGAATCCTGGACAAAGGGCTGAACCAGCCTCAAGAAACTTCTCCCATCTGTGTACACTTTGCTTCAACACCCCTAAAGAATCACAAAACCAGAATCTCTTGACAGAAAGCAGAAAGAACAGAAAGCAGTCTATTTTCATTCATATGCAATTCTAATTTTCACTGGATCTCACCCCTCTCCTCCCCCTCTCCCCAAGCCCTCCATGAGCTCCCATGACCTCATCATGATATTTAGAATAATAGTCTTTTCCCACAGGTCATCAGCTTCTAAAATAAATATATTTCCATCAACGGAAGCGCACAGTCACCGAAATTATTATACCTCGGTTCAGAGTCACAAGCTCATTAGAGACTGATTATTGTGCTTTTCCAAAAAGAATGGCAGCGGAAGAAGCCAGATGATTCTTTCTTATGTAACTAGGGAAAGAGATGCATAGGCAGATTAATGCCTAAAGCAGCCTTTGGAAGAAGTGGCAAGAGAGCCAATAGGTAAGAAAATAAGGGAACAGCAAGAAAAACCCCATTAACGTCTTGGTAAGACAAGACGTTAGTGGCCTCTGAATAGCCCTGGAAGACACCAACAGCAGCAAGGCAGCGTGGTCACAAGGAAGAAAATTCAACCCTCCACTGTCTCCTTATCCCTCTTCCTGGCAGCCATTATTAATCCACCCCAGAATCCCCTCCCAGTGAGCCCAGATATGCCAGAGACACAGCACCACGCTCCAAGCAGCCACTCCCCATTTATCAATGAGCACATGAAGCTATCTGTCATCCCTGGGCTAACGATTTCTAAAATGCCCATAGAATTCTGACACTCTGATTTCCTTTAGCTGACCCAGGCCTACTTCATTTGTTAGATGCTCACAGCTGGCATTTAACAATCAGTCATAACTTTATTAAAATCATCACAAAACAATTAATACTTACTGTGTGCTTATCTTTGAGAGGACATTGCAACAGTGGTGACATGTCTGACTTTAGATGTCAGAAGAACTGTCATGTGCAAGAGACAGGCAATGTATTCTGTGTGACACCAAGAGATGGGACTTGGGCCACTCGGTGCAGGTTACAGGAAGATTAATGGTGGTGTTTGCAAGGCCATGGGCTGACCTATAAGAGAGCATTTCTCTATCTCTGGAAATATTGCAGGCAAGGTGGGCTCAGCCATGGCGCGGGGGGGTGGGGGGGGGGGCTGTAGAACACAGATCACAAGGCCAAACCTCTACAAGGGTCAGACAAGTAATATAATTATGTGAGGACCCTATAATAAATGTATATACCTATATATTAGGTATATTATATACCTATAATAAATGTAGGGTGTGGTAAGGTTGATAATGACCAGAGAACACATGTCTGGTCTGATGGGGGAAGCCACCAGGCTGCACCAAAGGTTGTCCCATGTTTACCTCCCAACCCTCCAAGTGTCCTATATTTTTTCATATGAGCCTCCCTCTTGTTGTTTCCCTAGTAGGCAATTAGCAGTGTCTATCACAGATGCTTGATAGTGAGAAGATGGTATAAGTGGTGGGACAAGATGCCATGGGAACACAGAGCAAAAAGAGGTGCGATGGGGTTGATGGGGACCTTCTGGAGGATACGGCATTAGCTCTGGACTCTGAAGGAGGTTGGAGTGCAACATGCAGAGGTAAAAAGGAAGGGCCCTCCAGGCAGGAAAATAGCATGAACAAAGGCACTGGGGTAAGAAAATATTTGAGCAGAGGGAACAAGAAGAAGGAAACTGCAGGCATGGGTCCCAGGCTGATCACAAAAGTGCTGAGATGCTTTGTCAGGGAACGTGGGCTTTAGGATGCAGTTTAGGGGCCTTTACACTGCTGCCCACTCTTCAGCTTTCCCATAGCAACCCTCCTGGTCTCTTGCCTCCCTCCTATTCATCCCTGCCCTGGAAGTGGACGGGAAACAGGCACAACTCATCTTATCAGGGGGTTTGGAAGGGGAAATGGGTGTGGTGGCTCAGTGCCTATGGACCTGCCTGCCCACAGAGCACCTGTGTTGTGGCCTGCTCCCACCACAGTTTCAGAGGCAAAGGTCCTCTCCACAAAGAGGCACATGGTGATCCTACTACACCTACAACCAGATAATTCAGCCTAATCTGGGGATGGAAGTGCTAGAAAACCTATTGGTCAGTACAGCTCAAAGTTACATTCTCCAAACAGCCTTATCGAGAAGAAAGGCAAGTTTTTGATCCTCACTTGCCTGATTCCTCAAATGGTCTAGAACTCAGGCTTGCAATGAAGTTGGAGACAAAATATGACTAACCCTCTCAAGCCCCAACAGCAAACCCCTCCCCAGATCTACTGAATCTCAGAGGTTGAAACCCAAGTATCTGTCTTTTGAAAAGGTTTCCAAAATGTTTCTGATACATAGTCCTGGTTAAAAATTCCTGACCTAAGTACTGGGGAGCCATTGAAGGTTTGTGAGCAGGAGACATATGGCAGAGATCGAGAGTTGCCTACCCAGGTATCGTATCTCTTATCATCCTTGTTAACAAAACCTCAAATTTTACTTAGAGTAGAAATGTGCCTCCCAAAAGAATTACATTTCCCAGGCTTCCTTGAGGATAGATACAGCCATGTGACTAAGTACTAGCCAGTGAAACAGAGGCAGAAATATTGTGATAATAGCTTCTGGGGAACTTTCTTGAAAGGTGGCTGGCATGGGCCCTCTTTTCAATCGTATGTTTCACCTCTTTTTCTAAACTTCTGCCTCAAGTTACGGATGTAATGGCTAGAACTCTAGCTGTCATCTTAGACCTTGGGTACAATGGCCATACCCATAGCCTATCATCTAAATGCTTGAAGAAACCTGAGTCTGCGTTGCCATGGAACCATCATACCAGAGAAAGAAATAAAGTCCTATCTTGTTCAAGCCTCTGTTGTTTTTAGTTTTCTGTCATCTTCTGCTGAACTTAATCCTAACTGGTACTGAAGGAATATGAACCTGAACATATTTTAATCACATCACTCCCTGTACTGAGTATATTTAAATTAATCAATCAATAAATTAAGGACCTATGATGTGCCAGGCCCTGGGAACAAAATGAGGGACAAAGCAGACGACGCCTTGCTCTCTTATTGATTACTAGCTATTGGAGGATGTAGGTGATAATTAAGTAAATAAATAATAATTACAAACTGTAAGAAGAGCAATAAAGGAAACAAATATGGTGCTGAGATAAGAAATGGGGCAGGGGGCAGTGCTCCAAAGACCTGTAGGAGATGTGGTAGTCAAAGAAGCCTCTCTGAGGAGGAGATATTTAAACAGAGACCTGAAGAATGAAAGGGAACCAGCCCTGTGAACTGAGGGAGGAGACTTGCAGATAGAGGAAATGGTGTATGCAAAGGCCCTGGGGCATATGCAAAGACCCTGGCCTGAAAAAGAAATCGAAAGCAGACCAGGGTAGCCTGGCCACCAGTGGAGCAAAGACAATGATTCTCACAGCAACTGATACTGACCCATTGACAAGAGGGACAAATCTACTTGAACTTGTCCCCTGCAAGCCCTCGTTTTAACATTTTACACCTCGTTTTAACATTTTACACCTCGTTTTAACATTTTACACCTCGTTTTAACATTTTACACCATTTCTGAGTATAATGGATACCTCTGTGAAGCCAAAAGGCATGAGTTCATGGCCAAAAGGGAGGGGCAAACCAGCTTTCGTATATTGCCGAGCTGAGGCTGGTAGTGGAAAAACAGATGGCTTTCCTGTTGGGAAATAAACTTTCAAGGAGACAAGAATATGTCCTTTGAGTTTCTTCATGAGCCCACAACGCTCTGCTTTCTTAGCCAAACACTGCACACCCCAGGAACCTCCAGATCCCAAATATTAGCAGCTTTCAGGCATTTCCACTGGAAGCACAGTACTCAATGACAGCTTTTCAGAAGGGATGGGAAATTAAAAAAAAAAAAAAAAGCAGGTGCAGTGCTCGTTAGAAGGAAGAATGGTCAAAGAATCAAAATTTCCTGGCAGTTTCTCCACATCAAGTTGCTCATATGACCTCAAGCCAAGAATTAAGTGAAGGCTACTTTTAAAAGCAAGCTGAAGCTCCCAAGGCATTGGTCCTCAACCCGGTGAAGCTGGGAGCACTGGGGCCTTTGCTTCCCAAACAGTGGGCCTGTCTCCAAAGATTTGAATGAAGTCAGTCATGGATAGGACCCAGAGATCTGCCTTTTCAACAGGCACCAGGTGTTTCTCCATCACTGAGAAACACCACCCGCCTTGGGTTGGAGGAATGGGCAGTTAGGAAGAGGGAGCAGGACGAGAAGAAAGTCAGAGGTTCAGAGACTCCTCGGAAGTCTGCACAATTCTGAGCTGCATTCACATTGGGCTGGGATCACACCTTGCTCAAAACCTCAGGCTCCTCACTTCCCCCTCAGCCCTCCCTCTGATCGCTGCTAATACCCTCAACCATCTGCATAGCCTCCTGGCAAAACCCCAGCCCTGAATTAACCCAACTTCCTGCCACCCCAAGCAGCTACCTCACTTTGACTAAAAAAGAAGACACAGACAAGGCTGACTAGTCTTACTCTAACTTTCAGGCCACAAACCTCCAATCCCCACTGATCACCCAACTAAGGCCAACGCAAGGGACCGCATTGCTTCTCTCCTATTCAGGGACCTTGCTGACACCTTTTCCCCTGTGTGTTCCTATGTGACCAGCCTTTCCTTCTTCACTGGACCATTCCCTAGGCCTGCAGCCTCATTGCAATATGTCCCATTGCCCTGGCACCCGCATCTGCCTCCGCCTCCAGCAACTGCCATCTTTCCTGTCTCCCCTAGGGCAAACCTCTCGAAAAAGTTGTCTCTGCTGGCCACCTTCAATCCCTGCCCATGCATCGTCCTTGTCATCCTCTTCAGCCAGGCTTCCAGCTCTCCATTCTGCAGAAACATCTCCCCCAGAGGTATCTAGACACCTCCATGTCACCAACCCAATGGGTGGCCAGTCCCTAGCCCTCACTCGCAAGTGTTCCTTGAACCACCAGAAGCATGTGGCACAACTGACCACCTCTCCTTTTATTTTCACTAGGCATCAGGGCCCCCATTCTCCCCTGGGGTTTCTATCAACTCTGCACCTCCTTCTCTATTTCTTTTACTGCTGCATCCTTCTGACCTCTCTGTTGGGAGACCCCCAGGGGCTCTGCTTTGTGCCCTCTCCTCTCCAACTTCTCTCCTCGCTCTCTGGATGATCTCCCCCAGTCCTGTGGCTTTAAATACCATCCATATGCTCGTTCCCAAACTTGTGTCTCCTGCTCCAGCATTTCCTTCGAATTTCAGACTTGGATTATCTAACGTCTCACTCAACACCGCCTCTTAATGCCTTTTAGGCATTTCAAATGTAAAATGTCCAAAGCAGAATTCTTGATTTTCTTCCCTGACTCTCATTTAAAAAAAAAACAAAACAAAACAAAAAAAAAAAAACTCCTCCTGCCGTGCTTTCTTGTAGCCCAAATGGCACCCCACTCACCCAGGTTCTCAAGTTGAAAACATGTCACCCTCGACACGTCTCCTCCCCTCACAATCCACACGCAGTCCACCAGCAAGTCCTGTTGGCTCCAAGAGCAAGACATGGCCCAAACCTGACCACTTTCAGTGCCTCCACCCGACCCCATAGGCTACACCATCACCCCTCCCTCGGACAACAGCAGGAGCCTCAACTCCTCTCTCTGCCTCCACCCCTGCCCAGGCCCCCAGGGCCTGTTCACACAACAGCCAGAAGGGTCTCCTCCAGCATTGAGTCAGATCGTGTCATTTCCTTGACCAAAGCCTTCCAACCTTTTCTGATCACACTTGGAATAAAGTCCAGGGGTGCCTGGGTGGCTCAGTCGATTCACCATCCGACTTCAGCTCAGGTCATGATCTCATGGTTCTCAGGTTCAAGTCCCACGTCAGGCTCTGTGCTGGCAGCTCAAAGCCTGGAACCTACTTCAGATTCTGTGTCTCCCTCGCTCTCCGCTCCTCCCCCGCTCACACTCTTGTCTGTCTCTCTCTCTCAAAAATAAGCATTAAAAATTTAAAAAAAAAAATCCAAACCTTTAGTGGGAACAACTAGCCCACACGCAAGGCCCGACCTGCCTCATCAACCTCCTTGTTTTCCACAATCCTTGCTTTCTCGGCTCCAGCCTCAGCCCTTCTTTCGGTTCTTCAGGCAGCCCCGCTCATTCCGCTTCAGAGGCTTTGCCCTCACCGGTCCCTCTGGCAGAAAGTCTTTCCTCTCAGCTGTTCCACAGCTCACCCCTGCACTTCGTGTTTCAGCACAGATGTTACTGCCACAGAGGGCCTTCTCCCCACCCCACTCTCTTCTCCTTCACCTTGCTTTAATTTTCATCATAACACCTACAATGACCTGTGGTGAGGTGAAGAGTGGCCCCCAAAAGTAACACCCTAAACCCTGGAGCCTGTGAATATGTCATGTTATGGGGCAAAAGGGACTTTGCAGGTGGGATGGAGAATCTTGAAATACTGGGATTACCCTAGATTATCCAAGTGGGCCCAATGTAAACACAAGGATCCTCGTAAGAGGGAGGCAGGAGAGTTGGAGTCAGAGAAGGAGCTCTGACGGCAGAAGCAGAGGTCTGAGTGAAAGCGGAAGGAATAAGCCAAGGAATTGGAGCAGCCTCTAGAAGCTGGAAAAGGTGAGGACACAGGTTCTCTCTTAGAGCCTGTTAGGGAAACACACTTCTGCCAATACCTTGATTTTAACCCAGTAACGCCCATGCCAGACTTCTGACCTCCAGAACTATAAAAGAATAACTTTGGGTTTTTTAAGCCACTAAATACATGGTAATTTGTTACAGCAGCAACAGGAAACTGGCACACTAAGCGAAGTTATACTGAACGTTGTTCGTTTACGTACATGTATCTCCCCACAAAGTGTGCACTCCATGAGGACAGGGACTTAGTTTGTTCTTTGCAGTATTCCCAGCACCTGAAAGTCTCAGCCAGCATCCATAATATTTACTGAGTGAATGTGCAACCACTCTGAATTGGTCTTCCTGTTTTCAGTGATGAAGGAGAAAGAAGGAAGCTTGGAATTAGAAGCCACTAAGGGCACTCCAAGGTCTCCAACTGTACTGAAAGCACACTATCAAGTCATATAGTCTTGGAGTTCATGCAGGTGTCCTTTTCATCTCTGGGATTAGATGAATCCATAATCTTTCTGCCCCCTGCTCTTGTTGTATCTGAGCTCATTAAATTCCTTTGGTGCAATTTCAACCTCTCACATTACAGGCGCTACTTATCCCACCATCAGTACCCACCTATGATGGCATGTGGCAGTTCTGGCTAAGTTAGTAACTATGAACTAAGAATTTGAAGTGGCTTTTGTAACACCCAAGAATATTAACATCAAATGCTACTTTTCTTTTTCAACGGCTGCTTCTACCTCTAGAATAAGAGGAGATGCATCCAGAAGCATTTAACAGAAATGGGTTCCAGCTCTGTGCTCAGGAATTTTCTACCACTTGCATTGTATTTCTTGCTCAGGAGGCTCACTGATGGCATTTAGCTCCTCCACTGATATGTCTGAGAGATAAATGGGTAAATAACATTGTAATTCACCACATGGAGAATCATAGACTATAACTGCACTGCACATATCATATCATAGCTATCAAGGACTCTTTGTGAGCTATAGGTAACCCTACTCAAAGTGTCTACCCACGGAATAGGAGGTATTGGCTCGCGTAAGTGATAGGTCCTGCAGGACTGCTAACTTCAGGCATGGTATCATGGCCCTCGGAACCTGGTCCCTCTCCAGCTCTTGGCTCTACTCCCCTTCATGATTTCTCCATTCTCAAGTTCATCATGGTGTCAAGAGGCTTATCCTTTTCTGGCACGTATTTTTCCTGCTTCAAACCCAAATGGAAAAGAGAGCCATGCTTCTTGCTCAACAAATGTCTTTGGCCAGAAGTAAGTCACATGCCCACCCTAGCCCATCACTGTAGCCAGAGGGGCAAGAGGTCAGACCTGAATCCCACAGCCTCATCCAGGAAGCCA
This sequence comes from Panthera onca, assembly GCF_046562875.1. NCBI lineage: Eukaryota > Metazoa > Chordata > Mammalia > Carnivora > Felidae > Panthera > Panthera onca. Next base: position 51,101,893 of record NC_138339.1, read on the forward strand.
AGGATGAAGTCAACATCATTTTACCCAAAACACATAAATTGGGAGTAGACTTTTTGTCAGGAGTTCTTAGAGTAAACTCAGGTATAATAACCAAAAGAAGGGAGAATAGAAGCTTGCTAACAGAACAAAGACCTCCTGTAAACATCTCGGACCCATTTTCCATTGGGTTACTCAGTTCTTGCTAGGTTCCCTCAAGGACGGGGAGCTCACTACCTTGTGAGAGTGACCTACTCCACTTTTTGTGCTAAACTTTTAGAAAAATCATCCCTGTATCAGGTCACATGTACCTTCCACAGGCTATCTGACCTCATTCCTGCAACAATACAGGAGAAAATCCAGGCACATTACAGCCCTTTAGATACTCAAAGACAATTTTTGTAATCCTCTCAAGCTCCCATTCTACAGGCAAAACATCCCAGTTCCGTCAACTGTTCTAATGGCATTTCACCCTCCTCCTTGTGGGCTCTGACTTGTCAACACCCCTCTCGAATTAGAGCAAAGCCATCACATCCATCTATTCTGACACTACAGAGTGGAATCATAGCTCACGTAGGAAGTGAGCAAACCCTGAATGCCACCTAAATTACCCTTGAAAAGAGGTGTCACTTTGGAGAACAGCATTATCACCTCTCAGGAAACCAACACCTACAGTTTTCCGCCAATGTTAGAACAGATCATGCTCTTTGATCACAAATCAATTGTTTGCACTTTAATACGTGGTATTTGTACTTTGTACCTACATAGAACAGAGTCAGACTTAGTACAGGCAAGTAGTCATACTTTGAGAGACACAAAGGAGATGAAACTAGCAAAGTGAATATAACAAATCCCAGCTCTTACTCAACTGAGGCACACACACTCATTGAATGGCAGGGCAGGCAAAGCTTCCACGTAATTTAAGTTTCTCTCTCTCATACTCTCAGTCTATATCTTTCCTGCCTTCTCTCTTTTTCCCTCCCTCCCTCTATAGTTGTGCTGCCCCATCAGAGTCCATAGACTTGAAATTAGATTTCACTAGATTTCCATTAATAAAATCTCAAATTATTAGCCACACCATATTTTTAGCAGTCATTTTATGTTAGCTCATATTAGACTTACTCTCAACCAACTTCCAGGATATACAATCTTTTAGCAGAAGGACAATTATCAGGTCACACCTTCCTAATCTGTTTATGTAATTGGTTCTTGAAATCTCAACACTGTACCTTAACATTTACTCCTGTTCAATTTCATCTTGTGGATTTTACCCATGATTCTTACCTACGATGATTTGGGGATCCCAATTCCATCACACCATGCATTCGTTACCCTTCCCAGGTTAATATCAGGGACAGATATGACGAACTCTCGTTCAACCCAAATGTGGCTAGAAGCATTAGACCAAATGGGGGAAGCCTGAGTGCAAAGCCCTGAGGCAAACCAGGAACCTCTTCATTCATACGTGCCAGGTACAGTGGCTCACCCAGCAAAAAAATGGACCATCCTTGTCACATATCCCATCTCATCCAAAAGAGACGCTACCAAAGTTCTGCTGAAGCCCAGCTCACTGTGATTGTCAGTCCCCAGAGCCACCGGTCTCATCACACCTCTAAAACCAGCTGAGACAAATCTGGCGAGAACCAGGCTGAATCACAGCAACCTCTCTTTAATCCAAATGCTCATCACTGTCTTTGCAAAAACACATTCTAGAATTTTGCTGTCAATTGCAAACAAGTGGAGCCTATCATCTCTTTTTCATTAAGTTCCATTAAAAAAATCAGTGGTCCAAAGTTCCATTCGGGAGGAAACCAGGACTACGAGAGCTTGGATATGTTCTAGGAGAAAATGAGAAAGGCCAAAGCCGGAGCTGAAGGAAGTACGATATCATCTAGTCTGTGGCAGACTGTACTGTTGTTCCCAAGGATCCCCAGCAAAAGGATTAGACATCTTCATCCTCGCCATGTGACTGGCAGTGCCCTCCCATGGGAGGAGTACACTTCCCTGTCCCGTTAGCGTGAGGCTTGGTCCTAAGGCTTGCTTTGGACGATGGGATGTGAGCAGACACGACGTAGGCCCTGTTCCAGCAGAAGTTTTCAGAGCCACTATGTAACTCAGAGTGTGCCTCCTCCAGGGCTACCCTTCCACCCCGGCCCCCTGCGACACACAGCCTCACCTCAATCAGGCCCGTCACAAGGGGCAGGGGTGCCTCCAAGACTCTCCCTTTTAAAACGGACTAGGGGGCGCCTGGGTGGCGCAGTCGGTTAAGCGTCCGACTTCAGCCAGGTCACGATCTCGCGGTCCGTGAGTTCGAGCCCCGCGTCAGGCTCTGGGCTGATGGCTCGGAGCCTGGAGCCTGTTTCCGATTCTGTGTCTCCCTCTCTCTCTGCCCCTCCCCCGTTCATGCTCTGTCTCTCTCTGTCCCAAAAATAAATAAAAAACGTTGAAAAAAAAAAAAATTTAAAAAAAAAAATAAATAAAATAAAAAAAAAATTAAAAAAAAACGGACTAGGCCTTGAGGCCTGCCTTCCTCGGATCCCCTTGGTTCATTTCCACCAGTATAATTACTTCGTCAGGGCTCATGGGATGCTGGAAGGAAAGAGCTTGATGTAGATCCGGCACCAGCCCTGGGTAAGTGGATTTCGTATTTACTAGCAAGGAGCTTCCTGGAACGGGCCAGGAGACGGGGCTATTTTGATCCAGGCAGGCGGCAAATCACAGCAGACAGCTGCCCACCCCTCCTACTGTCAGGCTGCCCTGTGAGATGTTCTCACTCTCCACAGTCCTGCTGCTGCTCCTACAGAATGTCACCCTAACTCTGCGAGGTTCCAACAGAGCTGGGTTCCGTGACTCGCTTGCATAATGTCCGCTGCGTCCCCTCCTGTTTGCACTTTCCTTCTGCCTGGAGTTAAAGAAACCAGAAGTAGAAAGAATTCATTTCTAGTGCTCATCTGGCCCAGTACCCTTCTCGTATAGCAAGGCTGAGGCACAGAGTAGCTAAAAGACATGCCCAAAGTGAGCAGTTAGGGGCAGTAGCCCAAGCTTGTGGGCCTCAAGTTCAGGATGCTTTCCGTTTTATAATGAAGTGTCAACAACAGCTCAGAGCTGGAAACCAGCTATGTCTGCACAAATTTCTATGGTGTCAGTAACACACACGGAATTTATAAACATACATATGCATGTTCTTTTTAAAATTACAAAGAGAATCATACTTGTGTTTCTGCAACTTGTTTTTGTTTTGTTTTTCACTTACAAATGTTTTAAACGCCTTTCTTCCACCATAATTACAGCTAGATCTACCTCCTTGTAAATTCCTGGTCTCCCTGCTTCAGTTCTTGCCTTCTCATCATCCCTGCTGAACACAGCAGTCTGAATCATCTTTTTAGAACGTAAATCAGATTCTATTACCTCCAGACTTAAAAACCTTCAGTGGCCTCCCATTACTCTTAAAACAAAGGCCAAACTGCCCAATCCGATCCCTGAGGCCTTATGTGTCTCCCTTCTGGGCCTCACCTGGCAGCCACACAGACATTGTGTAGTTCCTTAAAGGCACTGGGCTCCTGCCCCCACCTTGGGGTCTTCTAGAATGTTCTTCCCTTTCATTGAAACACTGCCATTCATGCACATACATGTATACACATGCATACATATGCATGCGTGCTCACATTTGCACATGTATTCACACACACACACGCACGTGCACCTCATCTAGTCTTAAAACTCAGCTCAAACATCACTTCCTCTGTTTCCTGCCCACCCCTCCACTTCCAGCCTGCTCTGGACTGTACCAGATACATTACTACTCACCTTTTCCTTTCAGTCTTTACCCAGGTGTATAATATATATATATATATATATATATATATATATATATATATATATGTGTGTGTATATATATATATATACACATATATATGTGGTATTTGTGGAATTATCTGATGAATATATAATATATATAATACTATATATATTCTCCCCTGTGAAGTGGTAAGGTCCACGGGCAGAGTCAAGGCCAGCTTTGTACATCATTGTATCCTCCACACTTACCTCAGTACCTAACAAATAGTAGGTATTTATGGACTGAATGAATAAATGGAAATGTCAAAGTAGAGGCTTGTGCAAGTTCTGTAACGGAAATATTGTCGCCGGAAAAGATGTGTCTGCACCTTGGAATCAAGAAGGCAAGTACAAATTGCAGGCCTCTGATGCAAGTTTGAAAGAAATAGCACCTTCTTTATGTTTTTAAAATCAGTTAATTTCGTCCTCCGAGCCCTCAATCTGCCAGGCTGGAGATGAGGGATTCCAGAGTACAGCACCCCTAGCCCCTCGACTCCTAATGTGAATACAAACAGTTGGATGCCATGATGCCCTGGAAACAGAGAAAGGATCCATAGTGTTCAGTCTGTCATGGGAACCACTGAGGTCTTCAAGGTGCACCCCTGAGGTGACTCCCTGATACAAGGCAGCCCGGCTTGCTCTCCTCATCCTGTGTTCCACAGAACCCCAGCGCCACCCAGCTCTCCAGTCCCAGGCTCCTGCCTTTCTGGGCGCGCCAGGTCGTCTTCCGCACGAGGTCTCCCCATCTCCTTAGGGAGTTGCCACAGAAAGGCGTACCGGTCCATCCCCAGGAGACTCACTCATCGCCTCCCTTTTCTCCTCCCCAAAGGACACCTCATGGTATCTCTTCACAAGATGCAGATGAGCTGTGGGCTGCAGGCTGCTTCTGTTGACAGGAAGCCCTGAAGCAAGAAGCCCCAAAGGGCCAAACTACCTGCTTAAAACGAAGAGGAAGAAGAGAATTGAGGAAGTTCAAAAACAAATTAATGTTCCAATAAATCATCTTGCCTCACAAATCACTTTGATGACTTACACGCCCCCACTTCCTGCCTCAGCCTGAGCCAACTGTCATTTGCAAGAAGGTTCTGATCACTGGGGCTGGGACCTTGGGTGGAAGAGGAGGGGTGGAGCAGGGCAAGGGAGGCAGTAAGGATCTGAGGAAAGGGAGAGATTTGAAGAGGGACTGGGATGGTACTAAAAAGGCTGAGAGGCAGGAGGTGGGGCATCTGGTGGCACATTTCCCAAAGCCCACATTAGGAGACTGCCCCCCAGAGACCGTCACAACCCCACCTCTCCCCCTTGTACTGCTTTAAGGCACTCTTCTGAGACCTTTGTCATAGAAATGCTTTCACCTCCAGGCAAATTCAACTCCAGGGAAGACAAGAACAGGACTCTTCCACAAGATGAGACGTGGGTGGCAGGTAGAACTAGCCCTCCCAGTATAGGACTGTGAGGTGGAACAGACCACAGGCCAGCTCCTTGACAAGCAATCAACCAGAAGGATCTTCTCACCCCATGGAATAGCACAGAAAGCCCCTGCCGACCTGAAATGCACCAAATGGGGAGATTCTTCCCAATAACCTATGGCCTCTGAGCAGTTAGAAGACAAGCCAAGGGGTGGACTGTGAGACCATGCCCTGAAGATGAAAGGGTTAGTCAGACTCCCGGGAGCCTGGGTGATCACATCCAAAAAGCTCTCACCTAAGCTCTCTGTTCTCTCTGGCAGCTCCCAGCCTTCCTAGGAAGGTCTGCCCAGCTCCCAGTCTGGCACCAGCTCTTGGGCAAACCACAGGAGGCTGGGATGACTTATGTCCTTAGCTGATCTGTGGCAGCCACTCAGTTGGCTCATGCCTCCAAGGCAGAAAATTCCTCCCCTAGTTCATTGGCACTGGTGTCTGCCAAGGGGCTGGGAAGGGGCATGCTCTGGCCTTCTGCAGGGCCCTGCCTGGCATCTGAGCCCAGACTCAGGCTGTGGTCAATGGAGCCACTGATTTCACGGGACCTCAAGCTCAGTCCAAGACATCATCTGAGGTAGAGTATCTCCATACTCTGGCCTTTCGGGGCCGGAAATCTCCCATCAGGATCCTGATGGTGATAAGTGAGGTGATTCTAAGAGGCTCACCTCACCTTGTCCTAGACAGAGATAAGAACCCAGAAGATTAAACACCAATGCCTATGTCGGCCCTCAGTAAATGCTCAGAGTGTATGAATAACTGAGGAGAATACATGGCCTTCATATCAGTAAATGGTAATAATCTGGGTGCCTAGGTGCCTCAGTCGGTTAAGCCTCTGACTCTTGATTTCAGCTCAGATCATGATCTCACATTTTATGGGTTCAATTCCCAAGTCGGGCTCTGTGCTGATGGTGCAGAGCTTTCTTAGGATTCTCTCTCTCCCTCTCTCTCTGCCTCTCTCTCATTATCTCTCTCAAAATAAATAAATAAATAAACTTTAAGAAAGGAATGGTAATGATCTACACTGTTCCAGAACTATTTTCTGTGCTGTGAGGGCTACAAAAGTAGTTGTGGATACTGCTTAGGTGAAGAAACCAAGCTCATGCAATAAGTGATGTTCATTCAGTAAACATTTACCAAGCACCTACTCTGATAGGTCAAGACAACATCTGTGACCAAGAAGACGTGGCTGCCTCCACGGAGCTTACACTGTCATGAAAATAACAAAAAAAAAAAAAAAATAGAGTAATTTATAATAAAGTGTAATGCATTTTCCCAAGTGCTGTGAAATGCAAAAAGAAAGGAGCTTCATTGGAACATACTATTCAAGAAAAGGCTACCAGGGGGAGGCAGAAGGAAGAGGAGGAGGGAAGACAGCAGCCATGTCACAAAGGCTTGGAGCACAGGCCATAGGTGGACAGACTAGCTCAGAAGCAGGTGCAGACACGGGCACGACCAGTGCCTCACATTCAAATCTCAGCTCCATTACCTGCTATTGTTCGATTCTGGATACTTTCGCATTTGGAGCCTGAGTTTCATCCTCTGCGATAAGATGGTGATAATAATAATACCCTCTCACAGGGTGGCTGGGAGAATTCGATGAGATAAGTAATGCAAGGAAAGATCTTAGCGGAGTAAGTCTCAATATGCTCTAATATTGTTATTATTGCAAGAGCTCAGCTGAGGCTGATTCCAAGTCATCCTGACGGAACAGTCAGGGGACTTGCTGACAAGCTGTGTCTGGATAATCAAGGAGAAAGAACCGGCAACAGTTCTCTCATCACTGATGAACAGTGTGTTAACTGCAGCAAGCCCCGAATTACAACAGAACGCCTGGGCTTGACTCCCGGCTCTGACATTTCGTAGCAGGATAACTCTGGAAAGCCACGTAAGGCTCTGAGCCTCAGTTTTCACATCTGTACAAGGGAGATATTATTGACTGCTCTGTGCGCCTCACAGAGTGGCGGTACTGCAGAGCAAGCAAAAAGTGGGTGTGAAAGTCCTTTAGTCAGATTATAAAGTGCTCCTGATGTGAGACTTATTATTATCCTGAAGGATCTAGCTTGGGGAACCAGAAGTGTATAATTTGGACTTAATCGCCAACACAGAAAAGAAAGTTTTAGATTTTTTTTTCATCTTTTATCTGCTTCTAAAGTTTCTAAAACTGTGCTCCTCAAACATTTTTTTTTAAGGGAAAGAGGTCAATTTAAATTTTTTTACTGTTTATTTATTTTTGAGAGAGAGAGAGAGAGAGGCAGAGAGAGAGGGAGACACAGGATCCGAAGCAGGCTCCAGGCTCTGAGCTGTCAGCACAGAGCCCGACATGGGGCCAGACCCCATGAACTGCAAGATCATGACCTGAGCCAAAGTCGAACGCTCAACCGACTGAGCCACCCAGGCACCCCTAAATTTTTTTACTGTCTATTTATTTTTGAGAGAGAGAGAGAGAGGCAGAGAGAGAGGGAGACACAGAATCCGAAGCAGGCTCCAGGCTCCGACACAGCCCAACACGGGGCTCAGACTCCTGAATGGTGGGATCATGACCTGAGCTGAAGTCATATGCTTAACCGACTGAGCCACCCAGGGGTCCCCATGTTTTTCAAACTTGACTGTGTCTACAACTCACCTGGGGAGCTCAGTAAGTGCAGAGTCTGATTCAGTCTAAGGTAAGGCCTGAGTTCCTGTATCTCAAACAGTGGTTTGCTGCCACTGGCCCGAGGACCACACTTTGAGTCACAGGGTTCTCTGGAAGACCACGCAGGCAAAGTGGTCTCTTCCCTCTGTGTGAGCTGACAGCATAATCTAAGGAAGAGGTGGGACCCTGTGAGTGTCCGGAATCCACAGCTGTCAGGAGCCCACCAGCCATCCATCCTCTACTGACAACCACTCCATGGGGTTTGCTGAGAGTTAAGCACCATTCTAAATGCTTGACAAATATCTACTCATATAATCCCCACGATATCTCTACGTGATAGGTACTCTTTTGGCCTCTGTTTTACAGATAAGGAAACTAAGGCCCAGAGAGGTTAAATGCTTTTCCCAAGGTCACACAGCCCATGATCTTCATACCTCCAACTCCAGAGTTGAGCCCAGAGCACAGGGTAATAAAACACAGCGTAGTCTATGACCAGCTGCCCCTCCAAATCACAGAGCAGAAGTATAGCTGTTGATGTATCATCCACTCCTGAAGGCTGGTTACAGCTGAGTCATTCAATAGTAGCGGCCTAAAGAAAGAGTCCCAGATCTGCCCCGGTTCCTGCCTTGCCCGACGTTCCTCTCCCTTCCATTCTCTGAGCTGCCCAGGATCTGTCCAATAAATGCCTTCCCTCTGCATATCACGGGGCTTAACAGCTTTGGCACTGAGGCCAGACTGCCTGGCTTCAAACCCTGGCTTCACCACCTACTAGTTACCTCACTGCTCCAAGGCTCCCTTTTCTCATCTCTAACATGGGGCTGATAATAATGGCAACCCCAGAGAGTGACTGAGAGTATTAAAGGTGACCATGCATGTTGAGCACTTAGTGCAATGCCTCATCCACAGCATGGGTTCCATACCTATTCCTGGTATGATTATTAAGGCATGAGTAAGAACCAGCCTGCAGTCCCCATACTGTGAAATCAGCCTGTCACACTACAGCTACCTGACCCCTTTCCTCAGATGCTGTGAGAGCCACCCAGGTGTGAGGCCTCAGCCAGTGGGAATGAGCTGGACTTCTGGCAGGAAGTTCCAGGCCTTCCACCTGCCAGCCACATTCGACATCTCTTAGAAAGTGCAAAATGTGTCACATTTATGGAGGCTCTTTATCGCACATCAGGGAAGCGCTTTGCACAAATGTTTGAATCAACTTTTCATGACTCTGGCCCCGGGCCTGCTATGAGTCAGCCTTGCAGTCCCCACTCAGTTCCACGGAGATGGTCCCAAGACAGAGACAACGGTCTCCCTCACTGCCTGCCTCCCATGCCCTCCTCCCATTCCCACCTGCTGTCACCTGCCATCGCCCTGAATCACCCAGGAACCTAGGATGAAAGAGAGAGGTGCTGAGTGACGGGAATGACAATTGCCAGGGAGCCACTCTGGCCCTCAAATCCTCCAGGATTTGTTAACTGCTATTAAAAAGATACTCCAAGTCATTACTGCAACATTATGGGGACTTAGCTGATTACAGCTAATCTCGGACTCCCTTTGTGTTTCTAATGGAGGAGAGCTGCTTCATGTGAAAAATCCCATTTTGTGCCTTTCTTCTAAAATTTAGTTTAAGAAAAATAGGGGCAAAATGTGATATTCAGCCATTGAAAATGAGCAAGATAAGGATTGAGGTACAGAGCAAGCGAATCACAAAATAGAACTTTTTCAGTCGGGTAGACATGAGAAATGACAGGCACCCAGGGTAAGTTAAGGAGCAAAAGATATTGAATTCCTTGGTGAGCAAAGGTCCCCTTTTGATTCTCTTTTATGCCCTCTGATTCCATCAGTCAGAAACTCCCCTTTAGAGCTTTAACACCCTCTGACAAGGGTACTCTCCCTTTTTTCGACAAAGGGGGGGCCCGTGCACACTGACAGGCAACATAGCACAACCTACTCGGGCTACAATCCCAGGTAAGGCACACACTGACTCCAGGACCATAAGCGAGTTCACCAACCTCTCTGTGGCTCAGTTTCTTCATCTGTCAAATGGGGGTAATGACAGTCCCCACGTCATAGAGTTACCATGGGGATTGAATGAGTAACTTCATGGGAAGCAGGCTTGGCCCAGAGCCCTTGGCTGATGTGAGCTCCCATCACTTGGCAGCTTATGGTATCTGACTGAAATGTAATAGCTTTGTTCTCATTGTACTTATTTTTAAGGCTCTCTGTTGGTTGGGAGACACATTTTGGTTTGCCATTTTTAATAGCAATAGAAAACGTATTTGTAAAAGAGATGTACTTAACAGGCAGCCAAAAATAGTATACCAACAGGAAAACAGACATATGAGGCTGTAAGACAATTGTGGGAAGTGATACTTGAGAGACTGAATTTTGGGAAGCCCGGTCCAGTCTAATCCATTGATATTACAGGTGAAGATTCGAAGCCAAGAGGAAAAGTGACATGCCTGAGGTCACACAACAAACTGGCAGCAGAATCCAGGACCCTAACTCCCAGCCAAGTGTTTTACTCAACACACTATATTCAGGTCACTAGGCTGATAGTATCTTATGAAAGAACAAATTAAAAAGGCACCTTGAGAGCCCTGGAACTGGGGCCATTATTACGGAAAGCCTCAGCTATGACGAACCACTTTGCTTAAATAAATAAATAAACAAACAAACGGAACTAGTATGATTTTCAGAGCTTTCAAAGAATTCAGGCAGGATGCAAAAACAACTCAGAACCCAGAATACCGTTTTCATTGGATCATGTGTAATAAGATATGCCTTTGGGTTCCTATTTTTCTTTTTCTTGTAAAAACATACTCCGTCTAAGGTAGAAAATACTGTAATGATTTTTCTTCTATAAAAGCAGAAAGGGCAGGCCAGGGAGCATTTGTCTCATTGGTGAACAAAGGCTGAATTTACATGGTCTAGTGTAACCGCAGCATAACAAGGTTACATCACAAGGGGAAAGTCAGTCCAGTGGCAATTGGAGAGCAAAAAACAAATTGCTTCCCAGCCCTGGTCTGAGTAGTTACCAGCTCTAAAACTGAACCATGAACTCCCAACCCTCCTTATCCTTTCTCTTTAGTAGGCAGGCCTGGGATTCTTTTAATTTCCAACTTCCTTTGACACTGATTACATGCCAATGCTCTAGAGACCAGGGGATCGGCTTCATTCTATCAGTAGGACTGAATAACCCCCTCCACCCACACCCACTGCGACTGAACTTCTCTGCCTCTGAAAAGGTCCTTCCTTCACTTTAGGAAGATCAAACTTACATCTTATGAATAGAATCTGGAGCAAAGATGAGGAGTTTGAGGTAACCAGAAAAAAGAATCTCCCTAGGAGTGCATTCTTCAATGAATATGAGTGTCCTCCAGGCATACTGTCTAACCATGACTCTACCAGGATCACAATCCAAACATCTTCAAGGGCCAGGGAGGTCATAGAAGTGACAAAAGCAGGGGATAAGGGAGACCTGAAAAGGCTGTGTGTGCTTCTCTACAAGGACACAGCAACTCAGCTCCCATCACCTGTTGCTCTCTGATGTGGGCCCAGTGCTGCCAGATCTTTTCAATACTGAAGAGAAGCCAGGAATCTAGATTTTTATGAAATGTTTTCTGATTTTTAAGTGTCGATGACTAATTTGCTTTTTTCTAAAGTTCAGTGTGGGCTCAACACAAGCATCTGAGCAGCAGATCCAGCCTGCAGGCACCCCTGCTCTGTGTCCTTTCCTTAGGCCACCTCATTCCTTCCAGAGCCACACTCCTGCCCGGTCCTCACCAGTGCTCTAGATCTGCATTTCTCAGCTCAGGCCCTCCTCCTGTGTTTTTGTTGGCTTGTTTGTTTTGGACCAACATTTAAGGCATGGATGAAGAAGGCAATTAAGGAAAGAGAAAAAGAGAACCCAGTCAGTGGCATCCAACATGGCAGACGTCAGGATGGTCTTTTGTTCTTCCTTATAACCCCAACCCTGAACACAGTGTATGGTACACAGTAAGTGCTTAATAAATGTTAATGACTGGATGACAAAATGAAGGAATGAACTGGAGGAAAATGGGGTCACTGTGTTGTCCTTAAGGAATAATGACCAGGGTCCAAAGCAGAAATTACCAACCCCTATAATGTGATCAGGGATGAAAAGAATGGAGCTTATGAAGTCAGAGGTCAGACTAGGGGAGAAAAGAAAGACAGAAAATTTTAAATCCCATAGCCTGAGTCAAAACTGAGATATATCATTTGGCACAGAAAGCCTGGATTTGAGTCATTGCTCTGCTAATTAGTAGCCATGCAATTTGGAGAAGTCATGGAACCCCACTGGGTCTTGATTTCTACATCTAGACATGGGGGCCAAGATTTATCTAGCTCCTGGAGGTGACTTGGGGATCAAATGAAATAATGGATTTTAAAATGTTTCTGTAAACTGAAAAATACCCCAGACATGGGAGAGGGGGGCAGAGGAGTCAAGTCACGTAGAAGATGATGAGTCAGAAGGACAGTGCAGAGCCAACATGTTTCTTGGGCTGTCTGCATCATTTAACGTGTCAAGACGGCTGTTGGCTTAGCTCTTGGCTCGAGTCATCCTGATTAACAGGTGCCTGGCCAGCCAGGAGTTTGACTGCAAGCTGATTGGATGACTGAGTGGGGAGGAGCTCCTGAACTTGGCTAAGGACTGGGAAAAGCAAAAACGGCAGCCAAAAGAGAAAGCAACCTTCCCTGTCCAGCCCAAGGATGACTGGGTCATCTATGAAACTCATCCTACAGTCTGTCTCCCAGGGTACACATGGAACAATTCTTTCAGGGTCTCAGTGTTGATGAAGAGGGCACTCCAACAAACAAGCTCATTCAAAGTGTGAATTGTTTATGTTCATAACATGCAAGTTTACACAGATCCACTAACAAAAATTACATCTGGCAACCACTTCTAAACAATTACAGTAACTGTGGTTTTAAGAAGTGAGCAAGATAATAAAATAGAGCAGCCATCCTCAAGCCTGCTGAGAATCTCTCCTTGACCCCAACGACTGGAAGCTAGATAAATGGTTAAGACTGTGAACTCTGGAGATGAACAGACCTGGTTCAGATCCTAGCCCTATCACATTGGGCCACTTACTTTTCTCTGACTCTGTTTCCCCTGGAGTAAAATGGGAATGATAAGAGTAGCTACTTTTGAGAGACTTCCTTAGGTTTAAAGGAGGTGATCTTTTCAAGGGACTGAGCACAGTGGTTCTCTCAGAAAGAGCAGTCTAACAGTGGTAGACAGCATGTTTACTTGGATAACCACTTTGCAATTCTATTTTATATCTAGTTCCTTTCTCACTGGGATCTGGGGGATTTGAGACTGTTAAAGGTGGAAGCACCATTTAATTAAGACTTGAGGACAGAGGGTTTTTTCCTTGGAGCAGAGGGTATCCTGCAAGTACATAAGAAGCTCTTTGGGGAGACAAAAAGGATCCCCAATTACTAAAGCTCTAGGCCACCCAAGAGCTCTTCAACTAGAATAGCTCCGTTTTGATCTAATTTTGTACACTGGAGCTCCTTGTAGGATCTTGCTGGATGAAAAGCTTTTCCTAGTAAAAGTAATTCAACCTCTTCATTATACAAAGAGAAAAGCTGAGACCCAGAGAAAAGTGACTTGCCCAAGGATACTTGTGACTATGTAATAGACACAGGACTGGCTTTTATGTCTCCGTTTGTTCAGCATAAATAACAATTAGTCTGGATTATTAGTTCTTAGATAATTAATGCCCCCAATGCAACTATTCTGTCCTTAATGAGATCAAGAGTTACACTCAGTCAAATATGCTCCTTTTCCTTTGAGACATGGGCTAAAAAGACATTATTTCACATCCTGAGAGAAGGGGAATCTCACTTAAGCATATATACCTTGTGCCTGCAATCTGCAACCCACACAAAGACCTTTACCCTCTGTTGCTTTGCTTTGTCTTTTATTTCCAAACAAGCAAAAGAGCAAACGAAGCCAAATTAAAAAGAGACAGGAGAGAAATCAGGAGGAAGTGAGAAAGCAGAAAGCATAGAATCCCAAATTAGAAGAGTTCTGGACATATACGGTGTCTAGCCCCCAGGAACACCGCTAAATTATCATCATTCCGTCCTCATGTGCATCCTCAGAGCCAACAGCTGACTGAGTGTCCGAGCCAGGCCCTGTGCCAAGCACTTTGCACATGTTGTCTCATTTGAATCTCTCAAAAACCCTATGAGATATCATTATTCTCATTATAGAGGTGAGGAAAGAAGTACAGAAAGAATTAAGTAAACAGCACAAGATCACAAGACGGGGGCAGAGTCCAAATTAGAATCCACATCAGTGCAACTCCAAAGTTCTTGCTCTTAACTGTGATATAAAGTGGATTCTCCCTACGGCTACATGAAACTTACACAAAGTCAGCTGGATATGTTCAAACAAGCAAGGAAGCAAAACAACCAGAGAGAGAGAAGTCATCCAATAGTATAGGTGGTTTGGGCTGTCCTTTTAACCACTGACCGTGGACCCCAAGGTGAATGTCAGATAGAAGCTGTGCTCTGATGGTCAGCCCACTGCCACCTTTTATAGCATCATCACCACTGCACACAGAGTGACTCTAGATACACTTTTTCATTTCATCCAAAAGTAAGCCAGCCGTGACATCTGAGGCACCAAGAAGCAGAAATGGTCCAGCCAAATTCCTGGAGGAAAATGATTGTGTTTTGACTCTTTCAAACTCCAACAAAGGCAAGTCCTTCCGAGAGATGTTCAAGGGGAATTTCTACCACACCCAATTTTTCTCCTTATGTGCTCATTTTAGGACCCAGTTCCCTTAGAAGTTATTCCTCCTGTCACTAGACCAACAGAAAGCCTGATGGAAGGCAGGAGCTTCTGGTCCCCACTATGCCACCAACTCGGAGGGAGATGCCTCCTCACTGTCTGTCAAAGTTTAGAGTAAGCTGATCACTGAGGAGCCAAATGATGAAGACAGCTGGACCTGGTGTTTGGGGCTGACCTCTGAAGACTGCAGGAACTGAGTTAAACCAAGTTGAGCTGTACAAGGGGATTGTCCAGACCCTCAGGAGATTCCAGGTCTCACACCATGGACACCCATCAACCCCACCCCCCAGGAACTCCATACTGTTTGGCAGCTGGGCTGGGCCTCTTCTTAGCTCAATGGCGGAAGGGGATAGCTTCTTGGCCTGGAGGCACTGTTGTAGCTGGGCTGGGGCTCAGACTTTGGCCTGAGGAAACGAAGACAGGCTGCAGAGCCCCTCTCCATCCACTTTAGCCCCTCCACTGCTCCAGCAACTGGCCGCCTGCTAGTTCATAACCTCGCTGACAGAAGAGGTGGGAGAGCCAAGAGAAGGAAAGAAATCCTTTCCAGCTGACTAGGATCTGAGCTGTTGAATCCAGAAGTTTATTTTATTAAAAATAAAAAGGGAAAGGAAAAAAATTTGACCAAGGATGGTTATAGGGCATCTGTGCTGCCTGGTGAAAGATGAGGACTTCCTCTCTAAGACAGTGGTTTTGTCTTCATCATGCCAAACAACCAGCACTTTGGCTTTGTTTTCGTTAAACGAATTGACCCGTTTTATTTAAACAAATAGATCAATTGTTTGAGTGCCAGGCAACAGAGACTTCATATTCTCCTGCAACTTAGCAAAGTTTCTCACATAACAGTTTTGCACTCCTGACTGGGCTGATGAAACATACAACTTAATCAGCCAGCACCATGAGCCAAGGTGACTGCTGAAGGAGAAAGTCCAACACAACAGCCTATGTGTAATGAAGGTCCAAGCCCGTGCAGCTCAGGGGAAAACAATGCCCTTTGGCACTGGCTTCTTTAAGTGGCTACATCCTCTCCCAGCAGAGTTTCACTTGCAAATACCAAGAGGAACCAGAAGACAATTCTAGACCATTCTGCTGCTGACACTGTACTTTGTTTTTTTTTGGTTTAGGTTTCTATTTACTTTGAGAGAGAGATAGAGAACAAGCAGGGGAGGTGTAGAGAGAGAGGGAGGCAGAATCCCAAGCAGACTCCCTACTGTCAGCATGGAGCCTGATGAGGGGTTTGAACCCATGAACCGTGAGATCATGACCTGAACCGAAGTCAAGAGTCGGACACTTAACTGACTGAGCCACCCAGGCACCCTGGCACTGCACTTTGGAACACAACACCCGATACTCCCTGACTTCTGTGGTCTGCCTGCTGGAGAGGATCCCCTACCCCTAATCAGATGTGCTCTGCAGACCAGCCTTCTTAAGGAACCAAGCCCCTCTCTGTCTCCAAAGTCTAAGGCAGGTATGCATTTGCTACTGGTATACTTATTCTTTAGTTTTAGGAAGTAATGTGTGTATGTTTGCATGTGTATATGTGTGTACACGCATACATGTATGGTTAATATTAATAATAATATTATATCTAGCTTGTACATGTGAATTGTAATACAACCTAACCTTCATCACCTATTGCCTTGTTTTGATTCTCAAACTAGTTCATGGATAAGTTTCTTCTTCTCTTACCAGGCTAGGAATATCTCTTGTCTCTCTAAATCTAGAAAATTCCAGTGGATCTTAAAGAAGAGGTCTTAAAGTTTTCTTTTCCCATCCAATGCTTAGCTCCCTGTCACAGTGCCCAGTATGGGACCAGTTCCTAGTTGGTACTCAGTAAATATCTGGCAACTTAATCAGGAAGTTGGTTAAAGGCCGATGGGGGCTTACCCTGATCAAAGGCAGCTTCAGATCCTTGGCTCTGCTTCCTTGACTAAACTAGAGCCACAGGGACCATCATTATCAGCTAACAAACACACACACACACACACACACACACACACACACACACACGTAATTAATTGAAAGCTTCACAAACACAGGTTGGAGTATCTTCCCTTTCCCAGGGCAGACCCTGAGTCAAGGACTCAAGGGCAGTGGTCCATTTGGGAAGTGTTCCCAGGAAGCACCCACAGGGGACTGGGAGAGTAAGATGAAAGGGAAGGCAGCCAAAAGAAGATGTGTTAATGAGCAACTGAATCATATTCCCAACGGGGACCTCTGGGAAAAGATGGAGAGCATGCCTCAGAGTTGCCCCCACCCAAGGGGTATTTTCTACCAACTCCCATCTGTGAATTGAAGTCTTCTCCTGCAGTATCAATCCCCACACTGCCCTGCTCACCGGCTGAGTGTGCACCTGCAGCCCAAGAAAGCCCTGAGGCAGAGTCACAGGTACGTGCAATAAGAAGAGAAGCTAGGGAGCAAGGGAAGGATGAGCCTGGGCAGGTAGGAATGGGGCATTGGTGACAGCTGGTACAATTGGACCCCCCCCCCCCAGTGCCTGTAGGAGTGCCTGACACACAACTGGTGCTCAAAAACAATATTGCACAAATGAATGCATTTATTCTATTGGTTTTATGAAACTTTTTTTTTCAAAGAAAACACTTTCTTCAAAAGAAACCTTATGAGCAAAGTTCAGGATGTAAAAGATTAAAGAGGAGTTGCTTGATTTAAGGACCAAATCCCCATCACTCCCCCACTATATATACACAGTTGTGAGGAACATCGAGGGTGCCTCCTAGCACAAGGTGGAAAGCCCCAGTTTAACTTATCCTCCTCATTTTATAGATGGGACTACTGAGGTGCCATGTACTCTGGTGACACCATGAGTTAGTGCCAGAAGCCAAAGGCAGCCAGAAGAGCTGGTCAAAGGGGTGGGGGCCACCCTGAGCATTGGCTGGGTGACAGCAGGACCCTCCTCTGGAAACACCTGGGAAAGCCTTGCTGAGGGCTGGGATACTCTTCCCACAAGACTGGGGATAGGGAAAGGGGAATGATCTGCTGCAAAGTCATGATACCTGGACAGTCTCCAAGAACACAGTGATTAAGTCAGTTGTCATTCACATCCCCTCACTCCAGACCAAATGTTAGCAACCAAGGGGGATGTCAGCACTTTGCATTATTGCCATTGTCGAATCTGCTTTCCACTGCTACCAGAAAAACTGTCACCTCGGACAGGCAGACCTTGTTCTCCCATGCAAAATTTGGTCCCCTCCTCCCTGAGAAGGCGTGCCAAGTAAACACATCTTGAAGGGGTAACCAGGAGCAAAAATCCTGAAGAACTTAACAGGACAAGTTTGTGCTAAAAAGCCAAATTTGAGGCCACTAAACTGGAATGAACTCATAGGTTGGACAGAGAGAAAGAAATTGAGATGTGGAAGGAAAGAGTTCAGCATTGGCTTCCAAGAGGTTTTGGATCTCCTGTGGCAAAGTTTGGATCCATGCATGGCGCCCACCGCTCTGAGTCTAGGTCTCTCGTTGCCAACACTAAAAACTCCCAGCTCAGCCACTTGCCTTCCAGTCTTGATATCAGCCTGAAAACCAGGTGGACAGCCAAAGCCACCTACCAGATTTATGAGTGTAAGTGGGAAATCCCTCTTCCTTAGTCTCTCAAGGACCCAGGCCTTCCTTCTGTTGGCAGGAATGCTTCAGTATGAACCCCATCTCAGTCTATTCTCCAACGAGGAAAATTCAATGGGTCGTTCCAACCAGGGAAACTTGCCTAAACTCCTCACTTTCACACAGGAAAATCTGAGGCCCAAAGAAGGAGAAGTGACATGCCTAACATCTCAGGGCTACTTAATAGAATATCTACAACTAAAATACCAGTTTCTTCTAACTCCTAGACCAGGGCTCTTTTTTCTATACTAATTTGGAAGGCAATCTACATTTTCCCTTTAGCCCTGCTTTTCCTTTTCTTTTCTCTTCGATGGATTGATTGATTGATTGATTGACTGATATATAGCTCTGGGCCTGGCCCATAAACTCTCATCAAATCTTTATTGTATAAAGGATTGTATGAATATATGAATGAATCTCCCCTCTGAAGGAAAGCTTAGGACTTGATTTAAACACCCATTTTTAGACCTTCTAAATAGTGCAAACAAGCATGTTGGGCAAACCACATTCCTGAGAGAAGTTGAGGTTGCTGGATGGAAGTACGATACGGTTCAGAGTTCCACATTAGAGGGAGTGATGGAGAGTCGGCACCATTTGGCAGCCATTATGAACACCACTGAGGCCGCACCTCCAGGAAGGGTTCTCAGATCCCCACCCCGCCCCGGCTGGTGGCCCCAGGCTGGGAGAGGTCCATCAAAAGCTTGCCTCGTGGCAAGCCTGAAATTATTTCCAGTGCTAAAACTCTGCAATTCAGTACACCAATTGACTAAAAATTAGGAGATCTCTGCTACCATCTATGATCATGTCTACACCCTGAAAACACTTAGCCTGATAAGGTGATTTAGGTTATTTTGATCCAAAACAGCCACAGTGATTCCACCTAAGAGAAGTCTCCAGATATCAGTCTGTCTCCATTGCAGCCTGAGCTTGCCTTTCTTTGGCTCTAGCTACTTATCATTAGCACTAGAGCATTGCAAAGCAAGCAGTAGGCTTTATCTTTGTTTAGTTAAATTTTGCTATTCACTAGCCATTCTTTTCTTTTCAATAAAGTAGATTCACTGTAAACACACTTTTTTTTTCAAACAACACAGACGTTAACCATGAAGAAAATAAAAAAAAAAATCACCACTAATGTTTTTATGAGCATCTTTCCTTTCATGTCTGACTCCATCATCCAATATTTCCACCTCATCCTGGTGTTTCCAGTCTCCCAGAACTACCTTCCTCTGAGCCTTTTAAATTACCTCATTTAATACTTATGACATCCCTTCAACTTGGCAATTATTATCCCCATGTTACAGATTGGAAACTGAGGCTCAGAGAGGTTGTGAACTGCCCAAGGGCACACAGCTAATAAGCAAAGAGTTGGGTTCAAATCCAAGTTTACCTTATTCCAAAATTCAAGACTAAAAACATAAAGTGACCATTTTTTATACCTTTACTATGTACCAGACACTGTGCTAAGTGCTTTATGTATACAGTATCTCAGACCTTTATAGCAAATTGATAAAGTAGACTTTATCCTGTTGTTGGAAAATCTAAGGCAAAGAGGGGTTAAATGACTTGCCCAGAATCACACAGCTGGTAAAAGGTGGAGCCAAAAAACAAATTTAGGATTTCCGCCTCCTAAGTCCATGCTCTCAACCAGGAAACTGCACGGTACTCTCCATGCCACCGATCGAGACAGATTTACACAGGTATGGAGTCAGACTCTACACACTGTCTTCCGTAACTTGTTTTTCTCTTAGGTAAGGGTAGTGGGATTTCAATCTTTGCCTTTAAACTTGAAACGGCATGGCCCAGTCCTACCCCACCTACCCACTCCCACCCCCTGTGGCTCTCATACCCGACCACAGCCCTCCCCCGGCAGCTCACCCCAACTACATTGCCCTCAGTCACTCCCCAGCCCCCACCACTGGTCTCATCTTCAGACTGTCCTCTTACACTTATGACTTAAACCAGGAACTGCATAGGGACCCACTCATCCAGACCTCTGGATTCAAACAAGCCCTCCTCCCATGATGTGGCTACTTTGACTACTGCAGTGAAGCACCTTGTCCCCATCCCACCTGCTATCCGGTTCTCAAACCCGGAACACCAGCAGCCCTTGCTGTGCGAGCACTGGCCACCTTCCCTAGACTGGCTCTGGCTCAGCAACAGCCATTCCATCAGATAACCTCCAAATTCCCTGCAGTGAAGAATAACATCCAATGTTAACACGTCCACTTCAATAAGGGGATGAGAGTTTCTCGGTAAATTCACACGAACTACTCTACCCTGAGGTAGAATTCTGTCCCTCTCTCTGCTTGAGGCACTCTCGCTGTGTGGCTTTGGACCTGTCACTTCAGCTCTCTGTCAGAAGTTTCTTTATCTGTCAAACAACAGGTAGAAACAGATGGTCCCCATCCCCTGAAAACTCCGAAATGCTACTATCCTATGATTTTTTAAATGACAGGTCTGGTAGATATTACTCCCATCAGTGTGTTTGTCCAGTTATTAACCAAACTAATGAGACCATTTGTACAATCCAACTAAAAAGTTCAGTTTGGGAGAGAAGGGAAGAATCAGGGTGATTGGACATTCCAAGACATCACTGGGGCCAAACGATGTTGATGGTCATGTGCGGGCAATGGTGAAACGAAATCAGGCAGATCCTCACATAAATGGGGTGCGCTTTGGCATAAAGAAGCACTTTTGGTGAGTAGGAAACTGTTATCTATCTGAAGCCAAGATAAAAATCTACTTTCTGAAAATGTTTTGTTTTGTTTTGTTTTGTTTTGTTTTGTTTTTTAAGTTTGGCTCAATCACTTGTTTTTCTCTGTTCCTTATGTAATCTTGTGGGATGAGGCGTCAGAAAGTCATAAATCATTCATAGGGCTCTGGGAAAAAAAATCACTCATGCAAAGCAGATGCAACTTAAAATGAGAGAAGTTTTTGCATGAAACCCCCCAAAAAACGTAACTCATACGGTTCGTAGCCCCTGCTGCTCACTAATCCCATAATCGGTCTTTGGCTTGGTCACTTATTTCTGGCCTCTTATTGTTCTTCATTTTAAACAGAAACTAACGTAAAGATATAGCTTGTCACAACTGTACGGCATTTTTCCAGGAGTCTTAGAAAAGACGTTGTAGTTGTGGCCTTTGCAGGGCTGACTGAAGCTGGCAGATTTTACTCCCTGCTTAAAGAAGTCAAGTGAGCCCTTTGTCCAAAAATCTCTTTTTCAATATGCCAGTCAATGTTTTCCATAATTCTTATGGGTTAATTAAGTTCCCTTGGTAAAATATAACTCTTTCCCAAAACCCACATTAAAAAAAAAAAAAAAAAAAAAGTAGTCCCTACCAGCTAATTCCCAAATACTAATGCCTTAAACCTTAGCTTTATAATTTCTAATATGGCAGCTAGATGTGATGAGGTTTCTAATAAGCAAGCAAATTTGGGTGGTTTTTTTTTAGACTTCTTTCATACTCATTAACTCATTCAAGGTTCTCAGAAGTAGCAAGGACATGTATGCGTTCATTCATTAATTCAGTCCTACAACAAACTTTATTGACTGCCAAGCATATGCTAAGGTGCTAAAGATACAGACAAGATAACATCCCTTGCCCTCAGGCCAGTCATGGTATATGCGGTGACAGACATGTAAAAATCATCAGAGGGAGACAAACCGAAATGAATATGACCCTAAAAAGTGAAATCCTTTGCCCTAAGTCAAAGAACTGGAAAGTTCCAGAGCAGAAATTTCCTCCTAGGTCTCCTAAGGCTAAATTCAGATTACTCTCAAAGAAATCCTATAGCTTCTTGTAAACGGACACATTTTGTTGGGACAAAGTGAAGGAAAGAAAGCTCTCAAACTGAGGTCCTGCCTCTTAGAAGAATAATCTGAGTTAATTACCTTAGGAACAAGCAAAACTGGGAAAAAATTCTCAGCAGAACAAGTGAGGGAAGCATTCCCATTGGTCAAGGTCACAATGTCGCCCAGTCAGCCCTGAGATTATGTCCAACCTAGCACAGTGTCTGGCATTGGGTTAGTCCTCAAAAAATGTTTATTTGTTCTCTTTTCAATTAATTCAAACTAGTCTATGCTAGCGTGGCTATGTTACCAAATGACAGACAGTTGCTCCCCCTCCCCTACAAAACTCTTGAGATCTCGGTAACATTGCCCTGAACCCCCCGTTCCGCAGTGTGAGAAAGGTTTAAGCCTTCCTCAAGATCTTTGCTTTTTCCTGGTATTAAGAATCTTACCATCTGATTCACTGTTACCATCCTACCAGAATGTCTAAAGACACAGTCTTCTCCCCATTTTCAAAGAGAAATCTATTTTTGTCAACCATTTGCTATGCTTTCCAAGAATCCACTGAAGATCAGACAGTTCTGGAGATAGTGATACCGTGCACAACCCAGCACAGCTGGTTCACCATCTCACTGGTTCTACCACTGCCTCTCTCTCCCTTTCTCCTATTTCCCTCTTCCTTTCCAGAGCAACAAGTTCTTCCTCTTTGCTTAGGTATACTGTCTACCCAGAGTATCAGCTTCTACTGTAAGTGGGCCTATCAAGTGTTCCCCCCCACCACCAAGGTGAGAATCTCTTCAGAAAGAATTCTCTAAGACAACAAAAATGTTCTACCTCTCATTTTACCCAAAACTGAAATCAAAGATGTAGACCATTGCCCACTGTTTTTGATATTTCCTGGGGCCACATGATGAAAGGTGGCAGAGTTCCTATCATAGTCTAGCTCCTCAGTGCTCTCCTGGCTCAGTCTGAGGACTGAGCATACCCACCTGCCTTTGGTTCTCTGGCACCACATGATTCTTGTACTCTGAGTGTGACATAATATTTTCTGGATCTGTGGCAATAAGCAAAAGAAAAAAATTATTAAACACCTACTGTGTACAAAGCACTTTGCTACAGACTGGAGAGAATAAAGAATCATGGCCTCTGCCCTCAAAGAATTCATAAGCTGAGCTCTGGCACAAACTTACCATGTATTCTTAGGAAGTTGACAACTTCTAAGGCTCCATTTCCTCATCTATGAAATGGTGATGTTATAATGCCTAATTGCAAAGGGTAAATAAACAATACACACATACATGTACATATACATGTACACATGTACACATATACACATGCACATATACATACACATAAGACAAAACGTGTAAAGTGCTTAGTTTGACACATGACTAGCAATAATAATAAATGGAAGGCAAAAACATAAATCAATACTGATTGCTAAATGAAGCAAGAAAACATACATAATATAAGGTTGACTTAAATGAGTTTTATAGAAAAGATACCAAGTGCTAGGGTGGTATGTGGGAGGGAAAGTCTCATTCTAGCTGAAAGGATTGAGAACGACTATTCAGAGTGGATAGAAGTCAAGCTGAGAGTGCAGAATTAGCAGGATTTGGACAAAAGGTCTTGGGGAGTTTCTACAAGGAGTTGATAATCAGTGTTAAAGAGCTGTATATTTCTTGTAATATTTTAGTCTTGAAGGATAACGACGTTGGCTTCTACCAGTTTAGGTGAGAAGCTTTGTAGCTGTCTTCAGAAATGATTTGGTTGATAGAACTCTTCAAAGCTTTATGGCTAAACCTCTACCTGACCCCTGGGAAGTCTATGGGTGGCATAGAACTATAAGACTGAAAGATTATGTAAACCAGTACTCATCAGATATCTCAACTGTTATGGTACAATATCCTTCTCCAAAAGTCATCTAATTATCAGTTTGCATACTTCCAACAACAAGAAGTTCATGCCAATACAATTTTGGCCACAATTAACATATTGAAAAGAACCATATGTAGGGAAACACAGCAGATATATGGAGATCATGATAAGGACATAGTCTCCAGAAAATACAAAGTTTAAAAGAAATCTGCATTTTATTACTAATTTGACCATGAGCAAGCCACTCAATTTTTCTGGGCCTCAGAGTACCTCTCACACTGCTTATAGCTCTAATGTCCTAAAACATTTGATCAAAAAAGTAATGCAAGTAAAATATCATATTGTAGAGAAAATCAGCTGATGTCAAACATGCAGAACTATTTTGAGACTTTTCAACTATAAAATAAAGAGATTTTTATTACCACTGTGAAATTACTCAGTTTCAGTTCAACAAGCAGCACATCCGTCCCTATGGATATGGAGATGAGTAACCCCACCTTACCTACCCCACCCTGCACTAACCATGCCTGAGAAATCTTGTATCCAGATATGGATACCACGGTTTAATAGGGTTACCAACACGCTCTGGCTTAGCAAGAAGCTGGAACTATTACTAGAATGGAAGCTGTCATCTAATTGGAAACTCTTCTCAGAGGTATGTGGAAAGGACTAAAATTCTATTAAACTGCTGAGGGTAGAACATATACCCACAAGTAGAAATACCATGGAAATGGATTTCAGTGTCATGTAAGGAAGAGCATCCCAATGGTTAGAGTTGTCCAGTTAGAAAAGTTAGTGAGCCTCCATTGCCAGAAATGTTGCAGAAGGATCTGAAGAACCAACTCTCAGAATAGCTATTGCAGACATTATTGCATGGGCTAGGAGGTGAGCCCAGAAAATGTATACATGTCCTCACAGTTCTGAGTACCAAGGCCCCTCCATACACAGTAATATTTACCATGATTCATTTATTTATCTGACAAATGTTTAGTGACTGGTCTTGACTTTGGGACCAGCATGGCTGGGTTGAAATTTCAACTCTGCCAGTTTCTCATTCTGTTTCCTCACCTATAATATGGGAATAATAAAAGTTCCTGCTCACAGAGTTGTTCTGAAGATGAAAGTAAATGATTTATGTAATGTACTTTTGAACAGTGTTTGACACATGACACACATTTAATTAATATTAGACATTAGTAGCAGTGGTATGTCAGGCACTGAGCTAGACATTAGGTCACCAGGTTAAGAAACACACGAATCCTACCTTTCTGGAGTTTAAAGGCAGCCAGGAGGTGGGAGAGTATAAAAGATATTAAACTAAAAGTCACCAGAAAAATATAAATATAGCTTCAAACTATGATATTTGCTCTAAAGGGAAAAAAGAGGATGCCATGACAACATATGACAGAGGAGAGACTTATTTAGATTGGAAGCTGCAGGAAAGAGTTCTTTGAGGAATCGATATTTAAGCTAAGTTGCAATACATATGTATCCCAGCACTAGTGGTTTAAAGGGGGGCCCTGATGCCTGACTTCATTTTAGTCAACAGAGAAATGAAGCCAGCTATCTGCAAGGGTAGACAGGAGTCACCTGTCAATTCGAGTCTCAATTTTTGCATCAGCCTCAGATTAAGCAGTGTAAGTGTAGACAGGATTTCTTTGCTTTAGCTAGTTTCCATTTGATTTTTCTCTGAAATCTATAAACTCATCAGTGTATCCATCCATCCATCCATCCATCCATCTTTACATCCATCCATCCACCCATCCATCTATTTATCTTTGGGGGATTCAATGATATGTAGTCCCCAGCCTCAAGGAACTTGTGTAAGGGGGGCTTGTATATGCACAAGTCCCTATAAGCAAAGACATGTTACCAAGGTGGAGGGAAATATTATGGAAGTTGAAGAAGCTAGAAATTCAACACAGATGAAAGGATGAAGGGAAAAATTTTAGGAAGGATGCCATGTTGAAGCATGTTAAGGAAGTCTAAGCAAAGTGAATTTGAAGGAATCAAATCTTAGCATTTGGGTTTGAAAATCATGCATAAGCAAAAAAAAAAAAAAATCATGGCTAAATGATGGTCATCAGGGACCATGTTGGAGAATGGCATACTGTCTCTCAAAAAATCCAATATAGTCAGTGTTTTCTCTAGTCCTGAAATCAGTTTCTGTTGCTTCAACTGATCATCAAGTGAATTTGTGAGTTTGCTTTGAGGTACCATATTGTATTTTAAAAAAAGGAATGCTTAAATGTTGGACTCACACTTAAAAGTGTGAGGTCCATGGGCGAGAAGAGTAGGAGCAGTCACCACCATGCCTCCTGCATCCTCCATTTACCTACATCCACCACTTACCATGTGGAAAGGGGGCAGAGCTAGCAGTACCTTGACTATTAGCTCACTCTTTTTCTCCCCCTGTCAATCTGACAATTTGCCTATCTCTTGTTATTTTTGCCAAATAGTTAAATTCGCATTCATGAAATAGAAATAGGATGCATATCCAATGTAACATGACCTGAAGTCAGCAAAGAGCTGAGCTCTCAAGAAATAGCTCAGTGAAACGATACAGCCAAAAGTTGGGTCTTTATTAGTTTCCTAGGGATGCTGTTACAAACCACCATAAACTGAGTGACTTAAAACAATAGAAATGTACTTTCTCACAGTTCTGGAAGCCGGAAGTCCAAATCAAGGTGTCAATGGACCTCATTCCCCCTGGAGATTGTGGGGGAATTATGTTTTTGTCTTTTCCAGCTTCTGGTGGTTCCCACATCCTTGACTTGTGGTGAGACAGCTCCAATCTCCACCTCTGCCTTTGAGTGGCCATCTTCCCAGTATCTTTATGTCTCAAACCTCCCTCTCCCTTTTCTTAAAAGGACACCAGTCATTGGATTTAGGGCTCACTTGAAATCCAAGGTGATCTCATCTTGAGATCCTTAACTAACATCCTCAAAGAACTCATTTCCAAGTAAGTCACTTGCCTAGGTACCTGGGGTTAAAACTTTGACATATCTTTTGGTTGCCAGCATTCATCCCACTATAGGGTTTAAGAAAGAGTAATAAAAGTGGGTTGAAGCTCTATTTTGACAAACTTTGTATGTTAATTTCAAACATCTTTGAGGGTCTAGTTTTTTGCAGAACTATGATGTTCACAATCTTTATTTCCACAACTATCTAAATACCTTACAGTGTAGGTCCCCTCCTCTGCCTCACTACCACTATCTGACACCCCAAAGTCCTCCTCCTCTTACTTTATTCATCAGATCCCTGCAGTACAAGCCTTGGCATACTTCCATCATCTTCTTTTCCATGTCCTAATAAAAATTCCAATCCTATATTCCATCCTCTACATGAGTGATGGTTAATCAACTAAAATAATCTTTATTAAGGCACTGGCTCATCTACATTGTTAAAACCTATACACATAGCCTTTAAAATGTGATCATGTTAATACTAGCTCTCTGTGGAGATACACCTGCTGCTAGATACATCTGAAGCTGATAGAGAAGGAAGAAATGCCCTTCTCCTTGTCCTGAGATCTCCCACCATTGGCTAAACCCAACTAGAAGCCAGCCAACA
Source organism: Panthera onca (assembly GCF_046562875.1). Lineage (NCBI taxonomy): Eukaryota > Metazoa > Chordata > Mammalia > Carnivora > Felidae > Panthera > Panthera onca. The sequence goes on from NC_138339.1 coordinate 51,129,471, forward strand.
CAGGAACCTGGGAACAGCAACTAGCAGATATCTGCTCCTTTGACACAGAACAGAAGAGGAAGGAGAAGACATGGATCTGAGGACAAGCAGGTCCAGGACCAGCCTTATAATTATCATCCCCACTTTACAGAGTAGGACATGGAGTTCAGCAAAGGTTATTAATTTCCCACAGTCACACAGCTAGAAAGTATTAGTGTGGATTTTTAATCCAATCTATCCAAATCCAAAGCACGAGAGCTTGCTATGCTCATTCTCACTACCATCATGGACATTTCAGTTGCTTTGTCCAACTGCCTTGGTCAGAAGATAGCTTGGGTTTCTGAGGGCCTGTTTCTCGGCTATCACATCAGCAAGAGGACCTTCTCTGGGTTTGAGATTTGGATTTTGTGAAGGATATAGATCTCCATTCAAGGAAGAACTCACCACGCCCCCTGCTGCAAGTGCTATCAGCTCAGCTGCAGAGAGCCACTCTGCTCAAGACAATACCCTTCCCTGGCAGCCCATATCCAGTGACTGATAAAGGCTCAATCCTTTTGGCCCACTTGCAGGACAATGGGAACAAGTATGACGGGTCAGCCTTTCCCACTTCTCAGGCCTCTCCTTCCTACAGGTGTTGATCCGTAACACCAAACCCTGTCTCCACACCTGCTTCTAGAGAACCCAATCTGTGACAGGCTTTGCTGTTATTAACATGCTCATTGTGGCCCACAACCCCTCAATCTACACATACTAGTTGATGATGCAGCAACATCCATCATAGTGGAAACAGTGGGTGGTGATGTCACCTCTTTTCCTCCTCTTAGACATTATATGCCCTCACTAAGATGTTTCCGGTTAAACTGACAAGCAAGTGGAGATACTATCAGATGGTGAGGTATTTTGTCATCTTCTTGGTGATCATCCTTTGCTGGTTCCTCCAGGATGAAACACCAGGGAAGTATTTGATCCAAAGGTCTGAGGAAACACAACCATCAACTCTTTAACCTCACTTCCTATTCCTTATGCAGAGGGCAGGAAATGTCTTCTGAGCCAGTTACTTGATGGCATTCCTTAGCACTTCTGGGATATTGGGGTCTACCTAGAAGTAGCCAAGGTTGGGCTCTGCCTTTCTGCAGAATTTCCTTCTGAAGAACCCAGAATGGTTGGAGAAGTGCTCTTCTCTGATTTCTGACTGCCAGCCACCTTCAGTTATGGTAAAGGCCTGGAGCTTGAAGGAGCTCCCAGAACCAATCAAGTCCACCTCTCTGCTCTTGAAAAAAAGATGCCTGTCTCCAATACATCCACATTTTTTCCCTTTAAAATGAAAGAAATTCCCTGTTTTGTTGGTTTTCAAATCAAACAGAAATGAGCTACAGGGGCTCTGTAGGATTGGGGCTGACCTCCCCCACATACTGTTTTCTTCCTTGCCAACTAATTCTTGCCCTTAACCTTCTTAAGTGTCAGCACAGCACCTATTATTCATGGCTTCATTGACATTTCTTCTCAGTCCCTGAAGCTGGTGGTGACTCATCCTCCCTTGTCATCAGGAGGGCATCACTGGGCTGTACGCAGTACGGTGCATGAAGTTCATGTTAGCTCTTCTCTGATGCCTTTCAACAAAGGCTCTCTAAAACTTTTTAATTTGATGACCTAAAGGCAAACATGAAGATTTCCAATTTTACAGCCTGTGGACTTAAATTAAACAACCTACTTGGGTCACACAGGGGCCGGGACTCACGTTGCTCTTGTGGAGCAGAGTCACCAGGTCCATGGAAAGTCAGTTTAGCAAATATCTAAAATGTCCGTATCCATCCAGGCCTTCCCTAGGGAGGGAGTGTTTGACTTACCCACCCACTGAAATGCTCTGAGCATGGAAGGGGAATCGTCCTTCAATGCAAGCCTCTTTCTGCAGACAGGGTCCCTGGGTTTTCCACGGGATATTCTTATTTTGCTGAAAAGGACGGTGCACTTATTGGACTAAGTAGCACTGAGAAGGCTTGCTCCCAGACAGAATGTGTTTCTCCACAGCACTCACCGAGTCTTCTAGAATGGCAGTCTTCTAGAAGGCTGCATCCAACTTCCTAGCCTCCTGTCTGTTTAGTGGAACAGATTCTCCTCACCCCCATTTTTAGAACTTGAATAACAGTGATGCTCAAATAAGAAAAGGGGGCCTTTGGCAACGGGACTTGGTTGAAAAGTGACAGCAACCCTTTCTGTAAAAATCACACCCGGGACCTATGTGAAGAAAAGGTTTAACACACAGGGTAAAGGTTTGTTGTCTTATAGATGTTCCACCTTAACAGCAGGCCACAGTTGTCACCTTTGCCCTCCCTTCCCCCATCCTTTATTTCCCACCCCTGTATCACCCAAGCGCATAGCCACAGCCCCACTCAGCACAACATCTGAAAGAAGTCATTGACAATCCACACTTGAGCTCAAGGCCAGAAAGAGATGGTACTCTGGGGTTCACACCATGGCACAAATATATGACTTATGGACTATACCTAGTACTCAGATGCATTGGTTTGGTCCATTCAGTATCTTCCTTTAAAATTTAAATGCACAGGGGGGTCCCTGGATGGCTCAGTCAGCTAAGTGTCCAACTCTTGATTTCAGCTCAGGTCATGACCTCACTGTTTGTGAGATTGACTCCCACATTGAGTTCTGTCCTGACATCGTGGAGCCTGCTTGGGATTCTTTCTCTCTCTTCCCCTCCTCTGCTCATGCACTCTCTTTCTCACTCCACCGTTCTCAAAATAAATAAATAAACTTTAAAATTTAAGTGCACATATAAAACGAAGAGATTTCACATAAAAATGCAGTTTTCTAATTTCTCTTGAACAATAAGAACATCTTGCTTCACGATGCTAGCATTCTTGTAAAACCGCCCCTTTACAAGAAGCACTCACTCACCAATTTGCTTCTCTCATACCAGGCCACGTTCACCTTTCTATATTCCTGCCTTGGTCCCTGCAGGCATTCAAGTTTGAGTCCCTTGGGTTAAGTCAGAGGAGAGAAAGGAAAGAGAAAGTCAAATGAAGAGAAGTTTCCCTGATGTCTTAGTTCAAATGCTTTCTGATACGGGTAACAATATCCGACTAAATTTGCTTAAACAATAAGGACTTGTAATACTTTAACAGAAAGTCTACAAGTTGGCAGTTAGATGCAGGGTTAGATCTGTAGCTCAACGATTTCAAGTCTCTGTGCTCTTGGCTCTTGACTTTTTCCTCATGATGGCAAGATAGCTGCCACAGCTTCAAGCACCACGTCTTACCCAATACCATACAAAAGAAAGAAAAGAGAGACCACTGTTTGTCCTCATATATCTCTCTCTTATCAAAGAGCCAAATCTTTTTAGATGATTCCAAGAGAATTTGCCTCAGGTCCCATTGATTGGAGGTAAACCACATGACCACACCTACACCAATAATTGGAAAATGGGAATAGAATGGTCACGTTTGAGTGGGACCAAACATGGCTCGTGCCTGGACCTAATGGAGGGGTCCACCTTAGCACAATGTTGCCCACACAGATATGCTAAAAAGGAAGATTGGGAGAATAGTAGATATTTGTAATACCTACTACCTATGAAAGGTGTGGCCATCCAGGGCACCCCAAAATTCTTCTATACAGGTCCCATATCAACTGGGATGCTAGGGAAGAACTGAAATGTGTCTAAGCACCATTGGCCACTCTGGTGTGTAGTGTCTTTAGACGTTGTAAGAGAAGACTGGAATGCAACGCAAAGGACTATTGGTCCCTTCTTCTGGACTCTGTGTATGCCCAGCTGACAGTAAGTTCATTACCTTATGAACCCCACCACCCCTATTTTCCACCATCTTTGCCTGGTCCGTGGAGGGCAGCTTCCCATACTGACTCAGTCCCAGAATTTGCTCTCCAGGTTTTCTTCCCCCTAAGGGGTACATAAAAAGGAGAACCCCTTGGGAGCCAGTCTGGGAATCAATCCTGCAGCTAGAAGGGCAGTTCATCCAGTTGAAACTCTTTCCCAGAGGGACTGATGATGTGGCTTCTGGGATGGAAACCTCAGGTCATAAATCAAGGCTTATGGTCCCTCGTCACCTCCTTGGATCACTCAGTCCCAGGCAACCTCAGAGCCACAGACCCTGAGAAACGGTAGCAAATAAAGCTTTATCTCCTGGTCCTATGTGCCCTCCCCACTTATAACCCACTCTGCTAAGCTTGAAAGGCTGGGCAATGCTGATGGCCCAGAAGGCCCTGGGACAATAGGAAGACCCTGTTGAAGTCCCTTCCTCTCCATTGCACCAGATCAAAATGTCATGCAGGAGCTGGGTCTGAGGGAGTCCTTCACACCCTCTGGCTGTGAGGCATCCAACCTATGTCCAATAACACATCAATTAGCAAATTTCAAAAACCAAGAAAGAAAATAATTATTTTCATACTCTATTTTGACATCAAGCTCTCTAGTCTTCTTCTAAACATGTTCAAATTTTTTTTTTCTTATGGGATTGTCCTGATGGCCAACCCTGAGCAGCCACTAGGACAGGGGTCATGAGAACAAATATCAATTATCATAATCACCATTTTATTGACTACCTATTGTGCAACAGGCACCATCCTAAGCACTTTATACCCATCGTCTCACTTAATGCTCTCACTAGGCCTTTGAGGCAGGTACCGTTTCTGACCTCATTTGATAAGTGAGGAACCCAAAGCTCAAAAGGAAGGTGCAACTCCCCCAAGCCAATAAGCCACAGGGTCTGGTTCAAATGCCTGGGCTTTTAATAATGTCTACATTATTCAGTCAGTCTAGGAAATGACGTTTTAATGGTGGCTGCAGTAACTACTCTTTATCTCAAGAATAAGGATGGACATTATACCATTAAGATGATTATCCTCCACTTCCTGACTGTTTCTTCTCTCCCCATACTCACTTCCTGCTCTCCCTTACCCTCTGACCTCCCCTGGGAATAGTTCAACTGCTGGGTTTGGCGCTCTCTACCTTAGACAGGCAGGTTCTGGTTTCTTCAGCTTGATCCCTTCAGGCCCTAAGAATCAGAGGTAGAAACCAATGGGACCAAGTGTCAGGCAAGTCTCAGGCAACGCTGACATGTTAGAAAGGTCAAGACCAGCAGTAGAGTCCAAAGAAGAATAGCAGCTTATACCCAAACCATGTTCAGGGCCAGGGGCCAGGGGAGGGTCAAAGGCCAAGAGAAAGAACACAGGGTCTGCACTGGGCAACTGGTCTCTGGTCCAGGGGATCTCCTGCCCCAGGTAGGAACAAGGGTCCAGGCACACATGTGAGCCAAATGAGAGCCTGGGGAGCTGAGGAGAACTCACACTCAAGCAAGAGGGCTTTGAAGTAAGGGGCCAATAGAACAAACCATCCCAGGCAGTCTTGGCAAGGGGCAGTCAACTGAAGTGTTATTGGCTGATAATAACGTGAAATCCATTCCTCCCCGGTAGCATATATCACAGTGAAGTAACATGCTTGCACTATCTCTAATACTTAGCACAGCCCCCAAAACAGTAGGTATCCGTGAGCCCCCATTTTACAGATGAGCAGACTGAGGCTTGGAGAGATTAGGTGACTTGCCCAAGGTCTTTTAGAAGAAGAGGCAACATTGGAGCCCTGGGCTTCTGGGCTCCCTAGAAAATGTTGTTTCCTTTCTAGCATGCATCTTACCCAAGAACTGTAACTGGGGCCCTCAAATACTGGGAAATTAAAGAGGCCATGCCTGCATCCAGTTGTCAACTAAGATCTAGGTACTGCCTGTATGTCAGGCAGTGTACCCAGTGCTAGGGATGCAACAGTAGATGAGACACAGAGTCTGCATTAAAAAAACTCACTGCTCCACCCCTATCCCCAACCAGACTTTTCCACTGTCCCTCTTACCCAGCAAACAGCCAGCTGCCTCTCTCCACCCCCTCTCTCCAGAAGGTAGGTTGAGTCTAGCATTGCATTTTCCCCATACCTCTTGCTCTGCTCATTACAGACACCACATTGTTGACAGAGGCAGAACCACTGGGCCAGCAGATTACACTGTATCATTATGAATCTAAACTGCATCCTCCGTGACCAATGGCCTCTCCAGGCCCAGAGAGGTTTCTGTTTGTTTGGAACTGGGAGGATTTGCTGGGATTAGCATAGAGATTGCCTGTGCACTGGGGAAGGGGGCCCAGCGGCAGTGGATGGACCAGCTAGAATACAATCTGTTCAACTCCTCCCAGCAAACAGCAGCCCTGGAGTGACACAGCGCTTCTCTGCTCGGCAGCAACAGGCGCCTGCCTCTAAGACAGTTCAATGGTGGGAATGACATCTTTTGGTTATCTTATCATTCTCCATCGCTGAAGCTCCTTAGGAATGACTTCAGCCCCTTCTCCAGCAGTTGGGGCTATAAATAAAGATTCCCCAGGGATGCTGAATTCTGCCCTTCATCCCAACTGCCTCTGTGACTCATCCCACAGGCGGATGGATTCCTCTTCTATCTTCTTGATTACAGGGAGGGGGAAGTGAAAGTCTGTGCCTCTGGGTTTGTGTGTGTGTGTGTGTGTGTGTGTGTGTGTAGATGTGCACGGTCATGCTTGTGTGCATGCTTTGTGCATTTGCTTAGGTGCAGTCTGTGTGCATGTGTGCCTCTGCATGAAATTCTTTGTGGACAAGTGTCTACCTGTGATTCACTATTTAATTTTAAAGGGTAGACAAGAAATGCATTCTTGTATAGGTTTCAGCTTCGGGACTGTTAGCTAAGACTCCATATTAAATCACCTCTACTAGTATTTATAAAGGCCCTTCTTTGTTCACAGCCCTATGCTAAGCAAGAAATAAGACATAAGAAATAATTTGCATATCGTCTTCATGGACTATATAGCTGCTTAAAGCAAATAAAATCCCTGAAGAGGAAGCAGCAAATGAGAAAACAGCATTTCATGGGGGGAAAAAAAGCCTCACCTGTAACAGAAGAATCAAGAGAATACTCATTTACTGAGTCCTTTCTCTGTGCCAGACATTTACTAAGTGCCATATAATTTATTCTTCACAACAACAAAGAGAGTTTCTTATCCTAATTTTCACAGATGAGAAAACAGCCCTAGAGAAGTTAAATAATTTGCTTGAAATCATGCAAACCTAAAGGTCCAAGGTAAAATTACAATCTAGAGCTTTGGGGCAGAATCTTAGAAGTTATACAATCTAAACCATCATCTAATGTTTGCATCTACCTACAAAATCCCCCAAAACTGGTCATTTGGCCCCTTTGTAGGAGAAACTCAACTCTTAAGACAATCTGTTGCATCTTTAAACAGTGCCAAACTGCTGCAAAATTCTCCCCAATGTTCAGTTCCAACCTACCCCTCCTCATTCCCCTCTCTCCACTGGAACTCTCTTATGCCCTCTGGGGCTAACAAAGCAAGTCTAATTCCTCTTCCTATCACTTCTCTTCAAGTAAAGGATGACAGTCATCATGCTGTTTCCTCACTGAGCTGGACCTTTCAGCCATTCCACACTTGAAATAATTTTCAATCCCTAAATATTTGTTCATCACTGTGTCCATGCTGGTATCCACAGTGCTGACACATTTAGGTTAAGTAAACATCAGTTGAGTGAATAAAGAGACGAACAAGCTCTTTCAGCATAGGTGGTGCCATGACTTGTTTCATTAAGTCTTTTGTCTTAATTGAGCATTGCCTGATTGCCAAGAACAGAGCCTATTCTGGCTAGTTCAAGTGAAAATTCAGGTTTGATGGAAGGATCCAAGGGACTCTAAAGAAAAGCTAAGTGTAGGAAGGTTAGAGGGCCTTGTGGACTGAGAACAATATCAGAAAGCTCTCTCACTCTCACTCTCTTTTTCTTTCTCTTTCTCTCTCTCTCCCTCTCCTCCCTTGTGTTTTCTGCTGTCGACCTTCTCTTTGTGTGTCTGCTATGTTCTTCTCATGGCATACTGGTTTCTTCTATTGCTCATGGCCCAACATCGTCACTGTCCCAGAGCCATATTCCCATACGGCTCCATATCGATCAACATCTAAATGACAAGGACTCTGGGTTCCAGTAGAGAGGAACTTACTGGTCACACCTGGGTCAAGGGGCCACTTCTAAACCAATCAGAGATGGCTGACAGGCATCAGAGAGGGATCACCTAGTGCAAACATGGATCCTTCAGCACCTCTTTAGCAAATTTTCCAAGAATCTGTTAGAAAGGAGGGAAGGTTCTTTGCATAAGGAACATGGGTGAATAGAAACGCTGACCTCTCTTGTACCCCTTTAAGTACCAGTACTATAAATTGATCTGAAACGTTCTCAGAAGATGAGCTTCTCTAAGGATTCTGTCAAAGAAGCATTTTATCCTTAAGAAGTCCAAACATGGGCTCTAGGGACTAGGAGATTTCATAACTTCTTGCACTTCTGTATGTCTGTTTTGGGGCCATGGAGCCCTGAAAAGCCTTCCAGGTGGCCATAGGTGACCTGGAGAGAGCTCAAGATTCCTTCCTGCAGGAAAATGTTCTACTAGAGTTGTTAGTGGCTCCGTAGCACATTGTCAGTGATCTGGGCCATCTTAGAAAATACAGATCTAATCAGCAAGTGCTGAACAGATAAACAACCCATTTTTTTCCCTGTATACACAGAGAAGATGTGTGTGTGTGTGTGTGTGTGTGTGTGTGTGTGTGTGTGTGTAATGATGAGGGCTATGGTTAGCAGAAGACTGGAAGAAAGGGGAATGTGACTTTTTTTGTTAGAAAAAAATTAAAATTGACTGAACGGTAGATTGGAAAGTTCCTTAGAGATCACTTTGCAATCTGGTCATCAAACTATGTTCCTCAGACCTCTATAGTTCCCCAGAAGTACTTCAAAAACAAACAACAAAAAAGAGGTAACAGGAAAGATTGAGTGGTCAGATTTCCACCACCACTACCACCACCTGGCCCACTTCTGGCAACCAAAGCTATTCTGTTCTTAGTATGATATGTTGGGTTTCTGTATGTTATTTCACTCTTTCATAGGTGAAGAAAATGACTACAGAGAGGTGGAATGACTGGCTCATTGTCACATGGCCAGGTAGAACCTGAGTTGGGCTAGTTCCTAGCTGTGGTGACTCCCAGAGCCTTCTTTCTGTTGGCATGGCTCATATTGAGACAAGAAGGAGAGCGATAATTTTTGACAAGGATACGTATCATGACAGCTAACCATCTGTGTCTTCCACCTGCAGCTAAGTGCCAACCATTCATTCCTGACACATTTCCATTGCCCAACAGCCCAAACATACAGCTGTGCTTGGTAGTTCTCAAGCAGCAGAACAGTGATGGACTCATAGCTTCAGGGCTCAAGCCCCCTAAATGGCCAAACTCACTCCTCTGGTGTCTGTCTATTTTGCAATTAGCTAATTCATAAAGGGACCCTGTAACAGTTAGGGTAATTTAATTGCAATCAACAGAACCCAACTCTAACTAGCTTGTAAGAGAGACTGAATGAGACCATTGAAGAGTTCTCCAAGCAACAAAGTCAAGGCACCATGGCTGGAATGAATGAAGGTCAATCAATCTATCCAACATGTGAAGTCCTGGAAAAGGGAGACACAAAGATAAGGTCAGTTCACATGACCACCTCCTTAGTGACCACTGAAGTTCTCTTGTGCAGCTGCTGGTTCCAGGCTTTCTGGGCCATTATACTTATTGCTCTCCTTGAGCCAAGTCTTAGATAGCATTGATCCAGGAGTCACAGACTCTCTAGCTCACAAATGGCTGTGGTCTTTCTCCCCTTTCCCAGATCTGATTCTCATCATGCTTCCACCACCCCAAAATCATAAGAGCAAACTCTTATCAGACTCTGAAGCCAAGTCTCCTTATGTTCTCAGCATCCTGTAGCGTAGGGTTATGATTCTTTTATTTGACTCACATGTATAATTTCTTACCATGTCTTCTCTTCTAGGAACTTGGGGGAGGTTTCCTGGGAACAAGATAGAGGGAAAGATGTCAAATGTATAGCATCCAAAATTATCCCCTTTCTTTGACAGGCCATTCAAAAACTGGACTCAAACTTAGAATCCTTGTTCTCCATCTCATTTCAAGAATTTTAGCCTACAGACAACAGTCAGCTCCAACATACTGCTTCACTGGCTCTCCAAGAAGGCCAATGGGGACTTTACACAAACAGAGTCTCTGCATCAGAGTCCCTGCCACAGACACAAATTAGACCCACCCCATGGACTTTGCGGCAAAAACACTTAAACACATAACCTCCAAAGTCATTTCTAGCTCTAAGGGTCCATGATTCCCTGATGAAGCAAAGGGAATTTATTTCTAAGAAGAGGGTGATGAACATCCTACTCAATGAACCATAATTCACTCTGCCAGATCCTGGAGACATTCTGGCTGATCATTGAGAGTGCTCCCATGGTACTGAATTTCTGCCATTTTCCTGGGAGTTTATGACATCAGAGACCAAGGTCTGATCTGACCCTTGGAGGAAAAATGTAATCTAAACTATGAGGCAATAGACCCATGGCTACCCTCAGAACTAAGCACATCATTTTCTGGTTGACTTAGGCCAATTGACTAGCAGATGAGGGGTTGATGATGGTTGATTGAACTGACCACTCATAACACAGAAATGGTCTATGCCATCCATTCACAACAAGTGGCCTTCTTTGTGACCAAAAGTCAAGAATAAATTAAATTAAAAAGAAAGAAATTCAATTATGCATGTGGAACTAAACTGTGCTTTGGGGTGAAGGAGCTAAAAAAATTGGTTATGCCATATAACTGAGAAATATTTTCCCAACCGCCAAATGATAAGTCATTATGTTTTGGGTTGTTTCTCCAAAATGGGAATAATTTTTCACCAAGCCGTCCACATGGGTCCTTCTTTAAAAAAGAAAGAAAAATGTGTTAGCCATACAATTTGTGACCACTAGAAATATTCAAATCTGCCACTCTTCAATCCAGAATAGTATTTGAGGTGGGCTTGCCATGTTAAGGAGAGGAAGGATTCCCAGGCATGTTCCTAAAGTAGAAAAAGACAGATGCTTTGGCACATAAGCAACTGAATCGTCAGCTCAGTTACACAACTTACTGTTATGAGTGACAGATGCTGGGATCTCGAAATCAATTTCCTTTGGCTCATTCTTAGTAGCTCTGTATACCTGGAGTGTTTGGCTTGAGGTGTTTCTGGCTGGAGAATGAAAGTTGGAAGCAGAAATACTACATTTCAGTTGCCCTGTCATCACAAGAGGCAGAGACCAAAACTTAGCACAGCACACACTGACAATGCTGAGTAAGATCAGAGTCATGACTTTCAGAACACAAAAGAGACTGGGATAGCTAGCCAGTAATCCAAAGCAGAAACTGATGAGAAAGACAGTAATAATAAAAATAACAGTGAACTGTATTGATTGTAGAAATTTCAGTCAGATGCCTAACCAGCATCTATATTTCCCTTCTTCTTTCCTAAAACAACCTCAATTTTGTTCAGCCCTCCAACTTCCCTCCTTGCAGCTTCTATACTCCTGACTACGCTCCTTAACTCCCAGGTGATGCCATTGGTTAATTGTTTCTTACAGTAATTAGTCAGGACAGGCATGTGACCCAATTCTGGCCAATGAAACATAAACAGAAGTTCGCTGATGGAATTGGGAAAAAAATTTTGTTTCAAATAGAGTCACAGTTCACTGACACATCTAGATAGTGCCTGTTCTATTGCCAGCTTGATCGTGGAGCCAAAATTTAGGATCATAAAACAGAAATATGAAAGGAACCACGTTCTTGAGGACGTCACTGAAGAACTAATTTAACCAACTTTGAAGACATTCTCTCCCCGAACTTCTGGTTACATGAGCTGTCACACTTCCTTTTAAAGCCACTCTGAGCTGGAAGTTCAATTACAGCCCAAAACATCTCAAGTTAGAGAATGCTTACCATGTGCCAGTCACTGTGCTTAGTACCCTGCAAGAATTATTTCCCTTAATCCTTGTGGCAACTTGGTGAGATAAATATTATCATCCTCTCATTCTATAGTTGAGAAAATGAAGTCTTGCAGAAATTAAATAATGTGTTCAAATCAGTTGGTAAGTGATGGAGACTAGATTCAGAATTTAAGCTGTTCAACCCCAAGGCCTACACTTTTAATCTCCATGCTATACAATTCAGAAAAGGGAAAAACTTGTTCCAAAGTACCAAATGTCAGTATCATTCAGGGATTGAAAGTGACATCCAGTGCTTCTTCAATGCTCATATGGACGGTGATGATTTCAGAGATCAGAAGCTAGTGTGGTCTCTCCTACCACCATTTAACCAAGACATCCCTTCTCATGGGACCTGCAGTCTGGTTTAAATGACTGACCCTTCTCTCTAATCATTGGCCACATTCTCTGGCTCTTTATGCTCATCTCCTTTCCACATTTTTCTTCATTTCTGCCTTTTTAGCTCACTAATTGACTTTTTGCAGCCATTGAAGAGAGACATGTGATTCTCCTGGAAAATCCCCCATGGCTGGGGCAAGATCATTGCAGTGAGAAGTTCTCATCAGCAAGGAAATTAGGCTGTCTGCTGGGGGTGTGGAGGATGAGTTGGCAGGTTTCCTATGTTAATTGGTTTCAGTCTTGATTCAGTGGGTCCCCCAAGCCAGGTGATAGCTCAACAGTACCCAGCAGTTGCAGGCATGGGAGGATGGCAAACACTTGAAGCTGCTTCAAGCTAAGGGAAGTCACCAGGAGCTTTACCATAGGGGCCACACAGGCCTTGTTGTGTCTTTGAGTAAGGGGACAGACTAATGATGGCAATGTCATCATGCTAATAAGACAAACAGGAGTGAGGAGCCCACCCTTGCGTTGTGTTCAGGAAGTGAGAAGGTAGTAGGATGTCATTTATGAGGATGATCTTGTAATTAAGCAGATGTGGGTTTGACTCCAAGTTTAGTTACTTGTTAGCTGACAAATGCAAAAAAAGTGAGTAATAAAACTTTCCGAAACCTCAGTTTTCTCATCTATTAATAACAAGGGTAAGATGGTTGTAAGAATTAGAAGTGCTGCACATTATTCCTGACACACAGTAAATGTTCAATGCTTTGAAGATAATGATTTTGGCTATAAAGATAATGATGGTAATGATGAAAAATTGAATAGAGAACATGTGTTAATTCTCATGGTCAAAGTTTCCTTCTTAAGGACAACTCCAGATAGACCCCAGACTTATTCAGAGACACTTTCTGCTTCTATTCTGCCCCATGCCCCTACATTTCTTCCTTCCATAAGGAAAGCACAAATCAGTGCACTTGAGCTTTACCTAAACAACCAACTGTCTCTAGTGTGGCTGGCTACAAAGATGATTTCTTAACGTGTCAAGCTGTGTTAATGGTTGAAACCCACCTCATCTCAGTAGAGCCAATTAGTCAGGCTACGTACAGCATTGGAAAAGGTGAACCAACATAGATATGGTTAGTTTCAAGAGGGAGTGTTGGTTACAAGGTAACTGAGCCTCAGTATTCAAAGCTATGGCAATTGTCTTATCAGGTTCATGGTGAAAAGATTTGGACCATCCTTATTAAAATATCTCCTCAGGATTCTATTTCCATTTGCCATTGAGTCTTGTATGGTTTTCCCTTGGCCAAAATATATATGTCTTATCTGAAATGATTTTAGGAAAGATTTGTACTCAGGTTCCCTACATCTATTGGTAGAAGTAAAGCCATGTGCAGACTATCATATAAGCAATGCAGGAGCATCATATTTAATTGGCTTCAGTTCACCTACTTGTTGTGCTTGGATGTGTAAAGCTAAAATATATAGAAAAGGTGATCTAATGCAGAATTATAATTTTGCTCCATGGAACCCTAGAGGTGTAGCGAGACACTACCAAAGGTTTGAGGATACAGGAGCACTGGAAATGCCCACCCCTAACTTCAATCAGAGCATTTATTTCTGTTTTCCATATTTGGCTTCCACATAATTTTATTTAAAACTTACACACACACAAAGTTTAGAAATCACCCTCCTGATTGAATCCAATCATATTTTAGGAGAGGAAACTGCAGCCCAGAGAAGTCAACTGACTTCCCCCAAGGTTGCACAGCTAGCTACTAATGGAATCCAGACCAGAATTCCAGACTTAAAGATCAGCACTCTTGCCTAAGGAAAGCTATTGAAGCATTGTCCTGCAAACATGCACTTCCAATCTTCATGATTGTCACTGTAAACATCAACAAACCTACTGTCACACACTTGCCTAAGAGTGCATGGTGCTGTATTTGGCCCCTTGAAGCTTAGGGGGCAGAGGGTGGGGATAATATCATGGAAGGCTTCCTGGAGAGCTAAAGTCTGAACAAAGTTTTGAACAGTGCATATGAGTTTACCAGATGGAAAAGGCAAGAAATGGCAGCATTCCAAACATTGAAGCTCTTTGATATTGAGAATATTATAAATGTCAGGCATATTGTTCTTACCAAATTACCATATGTATCAGTCAGAGTCCAGTCAGGAAACAGGAAGCACATTAGTATTTCAAACACAAGGGATTTAATCCAAGGAACTAGTTACAAAGTGTTGGAAGTGCTAAAAGAACAAAAAAAGGAAAGGGAGGTTAGCCAGAGACTAAGAGTCACAGAAAGCAGCTACTTCTCAGAGGGACAGACATGATAATGTGTTATCATCCAAGTCCAAGAATGCACTTAGGACTATACCACTGGAGGTGCCAGAAAGGGTGATAAAGCACCAAGGAGGGTCTACTGGGGCTGTACTGAACCAACAAGGAGGACTCTCCCAGACCAGTGCTGAACTATTGTGGCTGAACCGTTAGAGGTGCAGTCACCCCAGAAGATCCCACAGGAAATGGCGAGAGATAGAGAACGTGCCTTCCCACCTCCTTCCAACTTCCAGCTTCCTACCAGTGCTTTGCATTGGCCAAACCTACCAAGGGAGACTGGGATCCATGGTTTGCAGGGGTCCAGGCCCTGTGATGCACAGTAGAACACTAAAGTGCAAGAATGGTGCTGATAATAAGCAATCAGATAACCAGTACATCACATTTTCTAAATGTAAGGATCTTGCCAGCAACTTCCCCATAGTTCTCAAATTCAAAGTGTGTTCTCCTTCTCCCCCACAAACACAAACTGACACACTGCTGTATCCTCAATAATGACAAGGCTTAGAACCCAGTGGTGGGCATTTATAATTGTTTGTCTGCCCAGTACCTGAAGCCTCTTTCTCCATGGGGGGAATTCTCCATTGTACAAAGATGAAACTCTAGATCCTTGATTTCCCAGCTTCCCCTGCAGCTAAAAGGTGGCACATGACACAGGATCCTCCAATCAGGTACATCTGCTCTTGGACTTGAGTGCCAGTAACCCAAAGTAGAGACAGGGAGGTTTCATCCTGATGAAGAAGTGGCTATATCGAGTTTCCAAGGTCTACAATAGTAGCCAGTGGTTGCATCTGGGGTACAGTAACATCCAACTTCTAGTGGCTATGGAACTGTGCCTTTACTGAACTCATTCTGTCATGTGATCTGGCCTTTATTTCCTACCCTTGCTAGGCATTCTGAGAACTAACCAAATTTCTTCAATAATTTCATTTTCTGCTTCAGCCACCTAGAATAATTGTCTATTGCTTGCAACCAAGAATCCTGGCTAGCATAAACTCCTTCATTGTTTTCTGACCAGAGAATTTATATCTTGAGTCCAACACTTATCATTGTCCAAGGGTTTTAGGGAATTTTATCTCCTACAATATCCAAGAGAAATAGGCAATTGTAGGTAAGTAGGCTCTGGCATAAAACCCTCCAGAAGTCCTGAGGAGCTGGGCTATTCTTCCAGCCTCCAGCATCCAGAGGTGTAAGAACATACTATCTTCAGCCATGATGATCTTGTGGAAGAGTTCCTTGTCTCTGGGACAAAACTCAATGGCAGAGTCAGGTCATCTTCCTGCCTCTCCCACAAAAACATTCCATCCAGGAAGTGTTTATCTCTAGTGCATCTCCTGCCCTCTCCCAGGCCAACTACAGTCAGAAATGATTGACCTCTCCCCCTTTGCAGTTTTGGAACCTCCAACCTCCTTGCAATATGAGCCAAGGATTTCTGAAGGGTAGTATACTTGCCCTGCCCCTCCTATTCTAAATCATCGTCTATTTAATTAGTCATCTACTACCGCATAATAAATCACCTCAAAACTTCATGACTTAAAACAACAATAATTATTTATTGCCTCTCATGGTTTCCGGGATCAGGAATCAAGTCAAGACACAGTAGGAATGGTTTATTTCTGCTTCACAGTGTTTGGCGGCCTCAGCTAGAAAACTCAAAGACTGGAGGCCGCACTCACCTGAGGGCTCATTCACTCAAATGTTGGGTGATAGAAGCTGGCTGTAGGCTGGGGTCTAGCTGGGGCCATTGGCTTAAATAGTCCCACTCATGGCTGCTCCATGGCTCAGGCTTTCTTCAACATGGTGGCTGGGTTCCAAGAGCCAGGTCTTCTACAGTCTATTGCCTTCTACAGTCTAAACTTGGAAGTCACATGGTATCACTTCCACCACATCCTGTTGGGCCAGGAAGTTACAAAGATCCATCCTGTTTCGTGAAGAGGGAACAGAGACCCCATCTCTTCATGCAGGAGTATCCATGTCACATTGTAAGACAAGCTTGTGGATTGGGAGATATACTGATGTGGCCATCTTGGGAAAATAGTTTCTGCCCCAGTCACCTTCAGTAATCCCCAAGTTAAGAAGGTCTCTTTCAACTCATTCCCCTCGGATCATGCAACAACCCACTCTGCACCTGTCCTTCTAAGTATACCCACCCTCAGTGAGTACAGAATGCCCTATGCCTACCCACCTTCTACGAGGGGGACTGCATTCAGTGAGTCCCAGAGGGTCTTCTGAATCCTTCTCCTGAAGAAAAAGAAAGGCAAATGTCATTTTAATGTGTTACACACGTGAACCTGAAGCTCTTAATTTCTAGAACTCCTTAGAGCTCTACACTGCATTAGAGTTCACATTGTGCTTTTGCTTTCATAGATTCATTTAATCATAAACTCCAAGACAACTTTTCTGATGAAAAAAGTGAGTAGGAGCACCTGGGTGGCTCAGTCAGTTAAGCGCCAGACTCTTGATTTCGACTCAGGTCATGACCCCAGGGTCATGGGATCAAGTCCTGTATAGCTCCACGATGGGCTCCATGCTGGGCATGGATCCTGCTTAAGATTCTTCCTCTCTCTCCCTCCCCCATCTCTCTCTCTCCCTCTCTCCCCTACTCATTCTCTCTAAACTAAAAATATATATAAAAATACATTTTTAAAAAGTCTTTAAAAGAAAACAAATTTGAGTTAGCAATACTAAAACCCAAATTGGGTTCCAAAGGGAGCCAAAAATAGTAGCTATCCTTTGAAGATGCTTAGTTTGTTCCAGTCACTGAACTATGACCTTTAGAGATATTATTTAACTTGATCAGTTAACCAAATTGATTAATCCAACACATGTTTTTGAGTATGTACCACGGTCTCCTGGAGCTTATCTTCTTTGAGGTGTATGCTACTAGAGCCAGGAGTAAAGCCAGCTCCGTGGGATTCCCAAGCCTGACACATTGACCACAAAGCCGTAGAACCCCATGCTGGTAACATAGACCCCATGCTTGGGTCTTCCGTGACCCAAGGGGCTTGTGCCAGGTGTTCGCAGGTTCCGCTCAGGCCACAGGGCTCAGCAGGTAGAGCTAAGAGTTTAGTCCATCTTGGTGATCTGCAGAGACAACTCAGAGGAGGGAAATGGAGAAGTTCTAACAGGCTCAGGCTCAGTAGAAAAGACACCGGTCAGGCTTGGGTTTCAATCCCAGCTCCACCACTTACTAACTGTGTGACCTTGGATGAATTAGTCCCTCAATTAAAGACAAATTAAGGAGAAAGATCGTTTTACATCAATTCAGGTCAAATTTTGCTACAAAAGATGCAAGTTTATGTCAAAAATAAACTGATGAGTGCCAATGTATTTTTTTTAACGGTCCATTTTCAGGGCATTTGGAATTTCAGAATTATGCAGGAGGATAGTAAACAAGATGATTTTAAATAGTGATATGGGCAATGAAGACAATCCAAGAGGGAAATGCAGTCCAGAGTGAGGTAGGGACACAGCAGCTCAGGTAAGATGCACACTCATCTAAAGTCCCCTGCAGGTGCCACCACACACATCATCTCCCGTCACCCTCTCGCTTCCTGAGAGGTAATGTTGTCACTTCCATTTTGCAGACAAGGAATGGGAGAACTGGTACCATTAAGAACATTATTCTAGAGATGCCTGGCTGGCTCAACCAGTAGAGCATTTGACTCTTGATCTCAGGGTTGTGAGTTCGAGCCCCCACGTTGGGTGTGGAGCCTATTAAAAGAAAAGAAAAAGAAAGAGCCTCATTCTAGGCCAGCATTTCCAAAACCTCCACAAACAAGTATGATACATGGTTTTACCACATACACTCATACCACTCTGCTTGTTCTTAAGCTCTTCTTTTAATTATACCAGATTTTTAAACTATATAAATTTATTTTTAAAAGAAGCATTATCAAACCACCAGAAAAGGAAAAAATAGTATCTTTGTAGTACATGTAAAACACAAAGCTCTTAACAGTGCTCGGTATTTGCCGCAGCACCATGTAAGCATTGTCTATGTGGATTATGATTTGAGAAATGCTGACCTAGGCCAACACATGGGCCCAGCCTAAGCCCAATTCTCTTTCTCCCACCTGGCACTGCCCTTCTAGGCCAGAATGACAGCTAAGACCGATGAGACCCATTTCACTGACTCATCACATCTCAGAACCAATGGGACCTTCGCCTTCCTAGGGATGTGTCCAGAATGGACTCTGAGGGTCGAAGACGTGCCACCAGGCACGTGCTAAGTGCTTTACCAATAGTGTCTTGCTGAAGCTTCACAACCCTGGGGTAGATGCCACTATTACCTCTGTTTCACAGAAGAGGACACCAAGACAAGGGGAGGCCAAGGTCCCATAGCTACCAGAGGCAAAGCTGGAATTCGAACTCAGGTCTTGGGCCTCCAGAGCTTGCCCTCGGTAGTTACAGTCCCAACCTTCCCTAATGTCATCCCCATCCTCCCTCAGGCATTCCAGAGCACTCTCCTGCACGTCTGCACTAAAATCCTGACACAGTTCACAGTTTGTGAGTGCTACACATGTGTCTTCCTCACCCACCAAGCTATGAGCTCCTAAAAGACACAGCCCATTTTTTAATGCTCCCAGAAGACTATAAGATCGATAAAAGCAGGGATCACTTCTGTCTTGTGCAACTCTGTGTTCCTTTCACATAGTGCAGTGTCTGATACCCACAGGTGCTCAGTAACTACTCATTGAATGAGTGAATGGACGATTGTACACAAGGATGGCTGGATGTCCACCCATGAATCTGGTGTCTCGGCACCCAACACAGTGCTTGGCACATAGAAGGATCTCAGTAAAGATTTGTGGAATCAGTAAAAGACACTCCTGTTACTTGAAGATTAAGCACTACTAAGATTTTATAATTCTGTTTTCTAGAATTGAATGCATTTTAAATGGGCATTCTCCTGCCGAAGTAAATAAATAAGCAAACAAGCACCACTAGACAAAGGAAGAAGAGAGAACACTTCCCAATTCAGTTACTCAAGATCAGTGGAGACAAATGTAAAACATTAAAAGCCTTGGATCTGAAACCAAACCTGAGCCGGAAAGGAGTCATCTTTTCAGCGACATGTTTCCACAAGAATGCTCGCCGTAATTCCCAGATCGTGCATCAGTTCCCCAGAGACTGATGGCTCCGACCAATTTTAAGTGATTAAATGTGTTCCTGGAATTCTCAAGTGTTCCTTCTGACTCAGATGGAAGGTGTGTGCTTGGGGAAGAAAGGACACATCTGACGATTTATTATTCAGTAAATGTGGGTGTGGAAGGGTGTGGAGACAAGGCAGGGGCACCACGAGTCCCTTATTTTGCAGGGTTTGAAAACGTAATATGATATGAAACCAAGTGCATATTGAAGAGCACACTAAGTCCTCTGTCAAATCCATTCTTGTTTTACGATGTGATCATCTCAGGGTAACAGACTCATCAGCCTCGCTCCGCTGGGATCTTAAATGTAACCACCCCCTCGACAAAATTCTCAAGGGCAAAGAGCACTGCCTGGCACAGGGCAAGAAAAGCTTCTTATTTCTCCAAGTCACCACTACAGAAGGATACAGGACTGTTGGGTGTATTCAGTGAGATCATGGACAAAACACCTAACTCAGAGTCCGGCACATCAGAATCCAAGAATTCCCTTCTGCGATCATAAAAGAGCTCCACGGAAGAATTCTGTCCAGGTCCCAAATAATTATTTACATAGTATGAGGCAATTTAGAAATTGCCTGCATTTCTTTCCTTTCATTTTTTTACTCCTCAGCAACACTTTAAGGCCAATGGGCAATGGCTGTATTGTCTCCATGCAGCTGAAAAGGAAATCAAGGCTCAGCCAATCAAGCCACTGACCCAAAGTCACACAGCAAGGAGGTAGGAGAGCTGGAACGGAAAGGCAGCTTTTGGGACTCTCAGAGCTATTCCCCCGGACTCCTCTGCCTCTCTTACTGGCATATTTGGCTTTATTTTGAACCAGCCACATGCATGGAGCAAGTGGGTTGTTACTGAAGCAGATTTTTTAAAAAAATTTCTGCCCAAAACATGTTTCCTCCAATGGCCTTCCAAGGACCTGAAATCCCTATCCTCCTCTCTTCAAGGTCAAGTACCAACACACAACCCTTCACAGACTTGTCCCATTAGGGTCTTCAAGAGAACCCAGGACTGACTCTGTTGGTGGACATTTGAGTCAAGATTTTGCTTCCAGACTCCCAGGACCTTCATCTTTAAAATGAAGAGTCTAGATCACATGATCTTCAAAGTCCCCTCCCGCAGGGACATTCTCTGTCACTCTGATCTAAGCAGGCATCTTAGGAGTTTGGCCACCTCTTCCTTGTCCACTCATAAAAGGCCCAATATCAGAATAAGGACAAGGGGCACTGGCGCCTGAAAAGAAATGTTCCTGCCAGAGTCTGGCATGCCTGAGAACTAGGGGCTGGAACAGCTCCTGACTCCAATGCCATTAAGCTAATAACGCTCCCCGCCCCTTCCTGCTCCCTCCCCGTCTCCTTGCTCATCCTGGCAAGGCTGGCAAAGCACAGGCAGAGAAGTCCTGGGCAAGACTGGTCTGTGGTATCTCTGTTGGCTCTGCCTATGACCACACTCAACAAAACCAGTTGTCCTGGTACCTGTGACCCTGCCAAATGCGTTTGGCTGCTTCTGGATTGCCAGGGAGAACCGCTGAACTACAGCCCCTTCTGGCCTCTGCCACAGCCACCACCCTACAAGTTCACTGCTTTCCTCAGAAAACAGACAGGGGACAGAGAAAGAGAGAGACAGAGACAGAGAGAGAGGTTTGGGAAGGGAGAGAGAAAAGACATAGTGACACAGGAGGTAACCATAAGGCCTAAGGACAGAGAGAATTATCCCCTGGATTTAAAAAAAAAAGTTTTTTTAATGTTTATTTATATGATAGAGGGAGAGAGCACAGGCACAAGCAGGGGAGGGGCAGAGAGACTTGGAGACAGAATCTGAAGCAACCTCCAGGCTCTGCACTGTCAGCACAGAGCCCAATGCGGGGCTCAAACCCACGAGCAGAGCAGTGAGATCATGACCTGAGCCAAAGTCGGAAGCTGAACTGACTGAGCCACCCAGATGCGCCTATTCCCTGGATTTTAAAAGCCACTGAAGGGGCGCCTGAGTGGCTCAGTAGGTTAAGCATCCGACTCTTGGTTTCAGCTCAGGTCAAAATTTCACGCTTCCTGGGACAGAGCCCCTGCTTGGGATTCTCTGTCTCCCTCTCTCCACCCTCCCCGATTCATGCTGCCTCTGTCTCTCTCAAAACAAATAAACTTAAAAAATAAATAAATAAATAAATAAATAAAAGCCACTGGATCATGGAACTTGATTCCCAGAAGGGGTGTATGTGTGTCCCCGAGTGTGTGTGTGTGTGTGTGTGTGTGTAACAACTGAAACTCTGAGAAACATCTAATTCTTAAAAATATTTAGTGGTTTATATCTCTGACTTATTTTCATAACCTAGGGGTTAGATCAAGAATATAAACATTAGGGGCTGTTAGCACCTCAGACATATGTTTAGAGATTCCAACGGTGATTTTTAAATATTTATTTATTTATTTATTTATTTATTTATATTTATTTATTTTGAGAGAAAGCAAGCATGAGTGGGGAAGGGGCAGAGAGAGAAGAAGAGAGAGAATCCCAGCATAGAGCCCTATATGGGGCTCAAAGCCATGAACCCAACCATGAGAGCCAAAACCAAGAGTCAGCTGCTTAACTGACTGAGCCACCCAGATGCCCCAATATTTTGTTATTGTTTTAAATTACTACTTATTGACTGTTTGCAAGACAGCCATCACTATCTAAGAGTTTTACTTACATTATCTCATTTAATCCTTAAAATATTCTTTGGAATTATCATGGCAATATTGACTGCTTGTTTTGGGGGGGAGGAGTTTCCTCACTATCTGATGCTAGTATCAATGAATAGAAACTAAGGTAGAGTCTTGGGAGGGGGATCATTATGAAGACAAATTTGAGCTACTCATTTTAGTTCAGAAAGGAAAATAAGTATTAGCCCAAGTGCCAGCTACAATTGAAAACTGATAATAACCTAGAGGCTGGGGTTGAAAAAGATTCTGAGATTAAGTCTGAACTTAGTGGGAAAGAGTGACATGATTGACAGACAATGCCTGTCATGGGATCTGGAGAGAGAAGTGTCACCACATGTGACAAGTATTTGCCATCCCTGGTAAAGAACAAATTCCAGATCTATTCTCCTGTGTAAGACCCCTGTGTATGCACAGCTCTAGACAGCACCGTTTATATAGATTTTTATGTAACTGGAACCCCTGGAATTGTGCAGTCCATAACCTGCACAACTGTACCTGGCAGCTCTGCCCCTATTATCTCTCATGGAGACAGAAGCTGAGGTAGGAGATGATGACCTGGCCTGTAAAGATGGATCCTTAAAGGGCACGTTCTTTAGTGCAAAGAGCTCCAAATGGGAATTAAAGAGCCCGTGGCTCTGCTCTTAACTTGTTGTGTGTCCTGGGGCAGCTCTTCTCCTTTTCTGGATTTCAGTTTTATAGCTAATGAAATGAGCTGTTTAGACCACAGAGTCCCTGAAATCCCTGCCAAATATGTATGTTGTGAATTTTGCTGATTTTGCCACCCAACATTTTCCCCTCTTGTGACATCATAGCCCAATTTTGTTTGGGGGAGCTGACCTCCCTACTCTCAACTTTTAAGCTTTATTCCAGTTGTGAGCACATTACTAAACTAAACCAAGCAGTGCATCTCATCCATTCCTTAACCCCCACCCACAGTGACTGGTTCAGAGTTGGGCCTATAATGCAAACAGGGTCAGTGAGACTCAAGTCCAGAGAATTTTTTAAACTGGCACAGACGTGGGCTTTATCTTTTCTACTGGATGGAAACCTGGAAGGATGTAGCCCCAAGAAGTGTTGCGAGAACATGAAGGGAAACCCTGTTTAAAAATAGACCCCTTAAGAAAGAAGCAATTTTTTTAAAATGGAGAAATTGTATTCTGGTTGTACTGTTTGAGCCCTGTATCAAGTTTCACCTGAAGCCAGACATTCTCTGACATGAACCAATGAATTCTTTGTGTCTAAGTAGTCTGGCATGGACTTGTCACTAAAAGAATCCTAACTAAAAATGTCTGAATTCATGAATCTATAGCGTGAGTTTTGCACCCTCTAACTCTGGCCAAAACTGGTTTTGGTATCACTAACGAGCCCAACAGAAATGGGAAGTCTGCATGATGCTGGGAGATGCTCAATATGCCTTCCAAATTCCATCTAAGTGCTTCTCCCACACACACCACACACACAATGGGACTGGAGGAATGAAACAAGTTATTACCATGCTTTCCAAGAATTTCCCTTCCAAGTGAGTGCTCCCATCAAAGCAGTTAACCGGGGAGGGAGGCTGTGGATTTATTTCTTAATGTCAAAAACGCTTCTAGTACTCTTTTCTGAAGTCGTCCAGATCCAGTTTGCAAAACCCCCTAATGAGAACACTTTAGATCAAAATTATAACAAACCTTCATTGACCACCTATTAGGCGTAAGGGGTTATGACAAGCCCTGGGAGATGAGAAACAATAGCAAAAACATTTACAAGTCAGCAGGAGAAAATAAGGCAGATGCCCAATCCATCCAAACGTTGCATTCCTGCTGGCTCATAAGAATAGTTTTCAAGTGGTAAGTGGTTTTCTAGGCAAACCCTTCTGGTTTTTCTCTCCATCCATCCCATTTTGGATCCTTATGTGCTCTGGTGAATACCTGTGAGGCACCTCTTTTCTAAGAACTGGCACTTCCCTCATCCGTATGGTCACCATGGAAGTCACCCCAGAAGAATGTGATACCCCTCCCCTTCCCCTGGCAAAGGTTGATGGCCCTGGGCTAGTCACCTACCCAATCTGAGCCAATCACAGAACCCATTGCTTAGCAACAGCCAGCTGGCCCAGAGGTGAGCCTCTGGTGACCCACGCAGACTTGTCTGAACCCTTCTTTGGGAGTTTGGAGACAAGATGGAAGGAGCCAGGCTTTTTGTGGCTGTCTATATTCTAAGATGTAAAAATTAGGATTTTTTGTGTGGTTGTGTTTCTCATGATGTGATGTGAAAAGAGGTTTCATCCTGTAAAAAGAAACAAAGATGAGATATGGTATATGAGAATTTATCCAAAGGATCTTAAACCCCTGGTTCCATTTGCTACTGAAGCCCAGGTACCTGCCAGGTTTTGAATTGCTTATTATACTCAATTCACTTATAATAAATTTCTGTTTTTGCGTAAGCTAGTTGCAGCTGGTTTTCTATCAGCTAGAACAAAGGGTCCCTACAAACATGTGGGCCTGATAGGTCTGGTGTCTGGTTCCGGTTTAAGTCCAGCCAGCCAGCCAGATTTGGTCCCCTCCCTAATTCCTGCATTTGGACTTTCGTGCTTGTAAGCATTGAGTCCCCCTCCAACTTGATGCCTTCCAGGCTCTCAGGTAGGGCTTCTCCACCATCATCCCAGCCCGTAAAATCCACTCTGAGTCCCCTGCAAAGGGAGGGGAATAAGACAAGAAATTCCCAAGAAACTACCACACCCAGCTAAGGGTATGGACTGTGCTAGGGCTGTATCCAAGGTGTGGTAGGAGCACGGAGGAGGAAAGAACAAGCAAATCTGGCTACAAGGACTGGGATGGGGGGAGGGGTGGGGGAGGTCCTACAGGGACTTAGCAAACCCTCAAAGGCTGGGTGGGATTTTAATAGGTGGAAAAGATTGGGATTATTATTGTGAAAGCAGTTTAGAAAGAAACAAAAGAAACTAAAGAAACAAAATGGGCCAAAATTTTGTGGGAAAATGGATAAATACAACTTTAGTGGAGCTCTAAATAAAAAAGCCTCCCATCTTGATTCCAGATTTGGATCCAATTGACTTTCCCCTTTCAAAATTATTTATTTTTTAGGAGAGGAGGACAGCTGATTATATGTCTATTTTAAAAAGGAAAAAAAAAACCTTCAAAAACTATGGAAAATTATTCAATCACCTATAATTTCTCCACTTGCTTGATATAATCCCAACTAATATATTTGTATGTATATTTGTTATCTCTTTTGAAATCACTAAACATTTGTATATTATAAAAGCAGACTTTAACTATTTGTATAGCTTGGCATCTTGGTTTTTTTCACTTTCAATGTTTTTGGAAAGATTATAATTTTTTAATGCTTATTTGTTTTATTTCAGAGAGAGAGAGAGCACGACACAGGTCGGGGATGAGCAAAGAGAAGGAAAGAGAAACACAGGACTCAATCTCACAAATTAACCAAGAGGTCATGACCTGAGCCAAGATCAAGGGTCAGTTGCAGGGCGCCTGGGTGTCTGTCAGTTAACTGTCAGACTCTAGATTACGGCTCAGGTCATGACCTCCCGGTTTGTGAGTTCAAACCCTGTACCTGGCCCCATCCTGGCAGTGTGGAGTCAGCTTGGGATTTTCTCTCTCCTCTCTATCCCACTGCTCACTCTCTCTCAAAACAAATAAATAAATTTTAGGGGCACCTGGGTGGCTCAGTGGGTTAAGCGTCCGACTTTGGCTCAGGTCGTGATTTTGCAGTCCATGGGTTTGAGCTTCCCAAGTCGGACTCTGTGCTGACAACTGGGATCCTGGAGCCCACTTCGGATTCTGTATCTCCCTTTCTCTCTGCCCTTCCCTCGCTAGCTCGCTCTCTCTTTCTCTCTCTCTCTCAAAAATAAATAAACATTAAAAATAATAATAATAATAAACTTTAAAAAAAAGAATCAGTTGTTTAACTGCCAGAGCCACCCAGGTGGTACCCCTGGAAAGTCTACCATTAAATATATACTATATCATGATTTTACATCATTGTCCTTTCAGTGGTTGCATGGTTGTAACCATGTAGATGTACTCTAATGCTTCATTCAATTCCCAGTTAGCAGGCATTTAGAATGCGTCTAAGTAGGTATGAGCATGTGTATATATGTGAATTTGTGTTTATATCAAAACTGTGATCAACAGATCTTTGTGAATTTGCTTATTTTCTTTTTTTTAATTTTTTTTAATGTTTATTTTTGAGAGAGAGAGAGAGAGAGCAAGAGCTAGGGAAGAGCAGAGAGAGAGACACACACAGAATTAGAAGCAGGATCCAGGCTCTGAGCTGTCAGCACGACTCAGGGCTCGAACTCACGAATTTCAAGGTCATGACCTGAGCCAAAGTTGGACGCTTAATCAACTGAGCCACCCACGTGCCCCTTGTTTGTTTATTTTCTTAAGGTAGATTCCAAGAAGTGGAATTGCTATGTTAAAGAATACACATTTTCAAGTGTTTTGACATCTATTGTCAAACACCCTTTAGAAATGTGCCAACTTACATGCCTACCAACACTGTATGAGATGATCGATTTTCCCTCCCCCTTTTCAGAATTTTCATACTTAGTTTTATTCCTAGCTGCCCAATAGGTAAAAACTAGATATTGTAGGGGCGCCTGGGTGGCGCAGTCGTTTAAGCGTCCGACTTCAGCCAGGTCACGATCTCACGGTCCGTGAGTTCGAGCCCCGCGTCAGGCTCTGGGCTGATGGCTCAGAGCCTGGAGCCTGTTTCCGATTCTGTGTCTCCCTCTCTCTCTGTCCCTCCCCCGTTCATGCTCTGTCTCTCTCTGTCCCAAAAATAAATAAACGTTGAAAAACTAGATATTGTTGTTATGTAATTTATACTTATTACTACACAGATTTGTATATGATCATTGATTATCCCTATATTTTACTTAAGATTTATCCATTCATGTTCCCTTCACATTTTTATTTGGATGTTATTCATCTTTTCTTGATTGATCTATAAAGATTTTTTGAATATCTAGAATATTATCTATTATTCATATAAGTTGAAAATGTTTTTAATATATCCTTTGTGTTTTAACTTGATAATGTAGGAAGATTTGTTGTAAGTTCCACATCTTTATTTCTATTTGTACTCATTTCTTTTATGATTTTTGATGTTGATTGTTAAAAATAATTTCCCTAACCCTAAAAGCTAAAAATATGCACCTATACTTTCTTCTAATATTTTTTGATTTTTTTAATGTTTATTTATTTTTGAGAGAGAGAGACAGAACACGAGTGGGGGAGGAGCAGAGAGAGAGGGAGACACAGAATCCAAAGCAGGCTCCAGGTTCTGAGCTGTCAGCACAGAGCCCGATGCAGGGCTTGAACTCACAAACCGCAAGATCATGACCTGAGCAGAAGTGGGACGCCCAACCGACTGAGCCACCCAGGCACCCCTCTTCTAATATTTTTATGATTTAGATATTTACACTTAAATCCCTAATTATCTGGAGTGTATATTTTATGGGAGGTAGAAGTAAGGTTCCGACTTTATTTTTTTTCCAAATATCCAAAATCGACACTTGTGAAAAATGGAAATGTCACTTTTACTACATATTCATTCTTATGCAGAGTTGGATTTGGTTTTAGATGATCCGTTCTAGTCCGATGATCTGCCAGTCTAACCCTCTGCCAGTCACATTGTCAAGCACTTTAATCTGGTAGGGAAATTCCCTCCACATAACCTCTTTTTCCCAATTTTCTTGGCTATTCTTAAGCATTTACTCTTCCAAAAGCACTTTGGAATAATTTGTTAAATTCCCTCCAAATCTCATTGATATCTTTTTTATGTAATTGCCTTAAATTAATAGATTTAACCGTGGGACATTGACATCATTACAATACTTCCAGAAGCATAATACAGCTTTCCATTTATTCAAGTCTCCTTCCACGCTGCTCACGGAATTTTTGTCATTTTCTCCATAGAGGTCCTATACATTTCTTGTTAAAGTTATTCCTGGGTATTACATATTCAGTTGCTATTGTGAGTGAAATCTCTTTTCTATTATATTTTATAGCATGTTCATGCTGGCAGAGAGCAAGTCATTGATATGTGTGTATAATATATATACATGTGTATTTATATATTTATGTATTTATGCTATTGGATCTGTCTGGTGAAGCAGGAGCCAAAGAAGTGATGAACCTTTACCATTAATAGCCCCCAAGAAAGACAGAGGGAAAGATGTCCTAACTTCTGTCTCTCTCCCTGAAGCCATGCCCCCCACTGACCAAACCCAGCTGGAAGCCAGATGACAAGGGAGCCTGGGAGCTGCAGCCTGGAAGATGGGATGTCAGCCCCCTGCCATATGAAACAGCACAGGGGAAGTCATGGGGGCATCTGGGACAGACCAGAGCTAGGTACCTTCTTAGGACTACTGAATCTAAAAATCACATCTGCTCTCAGATAATGATTGTTTCACTCCGCCGTGATGGAAGCAAGAATGTGCATTGGTTGGAGAACAATATTGAAAGAGGAGGAAAAGATAGTTTTAATTGAATTATTGAAACAAGCTTATCGCCTGCCAAGGTTACCACTCTGAAGCACAAAACCTACATTTGGACGTACTGGCATGATTTTTAACTAGGTACCTGAATGTAGAAATATTTACTATGTAAAATACATGTGTTATTCCAACAGGCTCCCAAGGAGTGGAGATCAAAGATGGTTCACTCTACAATAACCCAGTGAAATCTTATTCTTCTCCCTTGTGCCTTAGAGCTGCGTGCTCACCTTTGTCAGAGGGAAAAGTGAGATGTCTCAGCATCCCCCCTTCCTCCAGCACCAGCCAAGTAGGCCAAATAGAGTCCCAATAGGAACAATACTTTAAAAATAAATAAAGGCTTGCTAAATACCAGCATGAACTAATAAGCCTGCTGTAAAATGTCATTTCAGCTCTGTAACATTCAACTGTCTTAAAATCATCCAGATGTTACCTTGAAAAAAAATTCCAAAAACTTTCTAGAAGCTTCTTGAGGGATTTCATGTTTTTCTCAGCTTTCCTTAGCACCTAGTAGATGCTAAAAGATTGAAGTGAAGTTGAACCTACTTAAATACAAATGGTTGGCATGCTAACTCTTGAGACCCCTCCCCCCCACACACACTTTAACATCCTATCCTGGTGACAGCTCCCTGGTCCAGAGTTTATTCTCCTTGCTTGGCCAATAGCATTGTTGATGGCAGAGTCTGTGCTTTCTCCATGTTTGCATTCCCCACACGATCTAACATAGCCTGGCACCAAGCTCAACCAACATTCATGAAATAAATAAAGAGCAGGTAGAATAGGGCCTCGGTGTCCCTGTCTATAAAATGGGAGCCTTGAACATCTGCCTTCTCAACAGTCTGCATGATGGAGCAATTCCTCTCAGTCTTTCTGGCTGTGGGAGGTGAGCAGTGGGGGTTTTCCCTCCTTCCGTGCCACCCACATGTGTCTGTTCCCCTCCCGATGACTCACCGAGGAGCCAGACACCATCGCTTTCGGACAGAACATGTCAGGTACTTGCTTAGGAACGGCAGGCCATAAATCTGTGCTGCGTCCCCTGTGGTTACCTAGGGAACACTGGGGCACAGCCAGGAAGGGGGATGCTACAGACAGAGAGGGCTCTGGCCAGTGTCCCAGCCCTCTCAGCGACAGCCCAGCGGCCACTTCCCAGTCTCCAGTCTGGAATCAGTGTCCTGTCCCCTGCAGAGGGCAGAGGTGGCCCCCAGCCAAGAGGCCCAGAAAAGCACCAAGACCCCCCTACCAAACGTTTGAAGAAGCAGAAGGGATCAGTTAGCAAAATGACTGTGACAGCAGTTAGGACAGCTGGAATCTGGTCTCGCATCTCAGTCCTTCACCATTACACAATCATGGCACATCCCTCTTCCTCTCCCTGTGTGTGTGAAGATTAAATGAAACAACATATTAAACTGTTTGGCGTAAGTCCCGACCACAGCAAACAGTTAATAGAGGCAGCTCTAAGTTTAATCATTATTATTGGTATCAGTTGTACTAGTGGTGGTATATTATCCTCACTGTGGTCTCCCAAGTATTATCCCATTTTACAGATGTGGAACCTGGGTTCAGAGAGATCAAGCGACTTGTTCAAAAGTCCCAGTAAGAATTGGATCCACCGGTGACAGACAGCTAGCTACTCTAATGTACGGGAATTATTCTGGTGACTCCTGTGGGAATGTGTGAGGACAGATGACATCACTCAGTCCCATTCCTCTCCACACCCAGACAGGTGCCCTCCCTGTGGTCACAGGAAGTCTGGACCACCTCCACACCCTGCACCAAACCTCAATCCTCTCATCTTCAAATCCTGTGCCGAGAGGGTCCTCGAGCTCTCATTGACTCTGACAGGGTCAGGGTCTCCACCTCTAGAGCCGTAGGGGAGTGTAAGTCTGGGTCTGGGAGGTGGGGAGCTCAGGACAGCTCTGGGTACAGGGGAGAAGTTGAACAGAGGCTAGGGGCCCACACAAGATGCACTCAGCTGTGCATGCATGCACGGATGTGTGGGGCGGGGGGCATGTGTGTGCACACCGCCACATGCATGTGTGTGTGTGAGTGTGAAGTCTAGAAAACATTTGCCAGTACACCTGCAGTGAGGGTCTCTCTGGACAGTGGAATAAAGGGTGATTTCCCTTTTGTCTTCTGTACCTTCCCATAGTTTTACCATAAGAACAATTCACTTCGATAATTTTTTTAAAAACTATTTCCTTCTGTTTAGGGATTAAATAATACAAATAATATATAGTTATATTAAGTAGATTTATTTTTAAAGAGTATTGGGCTAGACTTTAGAGGACTCAGTCCTGGTTCTAGCTCTGAGCGACCACAGTCACATCATTTGTCTGGCCTTGGTTTCCTCATCTGTGAAATGAGGGCAGTGCCATACAACCTTTCCAGGCCCTTCCAGCTCTGTTTCTGAATGTCTCCCTTCTTCTGTGTACATCCAGCAGGCAGATCAGCTGTGTTCTAGCTGGGATCAGCTTGAATACAAAGAGGATAATTGTTTCTAAATAGATGTCCATTCTGAATGCAAATGGGCATGCTTATGGAGTTGAGAAAATTTTCTTCAGGGGCACCTAGGTGGCTCAGTCAGTTAAGCGTCCGACTTCAGCTGAGGTCATGATCTCACAGTTCGTGGATTTGAGTCCTGTGTCCGGCTCTGTGCTGATAGCTCAGAGCCTGGATCCTGCTTCAGATTCTGTGTCCACTACCTTTCTCTTTGCCCCTCCCCCACACATGTCCTCTCTCTCTCTCTCTCTCTCTCTCTCTCAAAAATAAACATTAAAAAAAAATTTTTTTAAGAAAAACTTTCTTCACAAGTTCAATCTGCTCCCCAGAGCCCAAAAGAGGGTACCCGTACTCAGTGGAGACCAGCTAGCCTACTGAGCCACGGAAAATCTCTTCCTCCCTTAGAAGGAAGAAGAACTAACATTACTGAGTGGTCTTACTATGCGTCAGACCCAATACAAAGTGCATTACACAGTCTAATTTAAACTCCTAGCACTCGTGGTTACAACATTTGGGCAGCAAGCAACTAGGTACTGAAGTGTTAATTACCACACTGTCATTAAATGCTAGTTTGAGACCCACCTCCCCATAAAGACCCTTAACGGTAAGAAATGCTCTTTATTCATCCAGGACCTCACTTCACACCTACTGGATCAAAATATCTGGGGCTGGGACCCAGGAATCTGCATTTGAAGGCTCACTCTAGATGACTCAAGCCCAGTAAAGCTTGAGCATCACTGGCTGTCTAGGCAAACCTTTGCCTGCTCTGTGGCTCCATATTTCTTCCTTTCAAAATTTCTAGGCTTCCAACAGAGCAGCAGCAGGAAGGGGTAAATTGGGCAGTCCCCCAGACTAAGCAAATGAACATTTCTAAAGTTTTCAGTTGTCAATAAAAGTATGAACTTTTATACCTGGAGCTGGTCCAGCTGTTTTAAGGACAAGTTCTCCAGCTTCATTTGAGAGAAAACAGCTCTAGAACGATACCTTTTTTTTTTTTTTCTCCTTTCCACTGCTCCATTCAAACGCCGAGATTTAATTGAAAATATGTATTCACTGGAGTTTGTTTCCGGCCCTCTTCCCACCTTCTCTTCTTCCCTTTCTCATGGATCTGGTCCTTTCTGCAGTATCGAGGGCAGGTGGAGGTTCATATGGGTCCCCCTTCCTTCCCTGCCTTTCTAGGGCACAAATGGTCAGCCTCTGATGTGTTGGTTTATAGCCTATGAACCTCTTCGGTCTGATACAGAAGGAAAATTCCTGTTGACATTAATTGTATCAGTGGCCAAGAATTATAGGCCAAGAGCCTGCTGTCCTGCCTGCTGGCAAGCTGATTCCCTTTCCTTCTGCACAGCAAGCTCATGGGGCCAATGGCCTGCCACTCCCCACTCCCCGATCCCACCAGTACCCTCTCTGGCTTAGTCTCCAACATCTCCAGGAGTTCTCTGCATGAAGAAATATTTCCAGCAAGCCCTGTTCTGGGTGTGGTACAGTTACTTCCAGAAGCTGCATCTCAAAGGCCAGATACAATATTTCCACCTACCTGATAGGCTTCTTGTGTTAAGGTGAGATGGGGCATGTAAAGCCTGTAACACAAGCCTACCACACAGTAATTTCTCAACAAGTGATAGCTACTGTTATTTACATTATTGTGACTTTTCCAGCCACTGTTTGTTCAATGCGACGTGTATCAGAAAAGAAACAAAAAGGAATTAGTTATAGCAATTGGCAAATGATGGTTTGAAAGTATCACTGAGAGATCAGCTAGGAAAATCTGTACCTAAATACTTCAGGTACTGAAAGATCTGGTGTTTTTTTTTTTTTTTTTTTAAGATGACACAAAATATCAATAATAACTAATATTGATTGGGAGTTTTCTAGATGCCAAAGTCTCATTTAATCCTTATAATAATTTGATAGGATAAAGACTATTAAAATCCCCATTTTACAGATAAACAGATGGAAGCTTAAATAAATGAAGTAACTTTGCCCAAGGTCAAAAGCTAAGAAGTGGGAAAAACTAGAATTTGATCTGATGTTTAATAAGCTACTCCCTGAGAGGCATCTGGGTGGCTCAGTTGGTCGAGTGTCTGACTCTTGATTTTGGCTCATGTCTTGTTCCCAGGATCGTAGGATCAAGTCCCACATCGGGCTCTGTACTGAGCTCCATGGAGCATGCTTAAGATTCTCTCTCTCACTGCCCCCCCCCCCACCCTGCCCCTCTCTCCTACTCTCTCTCTCTCTCTCTCTCAAATTAAAAAAAAAAAAAAAAGATTATTATTTTTAAAAAAATTTAATGTTTGTTATTTTTGAGACAGATACAGAGCACAAGCTGGGAAGGGGCAGAGAGAAAGGGAGACACAGAATCTGAAGCAGGCTCCAGGCTCTGAGCTGTCAGCACAGAGCCCGACGTGGGGCTCCAACTCACAAACCGCAAGATCATGACCTGAGCCAAAGTCAGATGTCACTGAGCCACTCAGGCGCCCCCACAAAAAACCAATTATTATAAAAAAATATAAAATAAAATAAGCTACTTCCTGAGGTTTAACTGGCATCTATCATGCTCTTTAACATCTATATATTCTCTCTCTCTCTCTCTCTCTCTCACCAACAGTTGGTTGCCATCATGGGATCAATAACATAACCTTCTCAGTCCTTAAAGACAATGATTAAATCAGGTTTCCCACCCTTTCACTTGGAAGAATTAAGACTCAAGCTCGAGCTCACTTGAGATTCCCAAGGAGTTAGGAGAGATGTAGTCCTTAAATCCAACCCCAGAAGAGGGCCCATGCTTGTACTGTGTGGTAACACATGGCCCAAAAATCTTCTGCCTCTCTAGATCTATGTCCCTGGCCCATGGAGGTTTGCCCAGAAACTCCTGTAGTTTTGCTTAGCAGTGAGGTCAGCCTGCAGCTAAATTTGGGTTATCTGGGAGGTGAAAAATATCAACTCTGAGTCAAACTGCCTCTGATCTAATCCCATCTCTGAGCAATCTGAAGCAAGTTTATTGTGTCTCTTATCCTCAGTTTTCTCATCTGTAAATTGGAGCCAACAATGTCTTCCCCAAAAGTGTTGTTTGGAGAATTAAATGAAATGATGCCTGTGAATTAGCTTGGCACATGCTTGGTACAGAACTGTACTCATGGTTAATTAAAATAGGGCCATAAGAATAACGCAATGTTTACCTTAAAATGGATAGCACTCCAGGGGCGCCTGGGTGGCTCAGTCGGTTGAGCGTCCGACTTCGGCCCGGGTCACGATCTCGCGGTCCGTGAGTTCGAGCCCCGCGTCGGGCTCTGGGCTGATGGCTCAGAGCCTGGAGCCTGCTTCGATTCTGTGTCTCCCTCTCTCTCTGCCCCTCCCCCGTTCATGCTCTGTCTCTCTCTGTCTCAAAAATAAATAAACATTAAAAAAAAAAAATGGATAGCACTCCAAAGGGCTAGAAGATATTTGGAAGCCCCTCCAGAAACTTGCAATCCATACCGTTTCTACAAAATCTTCCCCATACCCTACTCACAAGCACTTACTAGAGCAGTCCCACAAAAGGAAAAAACAAAAACAAAAAGAAGGTCCCTCCTCTTTCTCCCTTCATCTTTTCAGGACTCCTGAGGCAACCTTCCAAATTTGTCAGTTTGGCGTCCAGTAAATAGCTAAGAAACGCTGGGCATTTCCTGTCTCGGCATTCTTCAGTACATGGCAGAGATAGGCAAAGAAAACTGCCTCTTTCTCACACTCCTGTCTCCTTTGCCATGCCCATGGAACCCACAGTGATGCCACACCTCTATCCTAAATATGCCCATCTCACCCCTGGGCCCCACACTGCCACCTCTGTCAGAAAATGGAAGTGGAAGGCAGAAATCGCCCTCTGACATCACATTCTTGCCTTGCTCCCCAGGGGCCGGGTCTGTCCTTTCCAAAGCTGAGCTCTAATACCAGATACAATTTTTAGATGCCCCCAAGGAAAAATGTTCTCACCACTTCCTTTAGACCTTTCTGAACTTGGTGGTCACTGCAAGTGAAAATCCCCCAAAAAAGGTTGGATGCTTTGGTTCAAACAGCACAAAAGAGGAGAAGAATGGAGACCTATGCCATGTATTTATTTGTTTCCTTATTTAACTCACATTCATGTTCAATGTCAAACACAATTCTCTGTGCGTTGTTAGATACACATTCCCATTATTCATCTTAGACCATGAGCTCTGGGAAGACAGGATAAGGTCAGCGTCTACTCATTTTACTCAGTTCAAGTTTTGCTCCTTGATGAAAAGTAAAACCCTGGGTTAGTTCTGTTGCCCAAGAGTGAAAGAAGTTACAGTGAGATTGAGTGGGAGAGAGGCTCAGCAAACAAAAGTAAGAAGTAACAGTGTGGAGATCAATTGGAAAAGGGCCCTGTCAGGAACTCGGCGCTGAGAACACTCCTATAAGGGATTCAGGAAAAGTGTGGAGTAAAGCAACATGTCCACAGCTCTCAGGAGATCCTCAACAAGGTCTGGGGCCCGAGACATTAAAGAACCAGTGGTAAGGGGTAGCCCTTTTCTTTATGAAATTTGGCAGGGGAGGTGACGGGGATAAGATTAATACATATAAAATCACAGAGGACATCAATAATAATAGCAGATGTTTTTGATTGTGTTTTTTATGAGCAGGTCCCATCCTAAACTTTACAGACCATAGTTCCTTTAAGTCTCAAACCATCTAATATGTGCATTATCTCAAGAAATAGGAAGCAATATCCCCAGGTCTCAGATGAAAAAAATGGAGGCTGCAAGAGGTTACATGCTTGCCCAAGATCACACTCTGTTCAACTAAAGCCGAGATTCAAGCTCAGAGCCTGTGTCAGGCTGCAGAAACAGTCACAAAAACAAAACAAAACAAAACAAAACAAAACAAAACAAAACAAAACAAAACAAAACAGTCATGGGAATGGAGTAAAATCTCTGGGCTACTAAACCTGGCTATGTCTTAGTAAATCCCTTCCTCTTTCTGGGACTTCATGCTCCCACGTGTAAAATAACAGTGTTGAAGTAGATCAAGGGTCAGCAAACATTTTCTATAAAGGGTCAGAGAGCAAATATTTTACCTGTTGCAGCTACTCAATTCTGTCATTGTAACATGAAAGTACCCACAGACAAAACGTAAGGGAATGAATGTGGCTGTGTTCCAATAAAACTTTATTTACAAAAACAGGCACAGGCTGGATTTGTTCCACCGGCTGTAGTTTGCTGACCCCCGAACTAGATGATCTTTAGGGTCCTTTTGAATCTGACATTTCAGAAGTTGGTGATCCTAACTTCTGTTGTAGAAGAGCCCAGAGGGGCCAGTGACTTAAAAAGTCAGCGGTAAGGAGCCTATTGTCATAAATTTTGTTTTGTGATATTTTGCGTTAACCTTTGATGGTTTTAACAAATGTGGTTAGAAAGTAAATCCTGGCAGTGGCAATACAGAGGCAGCTTGGGAGAGCGTTAGTGCCAGTAAAACCTCCATCAACTCCCTGCCCTCAGTCTTTGTTGTGGACAATGGCATCAGTCTTGTGGACAGCACAGCACAAACACAGCCGCCACCCACCTTCAAATCAGATTGCAACCTAAAGCCTCTTTCTGGAGAAATTCTGGGACCACCACAGATTCCTGGGCAAAAGGATGGGCAAAGCCCAAAGCCATGAAGGGACAGGCAGAGTCGTTTGGGAAAACAGCACACATGCTCCCTCACCTTCAAGTCTGCAGCACCTGTTTACCTTGTCCCACCAGAGGAGTTGCTGGGGCATAAGAAAGAAGGGCTCCCTGGTTCCAGAGTCAGCAGGTGGTCACGTTCCACCTTCTGGCACCCCCTGTGCCCTCACGCCCCAGCCCCCAACTCAGGGTTCCTGGGCTCTCCTGGAGCACGTGGTGTGAATACAGCCCCTGGATATGACTTGGCAACTAACCTTCGCCAGCCTGCTGCAAAGGGCTGCTACTGAGCTCTCTCTACCTTCCCAGGAAATGCTGTGCCACGAGAATTTCTGGGCTAGGGGAACCCACACCAAAGACTGACAAACTGTAATTACCAGAGAGGACAGGTGTGCCCGGGAGGGCCAGGGCAGGAGCTGAAATCTCTCCCTCCTGGGAGCCTCTGACCCGTTGCCTTTGGAGGCAGAGGAAGTGCTTCTGCTACAGCCAGTGTCCCCTGCCCAGAACAAATGGTGCTTCTCATTTCTCCCATCTGGGCCACAGCAGGGGCAAAACTTCTCCTCCAAGTCCTGGAGACCCAAGTCTACCTCACTCCTCCAATTCTTTTTCATTTTTAGCCAGTGCTAAAAATGGGTGCGTTGTATTAACCTGCTAGCCCTGCGGCCTGGGGCGGCTATTCTGAGACTCAATTTCCTCGTCTATTAAATGTCAATAGTAATAGCATCCACCTCATAATATTATTATCAGGATTAAATCAGATGATGTATAGAAGGCATTTGGAGCACCATGGCTAGAACCTAGAAAGCCCTTAATAATCTTGGCTGATATTACTCTTACTAGGTGCTAGGCACTTTACACCCATTATCACATTTAATCCTCACCTCAGCCCTGTCTGAATTAGGGACTATCATGACCTTCATTTCACAGATGAGGAAACTAGGGCTCAGAGTGATTAAGTGACTTGCCCGAGGACACACAGCTAATAAATTATGGGAACTGGGACATACCCCGGGTCTATCTGATGCTAGAGTTCACTTTATTATCTTGCCCAAGGTCATATTAATAGCTGTTACATGAGGGAAGCAGGGTTAGAATCCAAGTTGGCTCTCAAATCCTCAGCAGACCAAGTGCTGGCCTTGGAGACCAGGAAGCCTGAACTAAGGAGTCCCTCCGCAGAGCCCTCTGCCCTGGAGAGCTCTGCCTTGCCATCCCTTCCCCGACCTCTGCTTTGCTCAGGACCCTGATCACATTCTGTTTTCTGTTGTAATGTCCTTCAGGGCTAACACTGAGCCTCCTGCCACTTTTTCTTTTCCTTTTCTTTTTTTTTTAATCAGTCTGGTGCAGAGAGAAGGATGCAAGCTTTGGAGCCAGACAACAATGCTTTGAATACCAATGCTGCTTACTCAGTGAATGAACCTCTCTGAACTTCAGTTTCCTGGCTTGAAAAATGGGGACAATTCTTGCCTTGCATTGTTGTGAAGATTTGAGTAAATGCACGTGGAGTGCCTCGCACAGTGCCTGGCACACAGCAGGTACTCTCTGAGGGGTGCT
This sequence comes from Panthera onca, assembly GCF_046562875.1. Lineage (NCBI taxonomy): Eukaryota > Metazoa > Chordata > Mammalia > Carnivora > Felidae > Panthera > Panthera onca. Next base: position 51,168,130 of record NC_138339.1, read on the forward strand.
TTACCAAATCATCCTCTCTCACAGCACCTAGCTTAGTGCTAGGTTATTGCTTGCTTGATTTAATTCATCTTTGATTTGCGCACAACACCTAGCATGGTGCCCTACACAGAGCAGATGTTCTCATACATGGATGGTTGAGTTGAAAACTACACAGAGAGGGGTGCCTGGGTGGCTCAGTTGGTTAAGCATTCGACTTTGGCTCAGGACATGATCTCACATCTCGTGGGTTCGAGCCCCACATCTGGCTCTGTGCTGACAGCTCGGAGCCTGGAGCTTGCTTCAGATTCTGTCTCCCTCTCTCTGTGCTCCTCCCCTGCTTGCACTTTGTCTCTCTCTCAAAAAATAAACAAACATTTAAAATTTTTTAAAAAAAGAAGAAAAGAAAAGAAAACTGTAGAGAATTAGAGAGGGAGTACCATGTAAAACTGCCCAGTCACAGGTGAGAGGTCTCCTCCCATAGAGCCTCTAAGCTGATCTCAGAACCTTGCATAGCCTTGGTCGCCCCACAGGTCAAACTCAATGGCAGCTTCTCCTAGAGGGCTCACAAAAATGGGAGCTTGCGACATCAGAGGTTTGTAATGTAATCAGATGGATAATGAAAAGGTTCTTCTTCCCCAAGCCTCGAGTGAGTCAGAGCTCTATGCTTGGCTTTGCCCCAGAGAGTACCGAGAAAATGAAATATAGCCTGTATCCTCATGACACCTAAACAAATGGTCAATTCCATGGGTCAGATATCAGCCAGAGGGGTTAAGAGGTATCTCCTGTGAAGGGAGGGGAGGAGCAGCAAGGAAAGGACCATTAGCAAAGGTTACTTAGTGGGGTCCTGGTACATGGCTGCTTTTAAGACTAATACCTACCTACCTGTTTGCCTTTGGGTGGGATGTTTGTTTTGACTTCATGAAAGACACCGGTAAATGACATCATGTCTGAAATATGCATAGATTTTGAACCTTTTGATCTGGCTCAATAATCTCTTCCACATTCTGATACCTGAACCAAGTCATGAGTGGATATCATGTGTGGCTTCCCTTTGGGGCAGAGGAAGGAACACTGTTCTGTGGGCTGGGGAACTGGAGTTTGATAACCAGCTCGGCACATGACTATCTACGGGAGTTTACCGATTCCCTCTGCCTCCTAGACCACCACAATGGGGAGATGGGCAAGGGCAAGTTCTGATAGCTCTTGAAGAGCTAAATCACCTTAAACCTGTGTTTCTCAGATTTTTAGAATCTTCAGATACCCACTTCAGCAAATTTAATTGAAATAGGGGGAAAAAAATCTGTTTTCAGCGTTGCCCCTACCACATATTTCTTAATTTCAGGGAACCTCTTGAAACCGTGTATTTTGTGCATGTGAGAATCTCTGCATTTTGGTGGGTGGAGACGATTAAAGCCTTAGATTAAAACCTTGGATAGGTGTGGGTTAACCCCCTGCTCCCCAAATACATACATACATGTATTTATATATTTTTATTACATGTTTATAAAATAAAAAAAGAGGTTAAGATGCTACCTCTAGGTTGAGGACTTAAATGTAAATCACCCTGAGCATTCTTCTGGCTCCCCACCCCTGAATATCAGGTTTTAGTGATTATCAAAGGTAGACAGTGGGAAGCCCTAGGTTCAAGCTTCTGGACGAGAGTAAACGATGGCATCAAACTTTACCTTTCAATCTATAGCTGTCACTACTTTGCTCTGCCACATGTCTACTAGCCACATGACCTCAGGAATGCACCAAATCTCTTGGAACCACAGTTTTCTTATCTCTCAATGGACAATGGTTACACCAGTCTCAAAGGATTGTTGTGAAGAATAAACAAAAACAAGTAAATGCTTGGCTCTCAGTAGGAGCTCAATAAATGTGAGTTCCCTTATAGTACTAGTCACTCAGGTCTCAAAATTTTCTACTTGGGAGATAGCTCTCTCTACAACAATCAATCCACTCCCTTCCTCAAATGTAAATTGGTAGAGTCACTTTGAAAAACAATATGGAGGTTCCCCCCAAATTAAAAATAGAACTACCACATGATCCAGCAATTTCACTACTGGATATATATCCACAGCAAATGAAAATAGGATCTTGGGGCACCTGGGTGGCTCAGGCAGTTAAGCATCCGACTTCAGGTCATGATCTCACAGTCTGTGAGTTTGAGCCCCACGTTGGTGTCTGTGCCAACAGCCCAGAGCCTGCTTCAGATCCTCTGTCTCCCTCTCTGCCCCTCCTCAGCTCACACTCTCCCTTTCACTCAAAAATAAATAAACATGGAAGAAGAGGAAGAAGAAGAAGAAGAAGAAGAAGAAGAAGAAGAAGAAGAAGAAGAAGGAGGAGGAGGAGGAGGAGAAGGAGAAGGAGAAGAAGAAGAGGAGGAGGAGGAGGAAAATAGGACCTCAAAGAGCTACCTGCACCTCCATGTTCATGCAGCATTATTCACATTAGCCAAGGATGGAAACCATCTAAGTGTCCATCAACTGGGGGATGAATAAAAAATATAGAGTACACATGCACAATGGAATATTATTCAGTCAAGAGAAAGAAGGAAATCCTGCCATTGCTACAACATGGATGAAACTTGAGGCATTATGCTAAGTGAAGTAAGATAGACAGAGAGAGACAAATACTATGATATCACTTATATGTGGAATCTAAAAGCCAAACTGATAGAAACAGAGTTGAGTGGTGATTGTCAGGGGTTGGGGATAGCAGAATGGGAAGATGTTGATCAAAGGGTATGAACTTCCAGTTATAAGATGAGTAAGTTCTGGGGATCTAAGGTACACCATGGTAATTATAGTTAATAATGCTATATTATATATTTGAAAGTTGCTATGAAAGTAAATGTCCTCATTGCAAGAAAGAAATGGTATTTATGGGACATGATGAAGATCTTTGCTAATGCTATGATGATAATCATTTTGCAATATCTAAGTACATAAATTCAACACATTGGATACCTTAAACTCATACAATGTTATGTCAATTATTTCTCAATAAATCTAGGGAAATAAATCCACCCCCTACAATGCTTTCAGGGGAAAAGGGTGACACAGCTGCTAAGCGCTCAACTCGCAACAGACCTGTAGAGTTGAGTTCAGTTCCTAGCTCCTCTCCATGATGGCTATGTGGACTTGGGCAGAGCTGAACTTCACTGTACCTTGTCCCTTCCACAAAATGGAAATGATGATGAGAACAGCCCTTCTTTCTTATGATTATCAGAAAATGCAAAATGTACTTAGCATACTGTCTGGGACATAACAAGTGTCGAAAAAATGTTAACTAACGTAAGGCTCTCCCTCAGCACATTTCTTCTCTCCTAAGCACCATATGCCCACCTTTGGAAGTGTATCCCTATAACTGTCCAACATGGATATCAGACAGAAAAGGAAAAAAATCAATAAATAATCTGGATTTCCCAAGTCCCTTCCTCAGATGTCTGGAGGTCTCTTAATGCTGCCACCACCACCATCACCCTCACCCTCACCCTCAAATAGCCCATTGGCTTGTTCCTCATTTCTTTCAGGTCTTGACTCCAACATCACTTCAGTGACATCCAGGGAACCCATTTATAATTCCAAATACCCGCCCCCACAACACACACACACACACACACACACACACACACCATTCCATTTCCCCTCCTTGCTTTATCTTCTGTTACACTTGTCAACATAGGACACACCTCGCAATTTGCTTACTTATTTGTTTATTGTCTGTCTCCTCCCAGTAGAATGAAGCTCCTGGAGGGCAGGGGTCTTTGTCCACTTGCTTCAATTGCTATGTCCCCAGTGCAGGCAGTGGGTACCCGGTTAACAATTTGTTGAATGAACAAGTGAGTGAGTGAGTGAACAAACGAATGAACGAAGAGAAGCCTCTGGGCTTACCAGGGAGGTAAAGGCTGGGGGTTGGTCTCAGATCCCACTCAAGTCCCTCTCACCTGCTGCCTAACCTGGCAATTCTTCTTTCAGGCTCCACACAAGTTGCCTATCCCCCTAAGTCTGGGTGCTGATTCCAGACGCCCCCCTCCCCCAGGAGCGGTAAGCACCCCACGCCGCTTTTGAGACCCAAGGGTGAACAGGAGGGGCAAGAATCCCAGCGGGCCACCTAAGGTTGGGGACGGGGCTCCCCAAGCTCAGGTCACCCTTCCTCCCCCTCCCATCCCTTGGCTCGCGTAGGTCGGTGGGGGAGGGTGGCGGGGAGCGCGGCCGGCCCAGGGCTGCCCAGGGTGGCGGCGTCGGGGCTGCGGGCGCCTTCGCCGGACCCGCATTGCCCCCTAGTGCCGCGCGGAGTCAGGGCGCCGGGCTCCCCCGCCTGATGTCACCGCCGTGCAGTCAGCCCAGAGGCGGCTGGTTGCGAGCAGACCCTCCTCGGCGCTGGCTGCGCTGGGCGCCGCTGCCCGCACACCCGCCGCCGGCCGGGCCGAGCCGAGCCGGGCGCCCCCCTGCCCGCCGCCCCTCCCGCGCCGCTCCCCGCCTGGCCGGCCCGGCGCGCCTGACGTGGACCATTAAACTTGGAGCTGCCGCCTCGGCCCCTCTCTCCTCCGCCTCCCTCTAACAGCCGGGCGAGCGGGCGGCTCGGTGCAGTCAGGAGACGCGCCGCCGGGGCTGGGCTGCCCGGGGGGGAGATGAGTCCTCGCCGGGAGGGCGCCTCTGGGAAGAAGACCGCGGGCGAAGCAAAGTTGCAGGGCAGCTGAGGAGCTCGGCCGCAGCCCTTCCAGCCCCGCTCACCCCAGGCTATGGAGGGCCGACTCTAAAATGAATCCCGATCTGGACACCGGCCACAACACATCAGCACCTGCCCACTGGGGAGAGTTGAAAAATGCCAACTTCACTGGCCCCAACCAGACCTCGAGCAACTCCACACTGCCCCAGCTGGACATCACCAGGGCCATCTCCGTGGGCCTGGTGCTGGGCGCCTTCATCCTCTTTGCCATCGTGGGCAACATCGTGGTCATCCTGTCGGTGGCCTGCAACCGTCACCTGCGGACGCCCACCAACTACTTCATCGTCAACCTGGCCATTGCCGACCTGCTGCTGAGTTTCACCGTGCTGCCCTTCTCGGCTGCCCTGGAAGTGCTCGGCTACTGGGTGCTGGGACGGGTCTTCTGTGACATCTGGGCCGCCGTGGACGTCCTGTGCTGCACGGCCTCCATTCTGAGCCTGTGCGCCATCTCTATCGATCGCTACATTGGGGTGCGCTACTCTCTGCAGTACCCCACGCTGGTCACCCGGAGGAAGGCCATCTTGGCGCTCCTCAGCGTCTGGGTCTTGTCCACAGTCATCTCCATCGGGCCTCTCCTTGGGTGGAAGGAGCCCGCGCCCAATGATGACAAAGAATGTGGGGTCACTGAAGAACCTTTCTACGCCCTCTTCTCCTCCCTGGGCTCCTTCTACATCCCTCTGGCGGTCATTCTGGTCATGTACTGTCGCGTGTACATCGTTGCCAAGAGGACCACCAAGAACCTGGAGGCCGGAGTCATGAAGGAGATGTCCAACTCCAAGGAGCTGACCCTGAGGATCCACTCCAAGAACTTTCATGAGGACACCCTCAGCAGTACCAAGGCCAAGGGCCACAACCCCAGGAGTTCCATAGCTGTCAAACTTTTTAAGTTCTCCAGGGAAAAGAAAGCAGCCAAGACCTTGGGCATTGTGGTCGGTATGTTCATCTTGTGCTGGCTACCCTTCTTCATCGCTCTGCCGCTTGGTAAGTTGGGGACTGGCGGACGGGGAACAGGGCGTTTTCAGATCTGGGGTTTACTGACGAGCTTACTGTAAAGTTTTTCGTGGGGTTTGTTTTTTATGCAGCCTGTGTGTGTTTGGAGCCTGGGGAATACTGTTTGTTCTGCAAAGGCTTTGCAGATTGGGTAGCTGGCTAAGAACCAACTCAGGTGTTAGTGGAACACACGAAGTAAGGCGCTAGTCTCTTGAAATAGAACCACAGGAGGAAAACCTGGTATGTGGAATGACTCATTCAACAGCATCGGTTTAATAATTAAAAAGGACACTGGACTTGAACATCACACCAGCGTTATCTCAGTAGTAATGATGTGCGGGCTAAGGCAGCGTCACTAATGCAGCATACAAAATAGTTTGTAGTTACCGCAGACGCGGCATTTGGGAAGCAGGCAGGCGGCTCGTACGCAGAAAGGCAGTTTTCATTCAGCATTTCCAGGGCTCTTGCAGAGACCCACGCTCCCCATGAGCTTTGCAGAGGTTGCGTTCTCCCCTCCTCCCTTTACCGCTTGCTATCACCTCAATGCACTCCCTTCATTATGAGTTAATAAGGGCCTTTTAACAGCTGCACGGCCCCATCCAGCCTTTGAGTTACTAAAGCTTGAGATTTGAAAGAGAAGGAAGACACCCGGAGGGTCACATGTTTTCAGTTTTTACCCAGAAATGTTCTAACTCTGGTGATTCATGGAATACCTAGATTTAAATTACAGTGGTCCCTCACCTTCAGCTACCAGACACCAAATCCTGCTAGGATGAAACTGAGTTCTTCCTCTCCTATAAAAATATGTCCATCTTCTTTTGTTTAATGGTCTAAGTTGTTCAAAAAGCTTCCTGATTTTTTCCCAAGAAGACAAGATCTGGTTAGGAGGTAAATCTACAGGAAGGTACTGTGACACGCTGTCCACATGGCTTGGGGAACACTTGTCCCTTCTCTAAGGCACTGACCTGCTTTGGGTTCCTCTCCTGTCCCTGGGAGATACTCCAGAAAATGAATGGAGGGAGGTGATCATTGCAAAGTCATGTGCCATGATATCAGAAGAGGTAACGGCTGCTACGTGCCACAACCATATATATGCCTGCAATCACACCCAGGGCTCAGTTAGAACTGAACATAATCCCTCAAACAACTAAAATTCTGAAGGCACACTGCTTTTAAGAGAAAGGGGCAAATGGAAAGAAAGCAAATTGAGATTAGGAGTTTCCATTTTCCAAAGATGAAGAAAAAAACCTGTTTAACCTACTCTCCATGTTGTCATTTCCAAGGCAGGCTTGCAAGTTAATGCCTTTCAGAAATAATTTTAGTGCATTACGTGGAAAGCGTTTGAAGCTGTACTCCACCCCACCCCCCTCCCAGGAGTGGTCACATCTCACTGCAGAGAAGCTTTTTTTTTTTTTTTTCCCCAAGGTCTTGGGGTCCTTTTGCAGGCTTGTTGGGTTAAAGTGAGTAATAGTTCACACTGCTTTGGATCATGGTTGTACATGGAAGTGATTTGGTCATGTATTAGCTATGTGACCTTGGGCAAATGAACACTCACCTGTGAGCCTCAGTTTCTCCATCTGCAAAATAGGGCTAATTACTATTTGCTCCATGGGGTTTGCACTAATGTATGGAAAGGGCTTAACACAGTGTCTGGTGCACAGCAAAATCTCAGTGAAAGTCAGCTTAGTACTACAAACCAGATCCCAGTCGTCCCTCAGCTACAGCTGTGTTTTCTCTTTCTCTACTCATTTGACCATCCCACACCTGTGACTAAAGGCTCAGAAGAGAACTGAGTCCTTCTCCTTTCTTCTTTCTGCCTCTGCCCCCCCAACCTATAGAGACTAGGACCAGAGCATCCTCAGGAAGGAGAAGGCCCCAGCAGGATGCAGGGAATGGATCAAAGGTGCAAGCTTTGACTTTAGGGGGCAAGAGAAACAGGTCCAAATAGGTGAAGAGGCTGCCCACATGCTGAAATGGAAAGAGCACTGCCCTGGGGTTCAAGAGCAATAGATTTCTAATGTGAGCTCTGCCATCAATCAGCTCTGTTATCCTAGGCCTGTTTTACATCTCTGGGCTTCAGATCTCACTTTCAGGGAACAAGAGGGTTGGACTAAATCAAGGGCTCTCAAACTTTAATAAAGATCACAATCATCTGTGGAACTTGATAAGCATTCAGCTTCTTAGATATAACCCACAGAGAATTTGATTCAGTACATCAGATAGGTCTCGGGAATCCTCATGTTTAACCAGCCCACCAGGTGATTCTGAAGAGGCGGTCCACAGACCAGGCTTTGAGAATCGCTGGCCAGGGGATCGCTCAGTTCCCTTCAGGCTCCAACATCCTAGACACCAAGGTTTAAACGCGACAAAGCTTAGACCTTCCCCAGACACATGGTGGTGCAGGATGGTGTGACTTCTCTGTGGGTCCCACTCTTCAAACTCATCCTCGGTTTCATGTCATTCACACTATCCCCACCTTTCCTCCCTTTCTGTTTATGACCTTCTGAGGCCTTAACCCTGGATTCCATGGCTTGCCCTCAGAGCTTGTTTCTCCTCTCCTTGCCATGAAACCTTTCTGCACATCCCTGCCACTATCTCCCGGAGATCTCCTGGTGTGCGGTCCCTAAGCTACTTCACCCACCTCGTCTCCCCTGGCTGCCCAACCCTTGGCAGGTAAGAAATATGGACTCCAGGCCTTGGTTGGGATGGACTCTGAAAAGTACTCAAGAGCTTCAAACAGAAAAGGTGCTTTATCAGCATGTTTTTAATAATTTAAGAAGAGCATCCCAGCAACATAAAGATGTGGGTTTCTACTTCCCCTGAGTTCAAATAACACCCAAACAAAATAAGCATGATGTAGAACAATAACTCTTTTGGAATCTGAAGAAGGTTCCAAATTCGAAATTTTCCATGAAATGCTTTTCACTCACAAGGAGAGAAAGCAGATCTAGGGGAAGACAATCATTGGCAAACAGAGAAGTGCAGGTAGGAGTAACTTGCAATTAGCAACAGACTTCCAGGTGCCTGGATGGCATGAGATTTCCATAGCTGTGTTTGTCTTCTCTGTGGGAGAGAAGGGTTGGGATCCCTCCTGGGAAGGAGGGAAAATAGTCATGCCCTCTGCAGGGTCCTGGTCAGGGGCCCCATTTGTTTTCCTTCCTCACTTATTTTTATTTTTGGAAGCAGGACTGGGCTGCCCGCAGGGGTGGGTCTCTCGTCTCCTGAGGAGTTCTCCCCACCTGTAACACCCTCCCTACCTCTTCCCCACCCTTCCCCTGCGGCCTCAGGCCAACTTGGGCCAGGGACCAGCTTTTCCTTACTAGGGAGCAGAGATGGACGCCACCAGACAAGGACCTCTTTATTCAGGCCCTGGAATCGGGCCTTGGAGGGACAGGAAATAATTGGAATATAATATAGTAGCATTTCTACGCAGTAGGCCATGTGCAAGATGTCCAAGGAATCTTCGGCTCCCAGGCATTATAATGAAGGCTAGCTCCCACCTACCTAGGGAAGACCTGGCCAGGGTCTTGAGAAGTGGCTGGGCTACTGAGGGATGTGCATTGCCTTGTGGGGATACATGGGGGGTTGGGGGGAGGGGAGCAGGAAGTACTGGGCAGCCAACTGGTAGCTGGGCTTAGTGCGTTGTTTAGAAAACACTGGAACCTTGCCTCGCTCCAAATCTTTCTTCCGTCTTTTAAAATGCTGAAAGGCACCAGGAAGCCATTATTGAACTAACTGCTTTCCCCTCCAAATAAATGAAGGTCAATTTCAAAGAAACAGTTGTGTTCTCATAGTACTGGGACCAAATAGGAATCTCTCTCTGCACTGATTTGTTTCTGTACTCCTCTCATTCAAATTGGGGCTGATGAATTCCTGCCTCCCACAAGAGCACTGGGGAGGGTGAGGGTCTCAGAGATGACTCAGGACAGGGCCACCGCCACAAATATACACACTAACCCTCCAGCTCTGAGGTTTCAAAACACAGGGATTTGAGTTGCTCACAAAGAAAGCAATTGGTTTAAGTGAGGGAGAAATTTTTACACGCAGGGAATCCTTTCTGGAAAAGGAAAATATATTCGACCATTTATGAAATCATCAATAAAGACTTCCTAATGCATCTACTCTGTGCTACATGGCCCCTGCCTGCAGGATGTTTACCACCTCGTGAGATCTTATTTTTATGAAGCATGTACTATATGCCAGACATTCTGCTAGGCCCTCTACAGACATTATCTCATTAATCCTCACAGCTACCCTGACAGGGGAGAGTAATTGCTCCCTCTCTACAGATGAATAGGTGGGAGGAGCTCAGAGCTGGAGCTGAGCTCAGAGAGGTTAGCCTTCTTGCCCCAGGTCATATAGCAAGTAAACAATAGAGCCAAGGGGTGAATCCCAGTCTGTCAGGACAGGCACATACCTGTTCCACTGCACCTAGGAGATATCTGGCCTTCTTGCTTCCCAGTCCAAATCTGCTCTCATAGCAAATGTGCTCCAAAACTCCAGAGCTGCCATGTCAAAAGCTGGGTTTTATACTTCTGTTACAAAACCTGCCTTTCTTCCACTCCCCACTCACCTCTGCAAAAAAGACACCCAGAAAATGTTAGGGAAGGGCATCCACACTCTAGCTCAGGGCTAGATTTGCTCTGTACCTACTGCACCGTGTAGGATGTTGGTCTCCCAATGCTGGACCTTCCATCGCTCCAGCCAGAGGAAAATGTGGGACCTTACCCTTTATCTGAGAATCTAGCTCTATGTCTTTAGTCATTCATTCGTTTGCTGAATAAGTATATATTTATTGGATGTCTACTGTGCATTGTGCTGAAGGTACAGTGGTGAGCAAAACGGCTATGTTCCATGTTCTCATAGAATTTAGTTCTACAGGGGAACGCAGACCATTTGAAAAACACATGCACACAAATAACACGACACAAATTGCAACAAGTGACTTAAAGTAAAGGGATGAGATGCTATTAGAAGTAAATAATAGGAGTCAGCATATCACAGGGGTCCCTGAGTGACATTTAGGCGGAACCTGAAAAGTGTGGAGGAGCTAACTCAGTACAGGCAGCAGATAGAAGAAGAGGGTCCGGGCAGAAGGAAGAGCATGTCCAAGAGTCCTAAGGCAGGAAGTGGTGGGGAAGTAGCAAGCTTAGAGAGTAGGGGGACCAGGTACAAGTCAGGGCTGGAGGTGTGGGCAGAGGGCAGGCCACGCAGGGATTTCAGGCCACATCAAGGACTTTAGATTTTATCTTAAGGCCACTACTGAAGGGTTTGAAGCAGACAAGAGATACCATCTGAGTTATGTCTTGAAAAGATGACTCAGGCCTCCGTATGGAGCACAAATGAAAGGTGGGGCAGGTAGGAGGCCACAATCCCAGTGAGAGCTGATGGTAATTTAGACCAGGCTGGGGGCAGTGAAGGTGGAGAGAAATGGACAGATTCAAGGACTTGGGGATGGGTTGTTATATGATTCAGGAGGTTAGTGAGAACAAGAAGTATGTCTAGAATAACTCTGATGTTTCTGGGTGATGGAGGTTATCATTTGTTGAGATGCCAGCAAAACACCGTCAAGGGGATTCCTCCTAGGATCTTCCTCAGACGCCATTCATCAAGGTTCATAGGACAGCATGCTGGGTGTGATCTGCCAGACACTCTTATGTGTTGAGTAGACAAAATGTCTCAACCCAAAAGCAGGGAGCTGTGACCAACAGCTAACCAACTATTCATCAGAAATATCTGACAGGGGGCTCTTTCCAAAAGCCTAGATTCTTGAGCTCCACCACAGACCTATCGTATCAGAATTTCTCATGATGGGGCAGAGAATTTCAATTTTTAACAAGTTCCCAGGTGATTTCTATGCAGCCAACATAGCACCAGTTCCCCCAACCCATGCCTGGGAACCCCTGGAATGAACACCCTGTGAAGAGCCAGGAAAATTTGGTTATGCTTCCCCCAGTGCAGTCAGAAGCATCTCCAATCCTGCCCAGTCCCTTGGGCTAGTCCACATGGAGAAAGGCAGAAGGCTGATGAGAAGGAAAGTGAATTCTTTAAACTAGAGCCTCCCTGGAGAAGAGGAAGAGAAGGAGCACCGTAGAAGCAGCTCTTCAATGTATTGGGTACACTGCCCAACACTGAATGCTCTGTGTTGTTCATAATTCTCACAAACCCCTCTGCAGAGCAAGCATCATCATCCCTGTGTTTTTAGGTTAGGGAACAAGAGTTCAGAGGGGTTTGGTAATTTGCCCAAGGTCACACAGCTAGTAAATGGTAGAGTCTATCAGACTCCACATTTGGCACTCAATAAGCATTTATTATATTATCCCTGTTGTTACTACAGTGCTTCCTGAACATTTGTCTGGGGTCTGGTGCCGAAGGGTATAAAATTTTTACTGGCTCATGACAAGATGAGAAAAAAATTAGAAAAATTCTGTGTTTTTCCAAATGTATTCAAAATAAATGACTGTCCTTTTATTCTAAAGACTATGTCCTTTCTATTTTGGGACACTGAAATAGCATTTCTTTGATGGAATGATGGTAGTAAATAGTGATGATGATGATGATGATGATGTGTGTGTGTGTGTGTGTGTGTGTGTGTATGTTTAATGACCTACTTGGCAAAATAACAAGTTGGTAGCCCTACATCTGTCCCCACCAAAATTTTTTTTGAAATTTTACTGTGAGGGTCCTAAAGTCTTGGAATCACGGAAGATACCACGGTGGTTAGACACAAGACGTATTTGTGGGAGAAATCAAGCAGTAAAGGAGGGAAGGAGGGCAGAAGGGAAGGAGGGGATAGATAATGAGTTAGCCTCACCTTTGCAGTGGCATTCAAAGGACTGGCAGAAGGGCAGGCAGGGGGGAAGAATTATGTGTGAAGGGTCATGCTTATCAGGTAACTACAGGATGGGGGGCCATTTGTGGAGGCACCGAATCCTGCTGGGGCAAAACAGGCCACAGAAATGCCAGCAGGTGCACATGTAGCTGCATTGCCATCACAGCTGAGCCTATTCAGGTCTGTAATGCAGGAAATGCCTTTACCTGAGTGTGTGTGTGTGGCTCATAAAAATAACTGATGGCAGCTGGACCCACTGGGAAATTGCTTTCTCTGATATCTCCAGGATGTTTCCACAGTCACTGTGCTCCAGACCATGTCTGATAATACTACTACTAATACATCCCATTTATTGGATCTTGCCATGTGCCACGCTCCCTGAGCTACACTGGGCTAGGGGTACTTCTGTGAGTTCTCTAATGGACTCCTCTCCAAAGGCTTACAAAGTGAGCACTGCTTTGTCCCCATTTTACAGATAAGGAAACTGAAGGCCAGAGAAGTTGAGTGATTTGCCTCAGGCTATGCAGCTGATGAGGGATGGAACCTGGATTCACAAGGAGGCAATCAGATAATGCTAAGGAGTTATCACGGGGGGTACCCTAAGTGTGGAGCTCTGAGCTTTGATTTATGGAACCTCACAAAGGATTTGGGGAAACCAAAGTCTATTCAGAGAAGGAGGAAAGGAAGCAAGTAGCTGCCTATCATCCAGCAACTGAGAGGCATCGTGTCCTAGAGAGAAAAGTAAAGAAATCTAAAAATAATTGGGTCTTTCCCCTAGCAAGATGTCAAAATTTCTCTTTTATTATGGGTACTTCAGACATTGTGCAGTCTCACAGCTTATGACTGGTAATTTCACATACTTTTTCTTTTTTTTTTTTTTTTTTTTTTTGAGAGAGAGAGAGCACGAGCTGGGAAGAGGGACAGAGAAAGAATCTTTTTTTTCAATCTTAATTTATTTTTGAGAGAGAGAGAGCACGAGCAGGGGAGGGGCAGAGAGAGAGGGAGACACAGAATCCGAAGCAGGCTCCAGGTTCTGATCTGTCAGCACAGAGCCCGACACAGGGGTCCAACTCATGAAATGTGAGTTCATGACCTGAGCCAAAGTCAGACGCTTAACCGACTGAGCCACCCAGTTGCCCCAGAAAGAGAGAAATATTAAGCAAGCTCCAGACTCAGTGCGGAGCCTGACACAGGACCCAATCCCACAACCCTGAGATCATGACTTGAGCCAAAATCAAGAGTCGGATGCTCAACTGACTGAGCCACCAGACAGCCCAGTTATTTCACATACTTTTTTAAGATTTTTATCAAATTGGGGAAAACAAAATTTGGAAGATTTTCTTTCATAGTTTAGTTTCTGGCTTGGATATATTTCAGAACGTGATTTGCCTCTGCCACCCACATACATGAGGTCCCACACTGTAGGACTTCTCATATCATGGCTCAGACTCTGGCCCTACCTCTTGATGTCACATATCCAGGTGAGTCAGCATCGTGAACAAGAGAGTATTTCTAGGAGCTGTTTTTCCACCTTGCAGTAAGTGGCTAGTGATGACCAAACTATCCAGAAAAAAAAGTCTGCAAGCCACATATATTTATTCACTATATACATTCAACCCAAATGAATGGGTTGCTTAGTAGCTCCCCAAAATGCTCATGGCCCCTATACTCCATGGCCTCCCCGGGCAAGGGGAAATATGATAGAGGGAAGTGAAAGCAGAAACAGACAGCAGTCCTAATCAATTGCAGTTAATAGATCTTACTTTTGAAAACTTTACAAAATCGTACAATATAAGGAAAATTCCTGGGGTCTCTCCCAGGGCCTTGAAGAGTCCCATAAAGAGAGGACCCCTGAGGCTAAGCAAGTGCTGTTCATCCACCCCAAGCACCGCAGGCATGGCTCTCCCTAGCAACCTGGTGACTGATCAACTTCTCTCTCCTCTACAAACTGTACACAAGAGTAAGCAGTGACCACATCTTTCCTCTCCGCCTAACACAGGTGCTCACAAAGCTAAGTGAATGAGTAGATAGCAGCACTATGAGTTTATCAGGAGAATTAGGAGAGTCCTATAACTCAGATAGAATTAGTTGCCATTTCCCAGGCTCAGTCAGCTAAGCGTCCGACTTCGGCTCAGGTCATGATCTCGCGGTCTGTGAGTTCAAGCCCCGCATCGGGCTCTGTGCTGACAGCTCAGAGCCTGGAGCCTGCTTTGGATGCTATGACTCCCTCTCTCTGCCCCTCCCCTGCGCTCTCTCTCTCTCTCTCTCTCAAAAGTAAATAAAACATTAAAAAAAATTTTTATAAAAAGAATTAGTTGTAATTTCCCAAAAACACCTTGCATCTTCCTCCTCCTGTGCATTTGCTCAGACTGTTTCCCTCTACTAGAAATGCTCTTCCCATACCCTCTGAATATCCAAATCCTGCCCACCCAAACCCTAGTTCTGTGGACACCTCTCTCACAGAATCTTTCTTGGTCCCCATGCCTTTCCTGGCAGTGATCTCTCCCTCCCTCCCTCGTTTATGATGCCTGCCACATCTGTCCATGGGGATCAGCACTGATGTGCACATCTTTGGCAGTGCTATCAGGCTACAAACCCCTGGAGGACAGGGTCCAGGTTTGACACATCTCATCCTCCATACCTAAAGACAAGTACCTAGTAGACTCTGTAAAATAGCGATTGCAGGGGCGCCTGGGTGGCTCAGTCGGTTGGGCGTCCGGCTTTGACTCAGGTCATGATCTCATGGTCTGTGGGTTCGAGCCCCGTGTCGGGCTCTGTGCTGACAGCTTGGAGCCTGGATCCTGCTTCAGATTCTGTGTCTCCCTCTCTCTCTCTGTCCTACCCCTACTCATGCTCTGTCTCTTTCTGTCTCAAAAATCAAAATAAACATTAAAATTAAAAAAAAACATAAAAATAAAATAAAATAGTGATTGCAGCCACGATTCACACAGTGCTTTCTAGACTTTATCCACCATTTTCCCATCAGACAGGTATTAGGGTTTTGCCCATTTTATAAATAAGGAAATGGGCCTAAAGGGGTTAAGTGACTTATCTCATTCCTAGCAACTATTACAGGCACATTGAAAGGAGATTGTAGTGACTGCTCTTGTAAAACCAAAATACCAATATGGGCCTGGTGCTGGGGTCAATGGGGAAAGATTGGATATGTGAAGGCTAGAGTGGACACAGACAGGAGCTTGAAAATTGGACAGTATCTTCATCCTTTATTAAAAGGTTATTACTCCACCCACCTCGGGGGGAGACCTGTCTATTGCCAATCGGCCCCCAATTCCACCTTACTAGCCCTTGTCATGCTCCTCTCACTTCTTGGAGAGATATGGTCAGCATCAGTCCCCGCAGAAGCAGGGGAGGAGGAGACGATTCTGGTGACTTTATATAGCAGGGCCAGAGTAAGACCTTAGAGAGGCCTGAGGTGATGTGAAATGAATGCTGCTGTCACCTCCATCTGTAATTCTAAATTAAAACACATACAGGGGCGCCTGGGTGGTTCCATCAGTTAAGCATCCAACTTCAACTCAGGTCATGATCTCACTGCTGGTGAGTTCGAGCCCCGTGTCGGACTCTGTGCTGACAGCTCGCAGCTCGGAACTTGGAACCTGCTTCGGATTCTGTCTCTGTCTCTCTGCCCCTCCCCTGCTTGTGCTTTGTCTCTCTCAAATATAAGTAAAAAATAAACATTAAAAAAAAACACATATACATGTGTGTGCACACATACACATACACACATGCACACAGGGCCCTACAAATAAATGTGAGGCCTACAACATTCTGATGCACGCCATGAAGACTACTTTGATTTCTGGAATAGCAAATTACTTCCCAAAAAAGTGGAGATGTCACAAGTCTGCCAATGCTCTATAGACTCACTGGGTCTGCTTGACATGTAATGCGGCATTGCTCTATAATGGAACGACCAGACGTCCCCATCCCCATTATGTCTGTTACCAAACCATGATGATGGTTGTTATTATTATCATAACCCCCTCTTATTCTCAAATGTGTCTCGATTTGAATGATGAAAGTACTTCCCTCTGTGAAGTTCCAGAGGAAGAGTGCGCTTGCCTCCTGGTCACTGAGGAGCCTGAGGTGGGGACAAGAGAGACTCGGCACCCACAGCCTCACCCATCTGGAGAAAGATGCATAATGACAGTGCAGTGAGCCACAATTTAAGGAGGAAAGATGCAAATTCTCATGTGTGTTTTTTGTGGGGAAACAGGAGTTACTGTAAAGGTTGATTTGCAATTTTTGAATCTTCATCTGGCTGACATACACTAGTGACGGAGGTGGGGTCTGGAACCATGGCTGGCTGACCCTAAATACTTAGCAAATGAAGGAAAGGATCCATCTCACGCAAGACAAATGATGGGATCTGAAGGACACACATTTCTGGAATGCAGAGACGAGAGAAGGGGTAGGCTGAAATTATAAGATTTGAGGGGCAGGGGGGAAAGTGAGCTGTGTCTGAAGGACTCCTAAGACTGGAATTTCTAAGAGGGAGGGGCATCTTCACTCTATCCATCACCCCCACTCCTGGTGTGACAGAGCGTGGGTCAGCCCAAGGTACAGTCCTCACTGGCAGGCCTGTGTCAGCAGGACGTCTGACCACACCCACCAACAGCCCATCTGAGCCCCACTTGAACACTCAAGCGCCCTTCTGGTGTGAGCACACAAATTGTGCTATAAAGGTTTCACCAATGAACAGTTTGGGCCAAAATGTTCAGAAACAGAATGTTCTAGTACACCCAAGGCGACCATTCCTCACAGAGCCCCATTTAACTTTTTCCAGGGGTATCTGCTCACAGCACCTTGCTCCCCTGAAGCTGGGATGCATTTGGGGCTGGCTTCGCATGATTTTTGAAATTCTTCTTTAAGATAGAGTTTCTTGCCAGGCTGACGTGCATTGCTTACAGGCTGAGCTCAGCACCCTGGCTATGCCCCAGAAGGAGGTTAAAATGGGACCAAGGGCAAGCCGGGCTTACTGTCATTCACAGGCATGGGCCCCAGGGCTCACACTACCAGCACAGCCGGGCAGAGTTCCAGGGAGGCAGCTGGTGGGGGGAAGGAAGTTCCACCAACTGGAAGCACAACAACAAAAAAATTACATCTCCAATTTATATATTCAGGCCATAAATTGCCCCCTGGCATCAAGAGAAAGTGGTAGGGCCCCTTTCCCTGCTCCCAAGTACACCCTTGCAGTCTCCATTTGTGACTCCTTGTCCGAAGCCCTTCAGAAGTTACCTTAACACAATGGTTCTTGGACTTTCTTGCTCTCTGGGCCCCTTTTGGCAATCTGGCGAAGCCCCTTCTCACCATAGACACATAAATAAGAGACAGGAATGCAAAGAAAACCAATTATGTTGAAATAGTTATTATAGTGCTGAAAACAAACAAATTTATGATGGAGTAAAAAATGTTCTTCTTTATTAACATATTAAATAAATGAGCTCCAGCAGCAAGTCAAATAAATAACTACTATAATTCTGAAGTAGTGACAAGTGGTTCACGGTATCTGCAAAAAATGTAATATGATATCACAAATCTGATTTCTATTGGTGACAAATCCTGATAATTCTCCTATGGTTTGCTGCCCACATTCCTACTGAAGGAAGTGCTAACTTTCAGCCAAAGGTTAGTTTAAAAAAATTTAAAAAGTGACTCTTCCCATCCAAGTTCACAGACACCCCCTTAACCTCAGAATAAGAACTCTGCTACACAATATTATAAAGATGTACTTCAGGATGTTAGGCTCTTTAGACATTTTTCTGTATCAATTTAAATGCACATGGACTATGCCATCATGCTTTATAGCTATTTTGCATAACTACTTGCAGCAACTTTTTATTAGCTAATTTCTTTACTAAAAAATAACACATAAACATTTAAATTAGAAAGAAGAAAAAAAAAAAAAAAGCAATGAACAAAACTCTTCTGCCCTTGCCAGACCCAGGTCTGACTTTATCCTGGACCCTCAGTCGTTTTCCCAGAAGGAAACACTATTACCCCAGGTTGTGTGTGCTTCCAGAAATATTCTATTTATTTATAAGCATACATTTGTGTCCGTGTGTGTGTGCATAAATTTGAGTGTATGTGTGTATGGGATATGTGTTTCTACCCCGTTTACTTTTACAAATGATATCATTTTCTAAAAATTCTCAGAAAAGGAAGGTTATGATCTGTACTTAACAGGGTGTCCTGGGCATGTCAGTGTATAGAGTTACTGCTTTCCTTTCATGGCTGCATAGTAACCCATTTAAGGGTGCATCCTATTTTACTTACCAGTTTCCCCAGTGATTGACATTTAAGTTATTTTTGGCATTTTACTACAGCCAACACTGTTGCAATGAATATTTTTGCATATATGTCTGTGCCCACATATTTGGGATAAATTCATAGAAATGGAATCATTGGGGCAAGGAATGTTTGGTATTTTAGGTTTAGCCTGATTATGTTCAATTTTACATAAATAAGGAAATTTAAATATAATAAAATGTACAGTGTTATTAAAACAAATAGGTTAGATCTATGTCTACGAATCTATTATTTAGGAGAGTTATTCATGACATTTAAATTAAAAAACTAACTCATAGAATTAACTTGTAATCCCATTTTTTTTTAATTTTTTTTTAACGTTTATTTATTTTTTTGAGACAGAGACAGAGCATGAACAGGGGAGGGTCAGAGAGAGGGAGACACAGAATCTGAAACAGGCTCCAGGCTCTGAGCTGTCAGCACAGAGCCTGACGCGGGGCTCGAACTCACGGACCGCGAGATCATGACCTGCGCCGAAGTCGGCCGCTTAACCGACTGAGCCACCCAGGTGCCCCTGTAATCCCATTTTTAAAATTCATTAATCTAGTCACCTCCAGGGGTACAATGAAGGGAGGAAGAGTGGATTATTAATTCTTTTATATACCTCTGTATTATTTCACATGTTACAATGAGGAAATATTCTATTTGTGATTAAGAAAGTGTGATAGAATATAACTTGAGTTTCAAGAGTTACCATGGGGCTATTTAATTTTTTATGATTTTAAGAGAAAAAGTATCAATGGCCAAAAGGAAAAAAATGTTATTTGTCATTTTTAATCTAATTTTAGTTTACATATACTTACTATATTTTTTCTTGATAAACATATATACATATATGCGTGTGTGTGTGTGTGTGTGTGTGTGTGTATATATATATATCCTATTATGTGATCACAGCTCTAGAACACTTAAAAATTACTTGTCCCCTTTCTCTGTTGGATACAGACGTGCCTAGTTCCACACTTCAAAAACATGTTGTCAAGTTGCTTGTTGATTTTTGGTTTTGTATTTTTTTCAAAGTCAGAATTTATCACTCTTCATAGCAAAAAATAATTTAGACACAACAGCAAGATATAAAAAAGAAAGGAAAAGTCGCCCATAATCCTTCTCTCTATATCATGTTTTAATATTTTTCCTATAAGACTTTCCAGAATTTTCCATATGAGTGTGTGTGTGTGTGTGTGTGTGTGTACACACAGATTTGATCACCTAGTATTTTAATCACTAAGCATCAAGTGCTGACTTCTTTCCATTTCAATAAATCTGAATCTTCTCATTTTTTTAATTTATTTGTCACATTTTTTAAAGCTGCATTTCATTTCATAATGGGCGGTACCATCATGTACTTAATCAATCCACTTATGACAACTCATTTATGTAAGTAGGTGAGACACACACAAGGTATCACATTCAGAAGGTGTGGAGTGAAAAGTATGTCCCTCTCACCTCTCTGGCCCACAACCATCCACTGACCATCCCTGGAGGCAGCTATTGTCAATTTCCTGCATAGCAAAATATATTTGTATGTTCTTTTTAATGGAAATCACATACTAAAAACATTATTTGGCACTTTGATTTTTTTCACTAAATAATGTACCTTAGAGATCTTCCCACTTCAATATAAATACAATAACCTCATTCTTTTTAATAGCTGCATAGTATTCCATTGTACTTTTTTTTTTCTTCTAATAAGTAGTCCTCTACCGAAGGACATGTAGGTTGTTTCAAAATTTTTGATATCACAACGCTATAGTAAATATTCTTGTACACACTTCATCATTTTCTATATCATCTGTAAGATAAACTCCTGGAAGTGGACTATTTGGAGTAAATTTTCAAATTTTTGTAAATATTGCCAGGCCATCCTCCTTAGAGCTTGTACCAATTTGCATTTCCATAACTGATATTTGAGAGTGCCCACATATTTGCCAATAGTGTGTTATCAAACTTTCTGATCTTTGCCTCCTGGATAGGGGACACTGGGGGAATGAGGCTAAGCAACTTTTTGTGTGTGTAGAATAACCCATCCTCTCTTGATGTACATTTGTTTTGAGTTTTCAGCCATAACAAATATGCTATCCACATTTTTCCTTTAAGATCTTTTTGCACCTGCCTTAAGGATTTCCTTATAATAAAGCCCACGTTGAATGGCTAGATCAAAAGGTAAATTCAGATGAAAGGCCTCAGTCATGTATTACCCTCTAGGAAGGGTGTGGCAATTTGCACTCCCACTAAGTGTGTTTCAGCACAGCTGAAGAAACTGCTTTTTATACTGATAAGTTCTCATTGCCAGTGGAGAAGTTTCAGGCATCTGCATGACAAATCAGCTTCCGCACAGAGGTGATAAAATGGCTTAAAAGCTTCAAATCCTTCCAATGAATTTGGTGTCAGCTTCCCAAGTTCAGGGCTAGCAAGCTGCCCTCTTGTAATGCAACACCCCATCCATCAGTGGAGCCAGAACAGGCAGTGGCCTTGGAATGTGTGTATTTTACCCAGAATCTGAGAACAAAAAGCAGTCACCCACAGTGTGTAAACGGATTTGATCTTTCACAAGGCTGCCAGGCCCACCACTATCCACACCAGTGGTTCGAGGCTCTGGGGCTCCTGATTTAAATCCATAACAATATTAAAGAAAACATTGCCCCCCACCCCCACCCCCTGGCTCCAGGAAAACACTAGAGTTTGAGGTAATTGGAGGATGAGTTATTAAGGAAGGATTCCTCTGGGCACCCAAACTTGCCCCACTCCACCATGGGGGCGTGTGCAAGTCCAGAGAATGCAGTGGACAGTCTACATTTAGACCAGAGCATGGCAAATGCACCACATTTTAGTTGCAAAATTCAAATTGGCTCTGGAAGATGCCAGCCTCACAAATTGGAAATTGAATTGAGCGCTGCTCAAGAAGTAAGGAGATGGCCTGTGGAGCAGATTCTGCCGGGAAGGGAGGCTTTTTGCAAGGCAGTCAATGGGCCCTGGTCAGCCAGGGGTGAAATTTAGTGCTGACCTTGAACTGCTGATCTGGAAGGAGAGGCAGGGTTATTTTCAGACTGTACTAAATCTAGAGGTGTTGGAACCAGCATCTAGGACAGGGCAGGGATGGGGCGAACTTTGACCTACTGCCACAGGGCCGGAGATCAAGGAAAGGCGAAGCCAGGTGTCTGGGACCAACCAGTGATTCTCAGAAAGTGCAGAGGCCTGGCACCTTCCCTTCTCTGGGACAGCCTTGTAGCCCTTCGTGACTCCGTTTGAGTGGCAGCTTGCGTGCTAGAAAGAACAGAGACATTGAAATCAGACAAATACAGGTCTGGAGTCCTGGCTCCACAGCTCATTTCTCCAAGCCTCAATGAATTCATCTGTAAAATGTGACTGAAATCATCTGCTCATAGGATTGTAAGTGAGAAATAAATAAGAAAGGATGAAAGGACTCAGCTAAGTGCCAAACACTGGTAAATATTTCATAAACATCAGCTACTAATGTATGTGAAGCCTCTAATACACTCTCCACTTTGGAGGAGATATTTAATAAGTTCCTGTTTGTTCTTATCATGATTATGACTAATTCTACGAAGGAGCTAATATGCCTTATGAGAAAACAAAAACAGGATTGGTTCCTTCACGTTAAAAGGTTGGGTGATCCCTCTGTTAAGAGGAAAGAAATAAAAAACTAAGTAAATAGAGTGCCAAGTGTGATGGTCACGTGGTCAGAAAATATTAGACGACATTTACATTTCTACTCACGTTTCACTGTTTTTAAAATTGTTTTGATATTTAATTATGAGATATCTCCATCATTCCAAAGAGTACAAAAAATAATCTTTTGTACTCCTCCACCCAGATTTAACAAAAGTTAACATGTTGCTGAATTTGCTACATATCTTTTTTTTCTTCTTTTAAGAAATAAAATGTTACAAATACATCTAAAAGCCCCACTTCTTGCGGCGCCTGGGTGGCTCAGTTGGTTAAGCATCCGAATTCGGTTCAGTTCATGATCTCGCGGTTCTTGAGTTCGAGCCCTGAGTCAGGCTCTGTGCTGACAACTCAGAGCCTGGAACCTGCTTCAGATTCTGTGTTTTCCCTCTCTCTCTGCCCCTCCCTGCTCACTCTCTGTCTCTCTCTTTCTCAAAAATAAATAAACATTAAAAATTAAAAGCCCCACTCCTCTTCATGTTCACCTCTCTCCTTCTCAGAGATCTTCCAGGATACATGTATAGGATTAAATAGACTCTCTCCCCTACACTTTTTTAAATGTATACTCTCAGAAGCAAGAAAAGTTTTCAGACTGGGGCTCTGGATTATGTCACCCCTGATTTCAAATTCTGTTCCTGCTCCTTTACTAGCTGTGTGGTCTTTGGCAAATTGCTCGACCTCTCTGCTCCTCCTTTCCACTCTAAAATGGGACAAATAACAGGTCCTTCGCTGGGTCCTTGTGAGGATGAAATAAGATTATTCATTTAAAGCAACTGTTCTTGGGGCACCTGGGTGGCTCAGTCGATTAAGTGTCCAACTTCGGCTCAGGTCACAATCCCACGGTTCATGGGTTTAAGCCCCGCATTGGGCTCTGTGCTGACAGCTCGGAGCCTAGAGCCTGCTTCGGATTCTGTGTCTCCCTCTTTCTGCCCCTCCCCCACTCGCACTCTGTCTCCCTCTGTCTCAAAAATAAAAATAAACATTAAAAAAAAAACTTAAAGCAATTGTTCTTTACCAAGGATGATTCCCCTCACCACCTCCCCCCCCCCTCCATGGGACATTTGGCAATGTCAGAAGACATTTTCGACTGTCACAACTGGAGTGTGCTACTGGCATCTAGTGGGAGAGGCCAGGGATACAGCTAAACACCCTATAATGCACAGGACAGAGAACTCTCTGGCCCAGGATGTCAATACTGCCAAAGTGGAGAAACCCTAATGTAAAGCATGCTGTCACTATTTTATAAGGGCTCGAAAAACATTTGTTAACAAACACAACAAATTGTAATTTTTTATTTATAAGACATTAGGCCAGGAAAAAAAAAGACATTATGCTGGACACTTTCACATACCTTGTCTCACTGATATAGTGGGTTGCCCCTTCTTGGTGAAAAGAATGATAGAAGACAAGCGCTATTGTTCCTGTATGTCTGAGAACGTCTATCCTATTAAGCCAGTGATAAGGTCCTTAAAAAATGTAAAGTTTCAGGCTAATAGATTAGAAGTTGTTACTTAGAGCCTAACCCCTCCTTGCTCTCTGTGAAGAACAAATTGTATCAGCACATTCAGCCACAACCACAAATATCCCTTCAACCTAAGCAGGCCCAGAGATTGGCATGGCAAACAATAAATAAGGCATCATAATTAAGCAAACATTTTTGGCCCCTATTTACAAGGACTGGTTCCCAACGGCTCAAAAAACCACAGAAGCAGAGTGAAAAATGGGCAAGAGCTCTGCTTCTCTGCTTCACCTCAGACTCTGGAGGACTCAGAGTATTATGCCTGTAGCCATCCCAGGGATCGGGGCAACTGTCTGTGTTGGTCAGAGAGCACCAGTTATAAGTGACCTTATCCAGTGGGTTTCCAAATGTGGCCCCCAGCCAGCAGCACCAGCATTGTCCAGGAACTTGTTAGAGATGACATTTCTTGGACCCCACCCCAGACCTACTAAATCAGAGACTAGGGTTGCAGCCCAGGTAGGTGAGATGGGGGTCTCCCGAGCCCTGTAGATGATTCTGGTTCATACTCAGGTTTAAGAACCACAAACCTCGTAAGACTGGATGCTCCCCTTCCCTGTGGATCCATTTCCTTTTGCCTGTGGCCCTCCCACTGTATTCACACAGCTCATCAGTTCAAGGAGTGGAGGAGCTGCTACTTACTGGCACTTTCCTTGGGCTGGATGCTTGACACACAGCCTGTAACTTTCGCAACAAGAATATGAGGAAGATACCAGTATCCCTTTTTCCAGATGAGAAAATCACGGCCAAGAGAGTGTAAACAACTTGCCCAGGTTCATACCTACAGAAAAGGGCTGGAACCGGACTCTGTGTGTCTGCCTGATGCCAGTCCCATGCTCTTAATGATGCCAGCACACTGACCACTGATGTCGAAGAGAGACAGAACACAAACACATCAGCCCCACCAGGGCCAAACGTTGAGCCCTGCCAAGTTTTTTTTTAGTGCCCCTCAGTCACCTGTCCTGCGGTTTACCTGCCCACAGGTGACACGTACACCACCTTCCCACCCTCTCCACCCTCCCCCTACCCAACTTAATTTAATCCCCAATGTCCTGATACTGCGCCCTAGTGGCCAAGACTCCCCACACTGCAAATGTCTCCTAGCCTTTGCCTGACGTCCTAAGACTTCAAATCCCCACTCTCCCTCTTACTAGCTGTGTAACTTTGACACTGACTGAACCTCTCTGTGCTCCCCTTTCTCATCTGTAAATCAGTGATAATAATGCATTAATATCAAGGTTGTTAAAAGGATTAAAGGGGATAACGAATGTGGAAATATCTAGCCTAGTGCCTGGTGCATGGCAGAAACTAATTAATTCTTGGTTTTCTCCCCATCCTGCTCTACGGACCAACAACTATCAAAACTGCTCACTCCCAGGATTGATTTTCTTGAGTCCCATTTATTGGCCAATTAGCTAATATTATGAGCTAATCTTCACTAAGATGTTAATTCATAATAATAATGGTTTTCTGTGTTTGTCTCCACAACACCATTGGCATCTCAACCAGGGGCCCTTAGTCTTCGAAATTGTGCAGTTTGGAAGTGATTAATGGTGGAAATATTAGGGAATATGGAAGCCCAGCGGGGAGCCTTTTCCCATCCTTCATATCACTCCCATACAACTGCAGTGAGCAGGGAATCCCAGAGAAATGGGAAATTTGATATCAGAAGGGAAATATGCCTTCAGGTTTACACCTGGCTTTGGAGAAAAAAAAATCAACCACAGGCATCTGAATATCAGGATAGGTGGGAACCATGTAAAAAAGAAATGAAATCAAAGACTAATGGGTCATTTGCCAACATTTAATACAATTGCTTGGGATCTGGGTAGTTGAATGTAATAAAGCTTCATTAAAAAGTAGTTATAACAACTAATAAGACCCTAATTAAATTAGCTTTAACTGGGCAAGCTGCTTGTGAGGTCCTAATTAGGTTATTTGCTTCCATTGGCTTAGCCTGCAAACAAAAGAAGATTCTGTTATATCTTCAGTGATGCCTAGAAAGCCAGATCTCTGGCCTCATTCAGGAAATGGCAAGAGGCTCTAAAAAAGAGGCAGCCAGTCTCTATCAGTTCTCCAAAAATCATGGTATGTGGCCACAGTGAAATCCCTTAATAGGTCCCACTGCTTTTAGGAGCCAGACAATTTTAAAGATGGAAAGGGCATTTAAACACAGAAATTCCAACAATTTCATTTTACAGAAGAGGAAACTGGGAAGTGATTTGTTCAAGGTTCCCCAGCAAGGAACAATGTCCTGTGTGCCCCCCACCCCAGTCCTCTTCCACCATGGTCTGGAATAGACACAGAACTTGGGCTGCTGGTACAGATTTTCATTGGGGAAAGAAGAGGGAAACAAAAGTGCTGGATTCTCAGAGGCTGCTGTCACTAAAGCGGGGTGTGTGTGTGTGTGTTGAGAGGGGTTCAATCCCAGGTCAACTGCTGACATGCTTATAGTGTGGGTGGAGCTCTCTCCCAAACTGTCTTTGCGTTGCAGCCCCAATGCTCTCCCTAAAATGCACACTCAGTCATGCCAGGATGCTGCTGAGCTACCCACAAAGTAACTTCGACAGAAAAGTCTGTCCACAATTGGGCTCCAACCTACCTCATTTCTCAAGACCGAGCTTTGTGCTCAACAAACCAGAATTCCAGCTCTGTGCCTCACTAGCAAATTACCTGGTCTCTCCACTTTCTGCCTATAAAATGGGAATGCCATTTTACTTACCTCGTGAGGTGAATAGGAGAATTAAATGACAGTAAAGCAGATAAACCACACGTGACTCATGCTACTACCCCTCCAACCACACAGGAGCAGTCCCCTTTCCTTGAACACGCCTAGCTTACTTTATACCTTCGCACATGCTGTTCCCTTGGCCTAAAACACCCCTCACCCTCTTCTCTGTGTCATAAATTCTTCCAATTCAACTGTCCGGCTCAAATGTCACTTCCCTTTTGCAGACTTCCACTGCTTCCAGGCAGAGGCTACTCCTTTCCTGGGCTCTCTCTGCCCTCACTCCCCACCTCGGAACCTGGAATAGGTGTTTGATGTCCCAGGAGACTTTGACTCACCAAGCACGTGCCTGGCACACAGTCAGAACTCACTCAGTAAGTGAACTCAGGAACTGTGAGGAGGAATGTTGGTTCCAGTATCACTTCTGCTTTTGTCCCCAAAGTTGAAATAAAAACAACCTCTGTATATAGACACACACACACACACACACACACACACACACACACCAAGTTAGTAATGGCAGTTGCTTTTGGTCATTTTTATTTTCTTCTCATGCTTCTCTACGGTGATATATATTCCTCTTGTAGTAAGAAACAAAGCAATAAAGCCAGTTGTTTAAACTGAGTGAGCCAAAAGCATAAAGGAGGTACATGAAGTGCCAATTTCCCAAACATGTCCCTGAAAAAGTTGGGAGTTACCTGAATTTCAATGTGGTGCAGTTCTAATTTAAGGGATCATAGTCTCCGATTTTATCCTTCGTAATTCTGTGACAGGAACTAGTTTGCTGACCAGAAGGCACATCACTTTCCACATATCTTTAATGCAACTATTTTGGGAACTATGAGTTTTTCCAGACAGAAATGGATAAGTACTCTGATGACCAACACAGGAGCCACTGGCCACCTGGGGCAAATCAAATTTAAATTTGTTAAAATTAAATAAAACTACAAATTCGGTTCCTTGAGCACATCCGTAGCCACATGTGTCTGCTGGCTGCTACATTGGACAGAGCAGATTTGGAACATTTTCATCACTACAGAAACTTCTACCAGACAGCACTGAGTTAGTATGTTTCTCAGCTTGCTGCACACATGGCTGATGAAGTCTCAAGTTAATCACCACATCCATTTGTCCCATGTACATATTCTTTCCTGTTTAAATGTATATATTTGTGGCAAGGTAAAATGATGCAGCAACTTTGGGAAACAGTTTGGCAGGTCCTTACCAAGTGAAGCATAGAGCTGCTTTATGACCTGGCAATCCCACTCCTGGTATATATACCGAAGAGAATAGAAAACATATGCTCAGGGCACCTGGGTGGCTCAGTCCATTAAGCATCCAGCTTGGACTTAGGTCATGATCTCACGGTCCGTGAGTTCGAGCCCTGCATTGGCCTCTGCTCTCAGCACAAAGTCCACTTAAGATCCTCTGTCCCCCTCTCTCTCTGCCCCTCCCCTGCTTGCGCACCTGTGTGTTAGCGCCCCCGCGCACTGTCGCTCACAAATAAACATTAAAAAAACTAAAAAAGAAAACATGTGCTCATCCAGAAATCTGTACACAAATGTTTACGGAAACATTGTTCGTAATAGCCCAAAAGTGGAAAGAAACCAAATGTCTGTCAACTGAAAAATGGATAAACAAATTTCATACATACATACATACATACATACAATGGAATATTATTCATCACAAAAAAAAAAAAAGGAAAGAAGTACTGACTCATGCTACCACATGGATGAACCTTGAAAAGGATATGTGAAGGAAAGAAGCCAAACAAAAAGGTCATGTATTGTATGATTCCATTATATGAAATGTCAGGAACAGACAAATCCACAGAGAGAGAAAAGTAAATTAGTGGTTGCTGGAAGCTGAGGAGAGGAGGCATGGTAGTGATTGCTAGTGGGTACTGGGTTTCTTTTGAGAGTGATTAGAATGTTCTGGAATCAGATAGTGGTGATGGTTGTACACTAAAAACCACTAATTGTACACGTTAAAATGGTGAACTTTATGGTATGTGATATGTCTCAATAAAATTGTTATTTAAAAAAAATAGGGGCGCCTCTGTGGCTCAGTCAGTTAAGCGTCCAACTTCAGCTCAGGTCATGATCTCGTGGTTCGTGAGTTCAAGCCCCGCATCAGGCTTTCCGCTATCAGTGCAGAGCCTGCTTTGGATCATCTGTCTCCTTCTCTCTCACTGCCCCTCTCCCACTTGTGCAGGCGCTGTCTCTCTCTCTCTCTCAAAAATAAATAAAGATTTTTTAAAAATCCCAGATGTTATGTCATAAAAAAAAATACTCTACTAATTGGAAAACAACCTAAATGTCCATGTATAGACAAGTGAGGAAATTAGCCTGTACGTATCTGTACAGTGGACTTAGATGCAGCAGTTAGAAAGGATGAATTAAATGTGTATACTAATTAAGAACTATCTTCCAAATGAATTGCTCAGAAAAGGGGAAGTGAGTTTCAGAGTGTTGCATATAGTATGGAATGTTACCAAAAAATAAAAAAAATTCCAAGTATTCTTTTTTCTGTGAGTATATATGTATGAAAATATATAGACAAAAAACCTGGAAGGTTATGCACCAAAAAGAGAACAATAGCTTCCTCTGAGGGAAGAGCTTGGAATTAGGGGTGGTGGTCAAAAGGTATGTTTTTAATTTTTACAAAGAAAAAGCATTCATTTACTATGTGTGTAACTAACAATTTTAAAGCTCTATTGAAACTAAAGTATAAATTAGATCATCTCTGTGGGGGATAAAGAGAAATATAATAAAGAACAAGTTTCATAGAAATAAGAAACTACCTAAGTATAATCAAACTCTTTGTTAATCGAGGTCTCATATTCTCCCAGGGGAAAACAAACGACTTTTAAACTTTGCCCAGCCCTGAAAAAACTCACGGGGCTATTTCCTCTGGTTTCCCTGCTGCAAGAGCTCCAGATCTAAAGTCCCTAACACCCTAGCTCCAACCTGATTAAAAGTTGTTAGTTGGATGACTTCATCTCTGTCACCTGTTATCATCTCTCACTAACCAGATCTATCTAAGTAATGCCTGGAAATCCTTTCATGCTTCCTGTAGCCTGGGTCTCTGCAGAAATGACGGAGGATGCCGCATGTGACCTACGTAGGGGGATTTTTTTTTTTCCAGGGGTTAGGGAAAAGAAGAAATTTCCTTTTCATTTCATTTTCCCCATTTTTTTCAATCTCTTCTTCCCTAGATCATAAGAAAAAATAAAATAAAATGAAAAAGAACCCAATAGAATACTTTCTCATTTTGCAGCTAAAATTCTGTGGTGGTTTTTCTTCTAATCAGTATATTATTACCTGGGTGGCTGACCTCCTACCACAACTGGCTCTCATTTTCATTCATTCTTTCTCTCTGACGCTTGCACCCCAATTTTATTTTTCTGGGTTCTCTCTTCCTTGCACACTGGTAGCTTTTATCAGTGAGGTTCTTCACCCAAGATTTGCCCATGTATTTACATCAACATACACTTTTAATTTACCTTGGTGAACTTCTTAAAGCACACAGGGCCTGTTCCCTCTCAACATTTCAAACAGGGTTTTGGTGGTGGTGGTTTGTTTGTCTGTTGTGACAATACACTTCTAAAGACACCAGTTTCCTTGAGATGCCCCATTTTTTCCAGGGGAGGGCACTGGCAATCTGCTTTCTCTCTAGACACCATGTCCTGGCCTGAGTGTCATGCCCCTGTGTTTTCATTTCTTACATATCTGGCCATAGGCAGGGTCCTGCAGGCTGCTCATTCTTTTAGACACAAATTCCATCTGCCCTGTCTCTTGAAGGATGATCAAAGTAGCACAAGGGCTCTATTAATCAGTCCATAATTGTACAACACACAGAGAATCACTCATGGCCAAAGAAACATCAGAATAATGTTGGGAAAGCTGGTCTATCAACATACCATATTACAATTTTGCCAGTGCCCCAATAAAAGATGATTGTTTGCTCATGATAAATAAATCGGAGGCCTCTAGTGAGTATAAGATTCACAAAGCTTTGCAATTAGCACCCAGGGAGCACAGCCACCATTTGTATGACATGCCAAGCACTGTGCTACATGTCTCCCATACATTGTCTCCTATAACGTTTACAACAACCCCAGGAATGGGAGGAGAGGCTTATTAGTAACCTAATTTTACAGATGTGGAGATTGAAGTTCAGAGATTGAGAGGCTTATAAAGATCACACAGCCAGATTCTATCAAGTACCTACTCTGTGTCAGGCACTTGAAAGCATTGTAGATATAAATTTTTTTTAATGTTTATTTATTTTTTGAGAGAGAGGGAGACAGAGCATGAGCAAGGGAGCAACAGAGAGAGGGAGACACAGAATCCAAAGCAGGCCCCAGGCTCCAAACTCTCAGCACAGAGCCCGATGTGGGACTCAAACTCACTAACCACGAGATGATGACCTGAGCCCAGTCAGACGTTAAGCAATGTAGCTGTAAAAGTGAAGCAGACAAGAAGGTCCCCACCTTCATGATGCTCCAAAGTACACACTTCAGGGGTGTACGTGGGCAAATAGAACATATATAAATGAACCATATGATATCGAGTCATTGTAAGTACCATAGAGGGAATAAAATGAGGGGGTGTGCTAGAGAGGGACAGGGCAGTGACGATCACAAGAAAGCCTGAGAACATTGAGAGGGAGGGCTGCTGAAGGCCGTGGATAGAAAGCTGAGTGACTGACGACAAGGAGCCAGCCCTGCAGGGACCCGGGGGGGTGGGGGGGGGGGGTGCGTTTCAGGCAGAAGGGACAAGAGATGCAGAGGACCTGATGTAAAAATGTGCTTAGCATGGCTGAGCAGAAACAATGGAAGCCAGAATGCTGGGATGAAGAGAGAGAAGAGGAGAGAGGTGACAGGTGACACCTGAAAGAAAGATAGCACGGACATTTCATAAGGCCCTGTAGGTCATGATAAAGATCTCAGAGTTCTCACTATGTGCAAAAGAAAGTCACGGAAGGGTTTTGGAAAGGGAAATAATATAATCAGGTTTATGTTTTTTAAAGATTTCTGTGGATAAACAGAAAATGCATTGTAGAGGCTCAAGAATGGCTGTGGGGAGCCCACTGGGGAGGCTGTCGCAGCGGTCAAGGAGAGAGAGGTGAAAGCTGCTTGGGACTGTGCTCTGTTCTTACATGTAAAAACCTAGACTATCTAGAAACAAGTGTCATCCAGAATTTCTAGACAATTCTCCATCGTCCGCAATACGTTGACTTGAGACATCTTTAGGCCTCGTGTGCCAAGGGCGTGCCACTTACTTTTCTTTTAATTTTTGTAGCCAAGTGTGATGTGACGTGCACACGGTAAAGACCAGTCAAAAGGGCAACACCCTATCTGCTTTCACAAAGTGACCGCATGCCTGTAAGCAGCACCCAAGACAAGAAAGAAAAGATAATTCACACCCGGAAGCTCCCCGCAAGCCCCCTTCCAGTCAGTCGCTGCCAATCCAAGTGTGTTTTGCCAGAATGACATTTTATACATCAATTTTCTCAGCCTTGCTTAACCAACGACCCCTTTTTCTAAACTGAAAGTCACATGCCCTCTACAGCTGGAAATTCATATACCATCAGCCAAGATTTGCACTTTGTATTTTGTGTTGTGTGTTATGAAAACAACAGGGTTTCACACACAAAAAATTATAGTGTAATATTGAATATGCTTTTTTCAAATTTGACATAAATTCCCAATCCCACATTCTGTTAATCCCCCACTTAAGAATCACATAGTTCAAGTTCTGGAAAGACTGCAAGTTGCCTTGGGGCGCCTGGGCGGCTCAGTCGGTTAAGCATCGACTTCCGCTCAGGTCATGATCTCATGGTTCATGGGCCCGAGCCCCGCATCGGGCTCTGTGCTGTCAGCTCGGAGCCTGGAACCTGCCTCGGATTCTGTGTCTCCCTCTCTCTCGGCCTTCCCCCGCCCCCACACTCTGTCTCTCTCTGTCTCAAAAATAAATAAAAAACATTAATTAAAAAAAATTTTTTTTAAAGGACTGCAAGTTGCCTTGTCAAAAAGAACAGTCTGGACATCCAGGAGCACAGACAGTAGACCTAGGATATAGAATGAAGACATGATTTCAGGGCTGTGTTCAGGAGATGAGACACCGACAGAGAACTAATATTTACTGATTTTACTCATTTTGTCTCTGGCACTGAGCGAGGTATTTCAATGTGTTATCTTATTTAACTTTCGCACCCCTTTGAGGACGGGATCATTGTCTCCATTGTATGAATAAGAAAATCAAGGCTTAGAAAAGTAAAACAATTGGCCCAAGTTCTCAGGGCTTGTAAGTGACAAGAGCTGGGCTTGGAACCAGTTACTTCTGTTCCTGTATTCCACACTCATTTTACTCAACCCCGGCAGCTTCTCTCTTGCTTTTCTTCCTTTGATCTGTACGAAATAAATTGAAAATGCTGGTCTCAACACTCGGTTGCTGCAATAAGCCTCATTTCTTCTAATGATTTCCTTTTTCCATTCCTTTTTAATACATTGACTTTCAAATTAACAGTGAAGCTATTCGTAAATGAAATGGGAACCCTGGCTATTACTTTGCTTCTTTCCAGAAAGCAAGGGCTCTTTAAGCCTGATCAAGTTTAATGCTTGCTGTAAACCCAGGAAAGAAATGAATGAGCATAATGTAAATCGCCCAGCCCAGAGTCTGCCCACGCAAAGGACATGGGAGCCACACAGCGTCACCATATCATCCATTATTGAATAAGGGAGCCAACAATTAACAAAGCAATCTAGATTAACCATGTTAACATCTCTGGGAGAGCGATTCATGTTCTTTGGCTTTCTGGAAGCTCTCCCAAGCTCAAGCTGTCCCTGAGTTCTTAGGCTTTGCGTCATGAAGGGAATTGATCTGATCAATTTACATTGCTGCTGCCTAATTAGTAAGCATGGCCACACTTGCCCATCAGTTTCACAGAGATTAAACTTGGGACCCTGACTGCAGACTAATTTTCGTAGCTGAAAGTCACTGTACCTTTCATCTTCAATCCATACCAAGTTCCCCAGAGTTAATCATAACAGGACTTGAGCCCAGAGCCAGAGGCAGGTTTTCAAAGCCCAGAGAGCTGGGCCTATGGGCTGCTGCACGACAAGGCAGGTTGCTTGGAGAAAGATGCTAGGGTTAGGAACCCCTGCTTTCCTGCTTGCACCAAGGGTCCTCCTTCACAAAGCATGCTCACCCCCGCCCTGTCGTTTGAGTTGCCCCTACCTCAAGAAGGAAAGAAGGTACAACTTTCATTTCAGACAAGAAGAAAGGAAACTTCACACATATGGTTCCTTAAGGTCACAGAGTTCCTCAACTCAGATTAGTCATCCTTTTTTTAAAGGTAACTTTTATGGGGGAGCCTGGGTGGCTCAGTCCATTGAGCGTCCGACTTCGGCTCAGGTCATGATCTCATGGTCTGTGAGTTTGAGACCCGTGTCAGGCTCTGTGCTGACAGCTCAGAGCCTGGAGCCTGCTTCGGATTCTGTGTCTCCTTCTCTCTCTGCCCATCCCCTGCTTATGCTCTGTCTCTCTCTGTCTCTAAAAAATAAATAAATAGATGTAAAAAAAAATTTTTTTTAAAGGTAACTTTTATTGAGGTTAGTTTTGTCCTTATCACAAGAAGCTATAATGCTTGTTGGAGAAAAGTTAGAAAACATAAAAAAACAAAAAGTCAATAAAAGCCACCCTTCAGGGGCTCCTGGGTGGCTCAGTGGGCTAAGCATCTGACTTTTAATTTTGGCTCAGGTCATGATCTCACGGTTCGTGGGTTCAAGCCCCACATCAGGCTCGGTGCTGGTGGCATGGAGCCTGCTTCAGATTCTCTCTCCCCTTCTCTCTCTCTCTCTGCTCCCCCCACCCTCTCTCTCTCTCTCTCTCCCTCTCTCTCTCTCTCTCTCAAAAATAAATAAAAACATTAAACATTTTTTTTAAAAGCCACCCTTCAAACATAATCATTGAAATATTTAATGCAATGAGCACTGGGTGTTGTATGGAAACCAATTTGACAATAAATTATATTTAATATTAAAAAAAGAAATATTTAATGCATATTTATTCAGCCACTTTTCTACAGGATGGCATGTCACATACTATTTTGTAACCTCCTTTGTCTTTTCACATATCATGAACATTTTTACAATGATATTCACTATCTTTAACAGTCAAGTTGTATGGGTCATGAAACTAGTCACGTTGGATATTTGGGGTTGTCTCTAATTTTCAGTTATGATAAATAATGTGACAATAAAATCCTGTATCCAAATAATAATCACTGACATTTATTGTGTCTCAGGCATCGTACTAAGGGTTTTGCGTGTATTATGATCTAGATGGATACATAACATTACCTCCATTTTACAGATGAGGAAACTGAGGTCTAGAGAGGTTAAGTAACTTGCCGACAGTGACATAGATAATGACCCCAGAGTCAGCCCCCTTACCTTCTAGAATTGTAATTTCAGGGTAACCAAATACATAAAATTACAAGGTCTCTGAGTCCTAGGACCCAACTGCCCTCCGGCAAGCATATCCCAGTTAACACTCCCACCATCAGGGTCTGAATTCCCATCCACTTGCATCCCATCCACCAATGCAGGGCACCATTAACCTTTACCGTTCATTAGAGAAATGAAGCCCAGACTTCCCTCTTCGAAGCATGCATGCCACCTAATTCCTGATCGATTTTCTTTAAATCAATGGTTCTTACCCTGTTTTGGGCACATGGAACCCTTTGAGTATCTGACAGAATCTATGAAGCAGCTACACAGAAAATGCCCATGTGCTCATCAAATAACCACTGATTTTACAGGGATGCGCAGACACAGTTAAGCAGTGCTCTGCTTGCTAGAGGCTTGATGCATCAGCAGCATTGAAACTAAAACTAACCACAGCACGAATAGACCCAGTCAAATGCTGGCTTGGCCAGATTGTTCTTTTTAGCAATCCCGCAGAATACAGAACCAGATCAGAAGAGGCGGAAATAAAATGCCCGGGCACTACGATGGTGCATTTGACATGTCGGGGCGGGGGCAGGTAGGGAGGTCAAGACTCTCTCCTGAGGTCATGCTGTTCTCCGCCAAAGCAGCAAGACCTCAGAGCAGGTGGACCGGCCAGCACCGGGCTGCTTTCACCACACACTTCGGCAGCCTCCAAACAATAAAGGAGGGATCATCCTGCCAAATGCGCTTCTTTACACGCTGGTGTTTTTCATGCTCTCTCCTCACATCCTGCCCCTCTGTGGTTTGGAAAGCTTCGTCCCAGATCAGTCAAACCTCCACCAACCCTACCCACCCGCTCCTGTCACAGGCAGTGGATTAGGACAAGAGGGGAGGGGACATGAACGCCCAGGCCTCACCCATCCATCTGCTGTGAATGCCACTTTGCCAGGCAGATTTTTCTAGGAGCCCTCCTTGGCCTGAGCACATGTTTCTGGAAGTAATGGGACCGTTTTTCACAATGATCCATTGAAGTTCAGTGACATATTCAGACTTGGAAAGGGAACATCCGGTCCCAGCCTGCAGGGAAGGAACTGGACAGAGGAATAAGCACCCTTAAGTGAATTGCCCTTTTGGGTGACCCGGTGGAAAATTTAGCTCCACCTGGATGGACAGGTGGGACTGCCAGACCACAGAGAATGCAGGCAGCTCCTAGAGCTGACACCTGAACTGCCTCAGGATTGCCACCCAGCCACAGCCGGCTTTGGGGTCTCATTTTGCACAAGACCACCACATCTTTGTCAGAAATACATGACAGAAAAGGGGGCTGTTCTGCCCTTTATGGCCTTGGCTTCATTCCATCTTTTGGTCTCTATTTATTTATTTTTCTCCTCCTATGAAAATGTTGCCCTATTCTCTCCCTTTGGCTCCTAGCGTTGACCCTTCTTTTTAAAAAAAAATTTTTTTTAATGTTTATTTATTTTCGACAGAGAGAGAGACAGAGCATGAGCAGGGGAGGGGCAGAGAGAGAGGGAGACACAGAATCTGAAGCAGGCTCCAGGCTCTGAGCTGTCAGCACAGAGCCCGACGTGGGGCTCGAACTCAACAGACCTCGAGATCATGACCTGAGCCGATGTCAGATGCTCAACCGACTGAGCCACCCAGGCGCTCCTGGCATTGCTCCTTCTGCAGATGATAGAAGAGTCTATGGTTTAAACAGCCCTTTTCCCCCCACCTTCTCAGGTCCCTGGGACTTACTTTTTACAAAGCCAGGAAATGACAGAAGGATGACTTTTCAATTCTAAATAATCACAGTTCCTCCCGGATTTGGCAGAGAAGATGAGTCATCTGAAAACTAGTATATTCACACCCAAACATGGGTCTTCTGCCCCACCCCCACACACACGCACCCATACCCCATGCTCCCCTGTGGAATCTGCTCCACTTTTTCTTTCAGTCCTTGGATTTTTGGTGGCTTGCCTCACAAAGTCCAAACAGCAGACAAGGGGAAAGCAAGAACTCATGGGTTGTAATAAAACTCTACTGTCTAATAGCTCTGTGACTCTGAGCAAGTTACTTCTCTTCCAAGCCTCAGTTTCAACACCTGTAAAATGGGGACAATCACTGTATGTCCCACACTGAATCGTTTTGGGTATTGAATGAAATAATGCACATCAGGGGATAGATACAGAGCTTGCGACCTACAAGCTCTCAGTAGGTGGCACCTGCCATTGTCATTGTTGTGGTTAAATTCAGATCACCACCACCTTCTGTGTTTTCTTTGGAACCATTGTAAAGACTGAGTCCGTTTCTAACCATCGTGAGAGTCAGCATGCATTTTCTATCTTCCTTGTGATCAGGACGCCGTGTAGGAAGTCAGGCCTCCTCTCAAAGACTGAATAACCTTAAGTTACAAGCTCTCTAAAACACACTTGCTCTGTTGCCTTTAAACCTCATTGCACCCTTCCCACAAAGTATATATATATATACTCCCCTGTCCTCCCAGCTCCTGTCTCCTCAAAACACGTGAGGAAGGAATCGTTTTGCAGGAAAGTTCTCTGAAAGCAGCGAAGTCAAATAACACCTCCTTCCCAAACTATCACCCACCCACATCTCTCTGTCCCTGCGTGTAACCAGCACCTCCTGGTTTTCTTCCAGGCACCTTCACACCGAATGTTCCAGGGAAATAACAAGTCTCCAGTTTGTGGGAATCCGCGCTGAGGTAGCAGAAAGATCAGTTGCTCTGGTGTCAGTCCTGGAACTGAATCTTGTCTCCACCGCTCTGTAATCTTGAGCAATTTCCTCAGTCACTCTAAGCCATAGTTTTTTTATCCACAAAATGGGCATAGTAATTGTATTCACCTCATAGGCTTGTGGGGACTGAATAAAATAATCGTTGGAATTGCCTTGCTTCCCCAGTCAGTGCTAATCTCCTGGATTAAATTCTCAACTGGTTCCAGGCACTTGGGAAGTGTTCAGTAAAGACTTGCTACAAAGTGGAGCAAAGCAGGAGCAATAATCTAAAAACCTACATCAAACCGAACGGAGCATTTATTTACATGGGAAGAGATGGAAGACATCGTATTTCTGAAAATCTAGAATTTCTGTGAGGAAAGGAACTGTCTTTGGGAAAATGTCTTAATTAGAGCCGAAGGTGGAAAGTGAAACCCATCTCCCCAGTCACTGTCCCCAACTGAACCCTCCCCGCTGAGGCCAGAGCAACCGGAAGAGAGAAGAGAAATGCTAAATGCTCGCCTTAAACAAGAAAGAAAGAAAAGAAAAAGCAAAGAATTTGGAACTCTTGGAGTAACCTGGGAGGAGAGGGGCTGAGACAGGAGGGGCCAAGGAGGGGAGCGGGGAGCCCAGCATTAAGCAGGGCTTCAAATGCTTGGTGTGTTGGTATGGGTGATTTTTGTCTTGTGGGATCATTGCCTTAAGGTGGTATATGCAGAACGGGCTGTCAAAGGAAATGGAGCCCAAGAAGTAGGAGAGGAATGAATGAAGTTAGTCCCCTGTTCCACTCTAGGAAGCCAGAGACTTTAGGGGAGGATTTTGGACTTTCCAAGGTTAAGGAAAAGGGACACTCAAAATAATCCCCCCTAGCTTTCAAAGGGCAGTAAGACTCCCAGCCGACATCTGGGCTACACAAATATAAACAGCACAGGCAGTAGATATTAAACCCACCCAGTCCTGTCTTCATAGCAATTCGCAGAAGACATTCTTATGTGGCCTCAGTAAACCCAGCCAGCTCTCTGTCCTCCAGGTACTTCTACCTGTAAAGTTTCCTAGCAGTAAGGAGCCTTTGAGCCCTGAGAAAGGGCTGGAATTTCAGGGTCATTGTGTGGTGTACCCGTGAACCTAGATCAGGAAGCAAGATAAAGTCCCATTTTGCTAAAATCTCGAGTGGCAGGCCTTCAGCAGCAAAGACTAATCATTTTATTATACTGTATTAATGAGACCAATGATGTGCCTGGCTCCCACAATACACAACGGCAGGAGAGCGTTCTGACAAGAAGACAGGACAGCCCTACAGACAGTGGAGTAGCATCATCACCCACTCTGTGATTGAGAAGCTCTGAAGGCCGCAGGACCCTGCAGGGAGGAGAATGTCCCAGACCAGACAAGTGGAAAGGAGACACAGCGCTATCCATGGGTCCCAGTCCAACCTGACCCTGCAAAACCAGTTTGGAAAGAGGGAAAAGTTTTGATCACCACCAGCCAAAGGACAGAACAGAGAGATGAGTCAGAGAGAGGAAGGCAGGGAAGTCAGCAGACAGCTGCCAAGGGAAGGGATGAAAGCCATCGCACAAGGCCTAATGGCCTGAGTGGCCCACTTCCCCATCTGATTCCCCAAGGCCAGTAATTGTCCCTGATCTCTCATGGAGCCTTTCATCCCAACACACCAAGCCTCTCCGCCAAGCTGCAGGTTCACATGTGCCTCAGAAAGAAGGATCAAGTGTGCATGACCTGTTTGTTCTGGGCTCAAAGACACTCTGGCTGTAGGTATAGATTTGTACCTTCTCCCCCAATTTTCATTCTACCTCTAAAACCAAGTGAACACAAAGCTTAGAATCTGAGAAGGAGGGGGTTAGCTAATGCAACCCCCTCATTTCATACTTAAATGGGAGCCCAGAAAGGTGATGGTCTGGCCTAAAGGTCTGCCAGCTACTTGCCCTATGTTGGCTCTTTTTCTCCTATAGGCTAAACCTTTCTCTCTCTCTCTCTCTCTCCCTCCCTCTCTCTCCTCTTTCCCTCTCAATTTCTCTTGCTTTCTCTCTTTCATTACAAAAGCAATGTTTGTTCATTGCAAAAATAATTTTAAATACACAGTGAAAGTCTTCCCATAAACCCATCCTTCAGAAATATAACCACTAAGAACAATTTGGTATGTATTCACCCAGATTGTTTTTTCTGTGAGCATGCTAATACACACTCACAACACACACACACACACACACACACACACACACACCATTTCTTTATTAAAAATCAGATCAGATCATAGAGGTACCTGGCTGGCTCAGTTAATTAAGTGTCTGACTTTGGCTCAGCTCATGATCTCATGGTTCAGGAGTTTGAGCCCCACATCAGACTCTGTGCTGATAGTGCAGAGCCTGCTTGGGATTCTCTCTCTCTCCCTTTCTCTCTGCTCCTCCCCCACTCACTCAAGCTCTCTCCAAAATAAAATAAAGTAAACTTAAAAAAAAAAAATCAGACCGGGGTGCCTGGGTGGCTCAGTAGGTTTAACGTCCAACTTGGGCTCAGGTTATGATCTCACACTTCGTGAGTTCAAGCCCCGCATCCAGCTCTGTGCTGACAGCTCAGAGCCTGGAGCCTGCTTCAGATTCTGCGTCTCCCTCTCTCTCTGCCCTTCCCTGGCTTGCGCTCATTCGCGCTGTCTCTCTCTTTCTCTCTCAAAAATAAACATATTTTTTTTAATTTTATTTAAAAAATCAGACCATAGTAGACACTGTCTCCTGAAATTTGATTTTTTTTTCTAGTTAATTCTGTCATGGATATCATTCCGTGTAGACTTAGCTTATCATTTTAACAATGTATGATTTTTCATTGTGTGATGATACATGGCTTATTCCCCAACCCCTATTGTTAGAAATTTAGATAATTTCCAATATGGGGGAACTTTACCACAGTTCTTTATACTTTTATTTTTCCTCCCTTTTAAGAGTTCTTCTGTAGGATAAATTCCTGGACATTGGAGTACTTAGTTCAAAAGCTATGCTCATTTTAGTTTTATTAGATAATGCCAATTTCCCACCCCAAGTCTACACTCTCACCCAGAATATACGAAAATGTCTGCTTTCCCACACCTTTGCCAAATTGAGCATAAGCAATATCTTAAATTTATTCCAAACTAATAGACCTGAAATATTTTGCTGCTGTTTAATTTACATTATTTATTTTGTGAAGGAGTTTTACTATGTTTTCATTAATTCACTGGCTGTCTGCTGTACTTATTCTTGTTATTTGCTTATCTGTAACGATTTGCTTTGTTTTCTATTGAGTTGTTTTTTTCATGATTGATTTGAAAGAGAGGGTTAGAAATATTATTCCTTTTACTGCCATTTGAATTACAAATGTTTCTCTCAGTTCTTCCCTTAGCTTTGTTCTCAAAGTTTGCAACCTTATAGAAATGTCTAGGCAGACTCATCAATGCTTTTCTTTGCAGATCCTGGGTTTGTGTCATCCTTAAAAAGTTCTTTCTTATTTCAAAATAATAAAAATATTTACTTGCATCTTCTAATATTTTAATAATTTTTATACTTAAAATCTTGGATCTAGCCGGGTTTATTTTGATGTAAGGATCTAGCTTTATTTGTCTCTAACTAGCTAGCCTTGTATCCCAATACTGCCTATACAAGCATCTCTTCTTTCCCATAAACATTGAAATGGCATATAAAATTCTCATGGACACTTGGCTCCTTTTCCAAACTGTATCATTGCATTGATCTATCTGCCTTTTCTTGCACTTCCTGCCCTAGGATTTATTAAATTACTGTGGTTTTATGATAGGTTTTAATATCTGTAGGAGTGGGTTTACCCATCATCCCAATACCATCATTCTTTATTTATTTCAAGTGACTTGGCTATTTTTGCATGGTTATTCTTACACATTCCATATGCTTCTATATATTTGGATCATTTAATACCCCCCCAAAACAAACAAGCAAACAAAAAACCATCCTGTTGGCATTTTAATGAAGTTGTCTTCAATTTACAGATTAATTTGGGGAGAACTGAAGTTATCATCAAAAGAGATTTCCTGTACTAAAGCAAGCTATGTCTCCCCATTTATACATGTCTCGTTTTTACTCCCCTTTATAAAGCTTTATGGCTTCCTTCATATAGATCCCCTAACACTCAGTTTCTAAAAGTGCTCTTCAGGGAAACTGCTCTTTCCTGCGAGGTCAAAGCATGGATCACATTCAGTCTGGCATCAAAGGTGGCTTCTTAAGTGCTGTGGAAACCACACCACCCCATCTGCTCTCAACTCCGGGCCTAAACCAGGAGGTAGCTTCCCTTCTGGAAGATGTAATGTGCCAATCAAGTAATCAGTGGGTAAGCCCTGTACTAGAAGTATAGGACACAGACCCCATCTTCAAGGAGCTTTGGCTCTGCCTAAGGAGACAAGAGGCACATCCCTTAAGAATGGCATTCTCTACTAAGCTATGTGTTGCAGACTCTGTTCTAATGGGAAGTAAACAGGAGGCCTGGAGCAGTCAGGGAAGATTCCAGGAAGGAGATGGGAACTCAACTGGGTATTGGCATGTGGTTACCATTTAAATAAAGAAAAGGAAGGAAGCAAGGTATAAGCAAGGGAATCACCCTATAATCACTTACTCAGCACTTGCTATGAATCTGAAACTGGCCTAAGCATATGAAGAGGAGATTATGTGCCCAACAAATGTCTTTACACATTCACTATAAGCAAGCTCAGCGTTAGGTGCTAGAGAAACCAAGATGAGAAGGATTGACCCTCGCCTCAAGAATCTTGTAAATAAGGGAGACAGACTCTCAGCTAAGTCCAACAACTGTTATGATAGAAATCTGTGGAGTGAAAAGCAAACACTCTTAATCTAGTGATTGTGCACCTCCTGGGTGCTCATGGATGGGATTCAGTGGGCCTGTGAGCCCCTCAAATTATATGGTGCTAAGTTACCTGCATAACCAGCATCGGCAGGTGACAAACCACTTGGGTAGAGTGACACAAAACTCTTGGTTGCTAGATCCTGGAGTCTTAATGGCTAAATAAAATATACATAAAGACACCATTACAATAACAAGTAAACAATTCTAGACTTCCCCCACCCCAGAAGTGTAAGTGTTCTAAGAGTCCAGAGGCAATACTGTCTTGTGGAAACAGCCCAGCTTTGGGACCAGGCAGATTTGGGTTTGAATCCCAGCTCTACCATTTAATGGCTGTGGTGACACTGGGTGTGTTCTGTACCCTCAGAGACTTGATTTCCACATCTGTAATTGAGAATTGAAAATTAGAGAACCCACCTCTCCCTCCTACCTATTGTGAGGGTGAAATGAGGGAAGGTGTACAGGTCTCCTGGATCTTAGCAGGTCTTCATGGACTGCTCATTCCCTCCGCTTGCTTTCACACTTCTAAGGAAGCCATGCAGTGGGAGGCTGTGGTTGTGTGTCAGAGGATTCTGAGGGAGGCTTGGAAAGGATAGAGAGGAGAGGGGGACAGTGAAAGGCATCTCAGACCAGTGGACAGTGTGAATAAGGGGAAAGAAGCCAGAAAAGTGAAGTCATGTTGTGAAGATTCAGTCCATTGCAGCCCACTTGAGAAGGTCTTAAATTCCAGCCTAAGCAGTTTGAACTTTATCCTGTAAACCATAGGAGTCGCTGGAAGGTTTGGGGCAAGACTGTCAACGCCATGGTGAGGTGGCTCTCAGCCCAGCCTCTGCTCATCCATAAATCCCAAGATACCTAGGAAAACAATTTTAAAAATAAAATTGTAACAGGAGCTAAGGCAACGCTTTCCACCTCGGGATCTTGTTAAAAGCGGATTCTGACTCACTGGCTCACCGAGGTTCTGCATTTCTAACATGAACCCAGGTGATACGGATGGTGTTTATCCATAAACCTCATTTTGAGTAGCCAGGGCTAACACATTTCAGTTTTCCTATAACACATGTTGGCTGAGTGCCTGTCATGGTCAGGCACAGTTCTAGGCCTTGGGGGAAAAGAAAAAATCAGACATGAACTCTCTTTTCTAGAAGCTCACAGTCTAATCAGAGGAGACGAGTAATTCAAGGTAGGAAGT
This sequence comes from Panthera onca, assembly GCF_046562875.1. Lineage (NCBI taxonomy): Eukaryota > Metazoa > Chordata > Mammalia > Carnivora > Felidae > Panthera > Panthera onca. Next base: position 51,212,184 of record NC_138339.1, read on the forward strand.
GATAAATGCCATATTTTAGGTTCATAGAAAGTGCTTTGACAAATCGGCAAAGAGAGATTGTTCCCAGTTGAGGGAGAAATTGCCTGGTGCTTAAGGAACTGAATAGAAGCTTCTTTTTTATTATTATTATTATTATTATTATTATTAAACAATTTGAGTAAGAACCCAGACTTCAAAGTTGGATTTTAATCCTTACCAGACACATGATTTTGTTAATCTCTTAAACCTCAGTTGCTTCATCTGTAAAATAAATGAGATACAGTAACAGCAGGGCTGCTGGAGGATTGCACCAAGTGTTTGTAAACATAGTACCTAATAACTGGTTCTTAGGTTACTGTAAATGGGGGCTCTGGTGACTATCATTGTTCTCATCATTTGCTTTAAAACTTAACATGTCTAGTGGCCCCGAAGATATCGTATTTGTTGGACAATTTCATGAACTCATTCCAGGGTTAAGTGTCCAGTGAAAATGGAAAAACCTCAAAGGGAATTTCCACATCCAAGGAAACCTCCTTTATAAAATTGGTGCTGAAAGAATTAGCAACTATTTCAAATGTTTCAAGTTTTTATTGAGCCAAACTGTTTCAGCTGGGGAGACGCAGCTTGGCCATAGGTGTAGCTAAAAGCTCCTAAAAAGAGCCATGTTGAAAAGGAGTTCCACTCTATTTACAAGCTGATCAAAATGGTTTTACCACCCACTGGCTCCCCTGAGGTCATCCGCTTGTCTGATGCTCACTGTGAAATAAGTCAAATCAAACCTCTAATCCTCGAGTCTCAGAATGTCAGTGCCCTGGGGGATGTTACAAACCACCTGGCCCCTGGTGGACCCGATACATGCTACATTATGTCCCCATGCCCTGGGGCAGTCTCCGAGGCTGCCGGTTGGTCATTCCTCCAACCACTGTTTAATGATGCCTACGGATGTAGGAATACATACAAAATTAAAAGGGCCCCCTTTTCTGCTCTGCAGTAAGGGAATAAGGGCAGGGCATCCACAGGTATACCAGGAACTAACAGAGGAGGCTGCTGGGCTCAACAACAAAAGATGTCATTTCATACTTCTTTCTTCCTATTACCAGTGGGGGGGCCTTGGGCAAGTGCCTCCTCCACCTGTACCTCCAGTTCTTCATCTGCAAAGTAGGGATAATCCCACTTTGCTCATAGGCTATTACAGGAATTAAATGAAATAGAGCAAGCAAAGTTGGCTGACACGTAATAAGGACCCAATAAACACAGTGTCTTTTGGTTTACTTCTTATTTTTAAAATAATATTCACTGGCTTTTTCCCAATTGCAAAAGTAATTCATGTTTATGGAGAAAATTTTTGGAAAACACCAAAAAACACACAGAGGGAAAATTCACCCGTGAGTCTACCAACAAAGGGTAAACACTGTTGAGGTCTCCTTCCCTGTATAGCCTTCAGTCCTTTATCCACATCCACATGCATCTTTTGTTTCCCCATTTGCTGTACTGGTGGTGACTGACAGCTTCTGTGAGAGGCAGCCTGGGTTCAAATTCTAATTCTATCACCCACTAGCTCTGAGACATCCAGCAATTTACCTTCCGTTCTCCTGAGCGTAGTAATCACGGCCTCCAGGCGGGGAGCATGCAGGTTGGCCACCGTCAGAGTGCTGCAGACTACCCTGTGGAATGGCGCCCCCTAGCGCTGCGCCCGGCACAGTCATGCCGAGCTGCCTTCGGAACAGAGCCGGTTGAAGGCAAGGGAAGGTCAAAACATTTACCCAGTGATTGGCGCAGAGTTAAGAGCTTGTCAAACGGTAGATACTCTTCTACAAACGCACCCCGTGGTTTTGAAGACTGGAGGTTCCCAGAGGGTTGAGACCTTGTGTTCACTGTTCAGTTTTGTTGAATAGCACTTTAAGGACCACTGGGACCACATCCAGCCAAGAAATGCTTCTCCCTGAGCTGATCCCGCTCAGCCTTAGCTTTTGATCCTTACACTCCACAACCCCTCTACGTGGCCCTTGTAGCGTGGCTGGGCTCACTGAACTGTCTGCTTACCGCTCTGCCCCTCCCCCTCGGGTTCCAGCTCCTACCCTCCCCACCTGGGTGGAAGTGTTCAGAAGTGTTGTCCCATTGGATCTGCTTAAAAGGCCTCAGTGGGAGGCCACCAAGAGGCTTTAGAGTAGAGCCGCAGGGTTTCCCAGGGCGGCTCTTAGACTGCTGCTCAAATTAACTATGGATTTGAGTTGGTGTGCAAGACAGCTTGGCAGGACAGCTAGAGATGGCCCAGGAAACTCTGAATCACATACTCATTCAGTCCATCATGGAGCAAATTTTAGTTAGCACCTACCATGTGCCCGGCGCTGGGTTCTCCCATGAGAAAGTTGTTCCTTCAAGCCTTTAGATTCCTCAAAGGGGAATTCCTCTCAGTTTAGCAAGTAGTTAATACCCCACAACCCCCGCCAATCTCCCTTTTTGAAAAAGAGAGCATGCCTCAGGCCCACCACTGTCTGGAGCGATCCAGAGATACTAATATCATTTTCTTTTCACCTTCTGTTCCCCTACCATGACATTTTCTTTATAACAGATTTGAAAATAATGATAAAAAGCTTCCTAAGAAAGTTTAAGTTGAGACACCAAAAGTGAGTTGATCTAGAGAAAAGCATTAATCAGCCGGTGGTCCAGGCAATTGAGTAACTGATGCTTGGGAGCCCTAGACTTGGGATGGTGAGCCTTAACCTTTTCACGGCTGCTGATGCCTTCAAGCCCATGACGACAGCTATGGGTCCTCCCCCAGAACAATGTGTACAATTTCCGCATGTTCGAGAACCACGTGGCGCCCACCCTTGGGCCTGCATTGGAAAGAGCAGTAGGGTGGGCGGTCCCACATCAGCACAGTAGATCCTGTCCTCTCTGTCACCCTCCCCATCTTTGCATGCTGGTACTGGCAGTAACCACAGCATCAGCATTGGCAATGGCAGTTGTGTTTGAAGCGGTCGGAACAGCTGTACTTACTGGGTACTCTCAACACGCCAGGCACTTGCCAAGCCTAAGTTCATCTCCTCCGCACAGAAAAGAACTATCACCATCCCCGTTTTCCAGGAAACTGGGCCTCGCCGAGCTCAAGGAGCTCAGCTGGGAAGCCAGAGTCAGCACCTGAACCCAGATCTACTTATGTCTGCACTGGTCCTTAACGCCTGACCTCCACAGCCTCCACAAATGTTTGTTGAATCAAATGAATTACACTTGAGCAGGTCCTGGCAGTCGTTCTGCTCGTCACCAGCTGAGTGACCTTGAACAAGTCACTCACCCTCTCTGAGCCTCCGCGAAGGAAGGTTTCCTGGCCCTGTCAGGCCGTGATCATGATGGTAAAATGCAGGGCAAGGCGCACCACACCATTTCATGAGCAAGAGAAGGGGAGCCAGGCTCGGAGGCACGTCCCACAAGCTGGTGGCCACGTCGTAGAGACTGGCACCACCCTGACCTGAAGCAGAAAGAGCAGGCTTCCAGGAACCCACATCTCCTGTTGATATTCCCTTTCCCTCTCCTCATGGCTTTGTTGGCCCCCAAGGTCTGTTTGGATATCCCGGTCCTGATCCTTTTTTAAGCCAACGAGGCTCAGTGCCTTCCCTATTACAACTTCTTGGCTGTAACAGGGCCCGCCTGGGTAGCAAACAAGACCCCTCAGCCCTGTAGCTTCTGTGCAGCTGGGGGGAGGGGAGGAGGGAGCAGCAGAAATATGCTTGGAATCAGAGAGACCCGCCGTCCAGTCCTTGACCCACACTGCCCCTCAGTGGTAAGTCCAGAGAAGAGGGCACATCCCAGCAAGGCTGAGCAGGGCTTCCAACCCCAGCTTCAACAAGACTCTGAATTTTAAGGCTGGAGAGAACCCAAATGAAACCACTCCCCTAAAGGAGGGAAACTGAGGTTCAGAAAAGGAAAGCAGCCTACTCAGAATGAAATATCTAGTTACCAAACACTGGTCTCACACATAGACTTTCTGTAATTAGATTTCCAGTCCAATCAGTGATTGACAGGAATAAGAATTATTTGGTTAATTAGCATTAATGCAAAGTTGACTGGGTGGCAGGTTCCTGGTACCCTGAGTGCTAAAAAGGACTTGACATGTTTTATCTTCTTAGTTCTCAAAATAACCCAGAGGCATGGCACTATTATTAGCCCCATTTTATTGATGAGAAAACTGAGGCTTAGGGACAGTGTGAAACTTGCCCAAGGTCACATGGCTGCTGGGGAGACAGGCTGGATTCTATTCTAAGGAGTCCAATTCTAATAAGGAAAGGGAATCTGTCAGAAGCCACTGAAGGTTTGCTCAGGGTGGGCATGCGATCTACAGTCTTCATGAGGCCAAAATAAAACAGAATGCAAAGGAAACAAGAGGGCAAAGTCATTATTCAGCTTTCAGACAAGCAAAGATTAAAACCTGACCAAACCCAGAGTTGCAGAGATGTAAAGAAACTATCACAATCATATACAGCCAACAGGAAGGTAAATTGGTACAATTAGTTCAGAAGGCAATCTGGCTAGCTTTCAGCACTTAAATGTGGCACTGAGTCAGTGATTCCTCGTGTAGGAGTTTATCCCACAGAAACACTCAAACATGGAAAAAGCAAAATGCATGAGGCTTTTCATTACTACAGTCTGTAACAGACAAAACTTGGAAATCACTACTTGACTATCATTAGAAAAGAGTTAAGCCTGGAGAAAGTTAAACTACTATATATCCAGATGGTAGGATATAATGTCCCGACATGGGGAAATGTCTTAAATATTTTCTAAGTGAGGAAAGAAATTGGGGGAAAGATATGTGTATAACTCCCATTTAAAAAAAAAAAAAAACAATTGAAAAGGATAAAAATAAAAAATAAAACTGTGAGCTCTGGTCCCCTCTACCTGAATGGAGAAGAATTTTCACTTTATAATATGTAGGTTTTTTTTTTTTTTTTGGTAATGTAATTTTTAAAAAATCAGCATAGATCACTTTTTCATTTTACGTAAGTGAGGTTTTTCTAATAGACTATTTTTAGAGCAGTTTTAGGTTCACACCCAAATTGACAACAAGGTATTGAGATTTCCCATACACCTCCTGCCCCCCACATCCACAGGCTCTGCAATTATCAACATCCCCTATCAGAAGGGTACATGCGTTACAATGGATGAGCTTACATTGGCACAACATTTTCACCGAAAGTCCATAGTTTACATTAGGGTTCACTCTTGGTGTTATACATTCTATGGATTTGGACAAATGTATAATGACATGTATCCACCATCATAATGTCATACAGAATAGTTTCACTGCCTTAAAAAACCTCTGTGCTCCCTCTTTTTTTTTTTTTTTCTTTGTAATAAAAATACGCAAATCTGGAGAGGAAAAGAAAAGAAATGAAGAGGTGGTTCTTGCCCAGAAGGAATTTTTTTTAAGATTATTTATTTATTTTGAGAGGGCGGGGGAGGGAGGGGCAGAGATAGAAGGAGAGAGAGAATCCAAGCAGGCTTGGTGCTATCAGCCTGGAGCCCAGTGCGGAGCTCGATCTTACAAACCCTGAGATCATGACCTGAGCTGAAATCAAGAGTCAGATGCTTAACCTATTGAGCCACTCAGGTGCCCCTTGGCAGAAGGAATTTAAAGTCTGGGTGTGGGCGAGGACTCAGTCAGCCCTGGAATGGCTTAACAACATTAACAGGCAAACCATAACAGAATGAGATGTGATTGTATACCTTCTGTGGGGTACAGAATAAAGAAGTCAATCTGAGTTGGGTGAGGTTCATCAGGGAAGAGTTCTTGGAGGAGGCTCATGCCTGTGCCAGGATATAAAGTATTTTTGGAAAATGGCCACTATGTATTATTTTCAAGGTGCCAGACCCTATGTCTAGTATTTTACAGGGATATTTTCATGTATTCAGAATATGGAACAGATACTGTCCCCAATTTATGGATGAGAATATTGAGTCTAAGAGGGCCAACTAACTTTTCTAATGTCAAACAGCCAGTACACACAAAAAAAGTGATTCAAAACCAGGTCTGTGTGATCCCAAGCCCTGTGCTCAGGCCACAGAATCACACTGCCTAAATCAGCAGAAGGATGATGAAAGGCAGCCAAAGAATGGAAGGCAAAGAATGATCTTCTTCTCAGAGGAACAAGTGGTTCAGGGAGTCCAAACTCACAATGTGGCTGTAAATAAATGCAGTGAAAAAAGTCAGCAGCATCCCCTTACTTTTGGCTGAACACTTCTCAGAGCCATAGTCCTTGAAGAGTACTTTGTAAGAAAATAAAGGCAGAGATCCAGCCCATCATTGTCCTTGATACAAGGCTTCCAATATGATGGAGGTGAAGAAGCACCAGACAGAAATGCCACTTGGGTGTAGGGGGACAGAGTGACATTTATGCCTCTATCATAATGCCATGTGTGTTGTGTTGCAATGACCTGTTAACACATCTCTCTCCCCACATGCCTGTGGGCTGCCATGGGGCAGAGACCACACCCCAATTCATCTCTGTATCCCCCTCACCTTGGCCTCATGCCAACATCAGCAGGAGCTCAGTGTTTGTGGAATGAGTGAATGAACAAACAAATGAACAGGTGTATACACATGTAAATAGCAGACACTATCATATGTTGATGTCCTGATGTATAAAATAGGACCGACAATAGTACCTTCATCAAGGGATTATTGTGATAATTAAATGGGCTAATGGTATAAAGAGTTTAGCGCAAGGCCTATACAGAGCGCACACACAATGGAAACAGTGGGTCTGAGGAATATTAGCCATTAGCCTTACTGTTGTTCCGCGTATCCTTTAAAAGAGCCAGTCCCTAAGGATGTGTCCCCATTAAGCCATTTATTGCCTATTTTACTATCATCTTCAATGGGGCTCGCAAGCAAAGCTATGAGTATGTTTTCAGCATGCGTGCTCTCCAGCTCTTCATCCTCCTTACCTTTGCCACGACTGTCTATGCGTCTTCAGCCTCTATCCCGGGTCCTAAGTGTCCTCATTAAGACCGTGTGCCTACATGAAAAGATGCTCAACATCACTCCTCATCAGGGAAATACAAATCAAAACCACACTCAGATACCACCTCATGCCAGTCAGAGTGGCTAAAATGAACAAATCAGGAGACTATAGATGCTGGCAAGGATGTGGAGAAACAGGAACCCTCTTGCACTGTTGGTGGGAATGCAAACTGGTACAGCCGCTCTGGAAAACAGTGTGGAGGTTCCTCAAAAAATTAAAAATAGATCTACCCTATGACCCAGCAATAGCACTGCTAGGAATTTACCCAAGGGATACAGGAGTACTGATGCACAGGGGCACTTGTACCCCAATGTTTATAGCAGCACTCTCAACAATAGCCAAATTATGGAAAGAGCCTAAATGTCCATCAACTGATGAATGGATAAAGAAATTGTGGTTTATATACACAATGGAATACTACGTGGCAATGAGAAAGAATGAAATATGGCCTTTTGTAGCAATGTGGATGGAACTGGAGAGTGTTATGCTAAGTGAAATAAGTCATACAGAGAAAAAACAGATACCGTATGTTTTCACTCCTATGTGGATCCTGAGAAACTTAACAGAAGACCATGGCAGGGAGGGGAAGAAAAAAAAAAAAGGTTAGAGAGGGAGGGAGCCAAAACATAAGAGACTCTTAAAAACTGAGAACAAACTGAGGGTTGATGGTGGGTGGGAGGGAGGGGAGGGTGGGTGATGGGTATTGAGGAGGGCACCTTTTGGGATGAGCACTGGGTGTTGTATGGAAACCAATTTGACAATAAATTTCATATTTAAAAAAAAAAAAGACCACATGCCTACACGTACACACGCTCATCAGCATTTATCCTCTAGGGTAACGTGCAAGGCTTCCAAGCTCTTCTAGGTTTCCCTCTCTCCAAAATCTATTCTCCAGTTTCCCACGTTGTCAAGACCAGTGCCTATCCCCTTCAGACTCAGTGACAGTCTTCCCCGTGGACAGAGACAACTCATTCCATGATGGATACTAGCTGTTCACACGCCATGTATTTGGATTTCAGCTGGGGTCTTCCATACAGTGTCTTAGTCCAAAGGAGTATGTGGGATGGTGGGGTGAAAATCTAATGGTGCTGGCCTTGTCACATATCAGATCACGAGGTGGCGCCCTCTTCTGCCTCATCTGAAGCAAATGCAGAATGTGGCCCACTCCCACATTTCCCCCTGAGTTGGGAAAAGAATCAGTGTAGTGGGGTGCCTGGCTGGCTCAGTCAGTAGAGCACGCGGCTCTTGATCTCAGGGTCATGAGTTTGAGCCCACGTAGGGTATGGAGATTACATCAATAAATAAACTTTTAAAAAAAGAAGAAGAATCAGTGTACCTTGTACATATAATTAGCACTTACATCAAGGACAGCTGGGTAGATTAGTCGGTTGAGCATCCGGACTCTTGATTTCAGGGCTCAGATAACGATCTCAGGGATTGAGGGCCAAGTCAGCCTCTGCGCTGACAGTGCAGAGACTGGGATTGCCTCTCTCTCTCTCCCTCTCCCCCGCCCCCACTCTCTCTTTGTCTCTCTCTCTCTCTCTCTAAAAATAAATAAGTAAACTTTTTAGGGGAACCTGGGTAGCTCAGCCAGTTAAGCATCTGACTCTTGATTTCAGCTCAGGTCATAATCTCATGGTTTCGGGAGTTCAAGCCCTGCATCGGGCTCTGCACTGACAGTGGGGAGCCTCCTTGGGATTCTCTCTCCCTCTCTGCCCTTCGTGCTATCTCTGTCTCTCTCAAAATAAACGAATAAACTTTAAAAAATAGAGCACTTACACCCGGATACAGATAACCCTCTTTCTAAATGTAAACCTTTGCCTGGCTTAGCCCTGCACCAGGAGCCCAGCCGTCTCCCCACCCTTGCCCACCACCACTGCCATCCTTGGCTTGCTAAGCAGAAAACTAGGAGGCTCCCTATAACAATAGGCAAACCTCAAAGAATCAAAAAGGAGAAGTGCTACAAGGGGGAAGCTCAAGTGTAGCCCCAAATCAAAGGATTTCTATCCTGTGGCTTCTATGCCACTGCCCCTTGGCACTTTCGGCCACTCTCTGGGACTCAGTGTTTCCATCTGCAAAAGAGGAGCTTGGATTTGTGATTGCTAAGACACCCCCCACCCCCATTCAGATATTCTAGGAGTGTGTGCTCTTCATTCGCCAAATGGAATCAAAGTTGATCCAGAAGACCAGACCCTTGGGAAGCTCACAGTTTAAACAGAGGAGATAAGACAGGAATATGAAAGTCACTGTACCACCAACTTAGTGGCAGGGTTAGGGAACATAGTTTGAAATAACAAAATGTCCTGTAAAGTAAATTGCATATATCAAAACATTTAAAGATACATATACAACAGAGACAAAAATCTGAAGGTATGTGCACCAAATGTAATTTCTCTGCATTGCAGGGTTATGTGTGCTTTTAAATTTTTTTTTCTTTTTTTCTTTTTTCTTTTTGTATTTTCTCATTTTTCCACCAAGGGTATTATTAATCACCTTTAAAAAACATATTTTGTACTCAAACAGACTTAGTTTGAATCCCAACTATACTACAAACATGCTGTGTAACCTGGGGCAAGTCATTTACCCTCTCCAAGTCTTAGCTGCCTTGCATTTAAAATGGAAATTGTTTTTAATTTAATATGCCATAAAATGTTTTTGGACCTCAAATTCGAGGGATGAGTTAATCATGTTTCTCCATCATAGCACCTCATTGTAAGGCCTCTCTCTTATTTCATTGATTTATTTCCTTTTATTCCCATTTCCCTCTGCCTACCCCCTTAGGCAACCATTTTGTGTTTGACATTTTTTGAAAGTGTTTTTGCAAAATGCATGTGGTGGTTTGGTGTGTTACTTAAATAGTATTACGCTGTAAATCTCAATTCTGTTTCCTACTTTGTTCCTAAAGAGCGATGTTTTTAAGCCTTTGCACATTGCTATATGGACATGCCATTTTTAGGGCCTTATCTACCTGCTGCAATAATCTCTGTGCTGGGCTTCTACCCCAGGCTACCTTTCCATAATTCTCAGTGAGGAACACCTATGTTCTCTCCAGCTGTCTATCACCATAAGCAACACTGCTCTCAGCATTCTTATAGGTGTCCCCTTGTGGACCTGTGTGAAAAGTCTTTGAGATCTATACCCTGCAGAAGAACCGCCAGGTTAAGAGGTATGTGTATATACTTGATGAGACCAAGTGGTGCCAGAATCTTCTCCAGTACAGCTTCACAGCCTGTGCTCCCCACCAGCCAGGCAGAAGGCTCCCCATGTCCCCACACCCCTGCCCACACTTGGCACTCTCTAGTTCCCTGATTTTTGCCACCCTAACAGATACCTTATATCTCTTTGTGGTTTTCATTACTATGCATCCTACTCCCTAATATTTTGAGTACCCTGGCATACGTTAGCCCTCAGGTTTCCCCGCTTTGTAAATTGCCTGTTCACTTGCTGAGCCCACATTTCTACTGGGAATGCTGTTTTTCCTGTTGATTTGCAGGAGTTCCTTATATATTCTAAATACCGATCGCTTGACTGTCTTAGACATTATAAATACCTTCTCCCACCCTTGCCTTGCAGTTTATCTTTCTGAAGTGTTAAGTCATTTTCCTTTCAGCCCTAGATCAAAAAGATCGTTCCTTTACTTTGTCTTTTGAAGTTTTACCTTTCACATTTAGGTCTTTAACACCTCTCGTATTTGCCATGGAGATCAATCGGTGTCAGCTTCAATGCCTCTTGTAGGGCAAAACAATATAGTTAAAGCGCCTAGCACAATGCCCCAAGAGCTGTGCAGTTGCGTGTGGTGATTATTATCACTGGAGTACAAAGTGGTAAGCGATGCCCTGGGATATCTAGAGAAATGGGAGGTTGGGTGCTGGTCAGCTAAACCAGGAAAGATTTTAGGGAGTTTCGGTGCTGGTTAGCTCAACCAGCCCCCCAAAAAGAATGTCGAATTCGCTCACTTGGAGAAGGGAGAGGCGAGCGCTCCAGGCAGAGAAAGGTGGCCTGGGCAAAGCCCTGGCGGCGGGAGCGCTTCCCGGGCGCCGCGTTTAGGCGGAGCCCTCGGAGGAGAGGACCTGACTACTCACAAACTGCTGTCTGTCTTTCTGCCCGTGCCCACCCCACCCCTTCCCCTGCAGGCTCCCTGTTCTCCACCCTGAAGCCCCCCGACGCCGTGTTCAAGGTGGTGTTCTGGCTGGGCTACTTCAACAGCTGCCTCAACCCCATCATCTACCCGTGCTCCAGCAAGGAGTTCAAGCGCGCCTTCGTGCGCATCCTCGGGTGCCAGTGCCGCGGCCGCCGCCGCCGCCGCCGCCGCCGTCGCCTGGGCGGCTGCGCCTACACCTACCGGCCGTGGACGCGCGGCGGCTCGCTGGAGCGCTCGCAGTCGCGCAAGGACTCGCTGGACGACAGCGGCAGCTGCCTGAGCGGCAGCCAGCGGACCCTGCCCTCGGCCTCGCCGAGCCCGGGCTACCTGGGCCGCGGCGCGCCGCCGCCCGTCGAGCTGTGCGCCTTCCCCGAGTGGAAGGCGCCCGGCGCGCTCCTGAGCCTGCCGGCGCCCGAGCCCCCCGGCCGCCGCGGCCGCCACGATTCGGGCCCGCTCTTCACCTTCAAGCTCCTATCGGAGCCCGAGAGCCCCGGGACCGACGGCGGCGCCAGCAACGGCGGCTGCGAGGCGGCGACCGACGTGGCTAACGGGCAGCCGGGCTTCAAAACCAACATGCCCCTGGCGCCCGGGCAGTTCTAGAGCCCCCGGGGGGGTTGGTGGGGAGGAAACCATCGTGGGGGGAGGGCGGGCGGAGGGGGGGAGGGGCGTCGGCGCCCGGAGGCGCGGGCCCCGGGGGAACCGGGGGGAGGGGGGCGGGGAGAGGGGCAGCTGCTTTTCTGGCAGGGGCATGGGTGCCAGGTACAGCGCGGAGAGCTGGGCCGAGCATGCTGAGAGCCTGGGGGACCCGACGCCGGCCGGGATTTCCGTCTCTCTCTCTGTATATATCCAAACGAGTCCCTCTGTACATGTATTTAACCGTGGGTACACGTGCGTGTGTCTGTGCGGTGTCCATGTGGTCTGCATGTGTGCGTGCGTGGGGCCGCCCGTCTGCGGGGGCAGAGCGAGTGTGCGCCCGGGAGGCAGCCGGGGCGTCGTTTGTCTCCGTGACTTCGTACCTCTCAAGCCCCTCCTTGTACTTCACAGAATGATGGCACTTGGGCGGGGTTGCAAACAAATCGGACATTAAAGGTCATTTCTCCTGTGCGCCTTTGAGTAGTTTGTGATGCGGGCGGTAGGCAGGATCTGGAGTCTCCTCTTCCTTCCCCTTCAGGTTTGTCCCCGTCAGTCCCACCGGTCCTGTGGACAGTAGTTGTTCTGGAGCCCCTCGGCCCCACTGCAGCCTTTGCCATTACTGCCCTCCAGGGCTAAACAGATCTGACCCTGTGGCTGAAAGTGAGCCCGTGGATTTGTCCCATAAATCCTGCTTGCCTGTTTTTGACCCTTAGCGGTATCTAATCCTCCTGCTGTGGGCAACACTGGGCAAGCTCTAGCCTGGTCCCAGGGACCCCAATCCTAGCTGGGACTCTGTGGCCAGGACAGTTGGTGGGCCTGTCACTTGAGACGGAATGGGACCCCAGGCAGAGAAAAGGGCTGGTTCCTTTCACCTCCTCCCCACATCCCTCTTAGGCCAAACACTCCATTGTTTACCTGTGTCCATGGAACCGGTAAAGAAACCCAGACTGGGGGCGCCTGGGTGGCTCAGTCGGTTAAGTGGCCGACTTCAGCTCAGGTCATGATCTCGCAGTCCGTGAGTTCGAGCCCGGCGTCGGGCTCTGTGCTGACAGCTCAGAGCCTGGAGCCTGTTTCAGATGCTGTGTCTCCCTCTCTCTGACCCTCCCTCGTTCATGCTCTGTCTCTCTCTGTCTCAAAAATAAATAAACGTTAAAAAAAATTAAAAAAAAAAAAAAAGAAACCCAGACTGAAGAATTTTCTGGATAAGATATGGATCTATGTGACTAAGCAACACACATGAGCACAAGAACCCTCACAAGCTCTGCTGGGGAGCCTGCCTGAGAAAGAAGCCCTGAGGAAAGTCACACAGAGAGGTGGGAGCCTGGGAGCCGGTAACCTCCGTTCTAGCCATTCTACTGATTTACTGTATGACCTGGAGAAAGTCACATTCCCTTTCTGGATCTTGGTTTCCCATCTCTGTAGTGATGGGATTGATTTTTAACATCTTTCCTGCCTCTGAAAGCCTCCAGTTTGCTAACAACAACAACAATAAATAAAGGATGGGGAACAAAACAGAGAGCATTTTTCTTCCCTGAAATTCAAAAAAAGCATGACAGGAACACACCTGCCTCAGTCCTTTCTTTTCCCACTTTGCTTTCTCTATGCTGAACTTCATATTTTTTCAAATGGCAGGAGCCTTCTCCAACAATGTTAGCACATCAATCATGTCTTCTATAGGCGATTGAAACAGAAAAGGCTTAGTGAAAAAGGAGCAAGCAATAGTTCATGTAACTGAAAAGTGTAGCGGTATCAGGCATGGCTGCATCCAGGAGTTTAAACAAGACTGTCAACTTGTTCACAGGTTCTGATGCTTTTATTTAGCTTTCAACTTTTAGCTCTGTTTATCTCTCCCTGTTTCTGAAAATAGCTTTCTCACACCATTGTTACAACTTAAACCCCCGCAAAAGGAGAAATATCTCCCACTAATTCTGACACGAAAGAAAGAAAGAGTCCTGAGAGGCTAGGTATTCTGTGTCAGAGACCCCTTTGAGACTCTGTACAGTCTCAAGGAGAAAGCTGTACATTCTCCTTCCATTAAAAAAAAAGTATCTATAAATATACATATATAATATTTTTACACAGTTGCAAGTGACTCATCCCTGTTTAAGATCCCATGAACCAAGCATGATGCCCTAGATCCACAGGTTATTTGAGCAAAATTGGAGTTTAGAATTCTGTAGGCTAATCCCTCATCTTTACAGATAGGGATACTGAGGTAAATAACTTGACTATGTGACACTAAACTAGGACCAGGACCCCAATCTGCTGCCTCTGTGTCCATACCTTTTATACTCCCTTGTGTTGCCATGTTGGGGTTGAGTACGTCCTCTAACAGAGAGCAGATTTTTTCTTGTCTCAATACTGATAAAAGAGTCCTAGAAAAAGAGAGCCTGGACCCAATTTCCAGGGAAGAAGAAACAGTTTGGAGCAGTCCTCTGAAAACATCTTGTTAGCAACACAGATCTTCCAAACAGGCTTTACACAGAATCCTGACATAACTGAGGCCCAGAGTGAAGAAGGAAAGGGACAGCAGAGCCTCAGCCCCTTGAGTGCCCTCCTCCTGAGCCCCTCCCTCTGGCCTGCACCAAGCACTCCAAGGCTCCACAGAATGAGGCTTGGGAGTCACTGGTCTAGTGCAAGCGAGTGGGACTCGAAGTCAGTAGGACGTGGGTTCGGGTCTTGGCTCTGTGTGACCTTGAGCAATTCACCCTGCCTCTTTTGGTCTGTTTTCCCGTCTACCAAATGGCTGTGCTCATCACAGCCTACCAGGAAGCACAAAGGATTCAATGAGATAACTGTGGTGTAAACCCCAAACTATGACTCACTGGGCAGGTGCAAATTATCATTTGGACCACAGATACCTAAAGCCACAAGCACCAAAGGCATTTCCTGAGCTGCTTGGTTCTGATGACCTCACACATCACCAGTGTTTGGAGGCCACCCAGGTGACACAGGGACCTTCTTCCAGAAGAAAGGCTGACCAAGCAGTGGCTTACATCCTCATAGGGTGCTGGGCTCCAGATCTGACCCCAGCCAGAGTCTGCATTATGCTACCTCTTCAGGTCACCTCACTGTGGTCAGGCCCAGAGAAGGCCCGGAGTTCAAGAGCCCTTATGGAAGAAAACAGGTCCTCTTTACTTGGACCTCCCAACTGGCAGCAAAGCAGTCCTGCTTAATCCTCTCCAGCCACCCAAACATTACTAGGTCATTGTCACCACTGAGACATGCATGGGAATGCATCTGCCAACCGAAGTAAAGAGGCAAGTGGCTTGGCAAGATGGGGTAAGAGTTAATCCTCCAGATCTACATTCAAAGCCCACCTCTGCCATTTAGTAGCTATGTGACCTTGGGCAGCTCACATCACAGGTGTAAACCTCAGTTTCCTTAACTCTAAAATAAGGATAATAATAGTACTTACCTCACAGGGACATTAGGCAGATCGAATGAGATCATGAGTATAAATCAACACTATGTCAGTCACTTGGAAACATCCAATGAACTATAGCTACTCTTAGCAAAGGTATTAACTATTCAATACCTCGATGTATGACATTTAGAAAACCTGAATTCATGAACAAAGAAAACAAATTCAGTGTTATTCATCAGAGTCCAGTGTTTTAGGACTCAGGGTCCACCTTGAAGAAGAAAGACACAAGTTTATAATGGAGCAAAAGAATTTTGTATGCTACAGCAGGAAGAAACATGTTACTCAAAGAGGAGAACAGCCCAAGTTTGAAAGGAAAAATGAAATTCAATAAAAGTTATAGAACATTCCAGGGTGACAGAGCCAGAATGGGTGCACGAGAGAAGGCCGGATGTCTTAGGGATTGTGCATCCTGTGATGGGAGGTGGGGCGGGAACAGTGGGTGGCTGGGGGCACACAGAGCTGTGTTCAAGGTTCAGCTCTACTACCTGAACCAGGTACCTTGGCCTCCCTGAGGCCAACCGTCTTGTATGTAAATTGAGAATATGGTTAGCACGTACCCCACAAGTTGGGGATAAAACAAAACATGAAAGAGCTTGGCTCAGAGTAGGCACTATTTTTAGTGTCTGTGTGTGACCTTATATATCCCCATTCCAGCAGCTTCCCCTTTTCCTGCATCAGCAGCTCCTTTAAGAATCTGATGAAGGAGTGCCTGGGTGGCTCAGTCGGTTAAGCGTTCGACTTTCGGTTTTGGCTCAGGTCATGATCTCACAATTCATGTGTTCTGGCCCGCATTGGGCTCTGCAGTGACAGTGCGGAGTCTGCTTGGGATTATCTCTCTCTCCCTCTCTTTGTCTCTCTCTCTCTCTCTCTTTCTCAAAATAAATAAATAAACTTAAAAAAAAAAAGAATCTGATGAAAACTTGGGGCACCTGGGTGGCTCAGTCAGTTAAGCATCGGGCTCTTGATTTCGGCTCAGGTCATGATCTCACGGTTCATGAGTTCAAACTTCGCGTCGGGCTCTACACCAACAGTGGGGAGCCTGCTTGAGATTCTCTTGTGTGTGTGCTCTCTCTTTCTGCCCTTCCCCTGCTTGCATGCTCCCTCTCTGTTTCTCAAAATAAAAAAGCAAATAAACTTAAAAAAAAAAAAGAATCTGATGAAAACCAGAGAAGAGTGTACCAGTCCAAGTTTCACCTACCATTCATGCCCCAAATCTCCCAATGTACACATGGAACCCAGATTATAAACTTCTCAACAGATTCAACTTCCCCAATTTATAGAAGTGGTCGAATCCGGAGACAGGTACACACAGAGATGAATGTCTTCTCTCTCAGGGAGTCAACCCAGCTGACAGGTGGGCAGGCCACCCACCAGGCAGTCCCATTTGAGTGTGTAACAGGAGTCAGGGATCCAGCACCTTCCTCACTTGGTGAGACCCTGAGTGTCAGGTTCCACTTTCCATCTGGAGCTTAGCGGTGATGGTTAGGTTCTTGGAAGGGGTTTGGATGGCACTTGGGCAAAGCATTGAGCATCACTCCTCCTGATGAAGAACTGACCTTATCCTGGCTGCTGTCAGCCTCTTGGTGACAAGAAATAGAACAGCAACCACTCCTCACCTCAGATTCAGGGTCAACTTCTTCCTGGCCCCGGAAGCAGACATGGCGGCCTCTAGCCACCCTACCTCCTCTCAGCAGGTCCCTTCAGGACCCTCTCCATTCTACCTCACCAGCCCAGGGAGACTTTATTTAGTCTGGCTGAGGGTGCGGGGAGTATATGGAGGGAGGTCTGCATCAATGTGGAAGAACTTGCATCCTTCTGCAGTTTTCCCATCTTCTACCTGGCCCTGCCTTCTGAATATTAAAAGCCAAGAATTTGACACTGTTTTCTTCGGCTTTCCCTAGAAAACCTTCCCATAGGTGGCAATGGGCGGCTTACTCCTAGCTGGCTTGGCTAGAGTCAGAGTCTCAGTTTGCAAGTTAATTTGCTGAAGTATGGGTGTTGGGACGTGAGACAGGGCACAGGGGTGCAACTGCTCCCCTTTTGTCTCCTTCTCCCCCTGCACCTTTCCCCATTCTTCCCTCCCCTGAAGCCAGGCTGCCTCTGCCATTCCTCAAGTTGGGGGAGCCCACCTCCTCACTCAGGGCTTCTGCACTTCTGGTCCTCTGACTAAAGTCCCGTCCTCCCTCACCTCCCTCACATCTGTGCTCAAGTGTCACTTCTCATTGGCCATCTGATTTCTCTGACCGTCCTATTAGAAACCAACTTTCCCACTGCCAATGCCTCCCAGCACACCGTGTAGCCCCTCCCACTGTATTTTTCTCTATAGCACTTGCCACTACTTAGCATGTTATATATTTCATCGGTTTATATGTTTGTCTCCTCACACACACACTAGAAATGCATACTTCACGGGGGTGGAGGTTTTTGTCAACTTGTTCACCATTGCAGTCTCAGCCTCTAAAGTGGTGCCTGACACACAGTAGGTGCTCAAATATTTTTGAATGAATGAGTATATATATCCCTAGCATGAGTATGGATGTCTATAATAGGAGTAGAACAGGGAACTAGGGGGGCTCATGGCAGGGACCCCTACCTGATGATGGAGGAAAGGGGCACTTCTGATCCCTTCCTGCAGGAAGGTCCCCTGCAGGAAGTGGCAGCTGAAGAGTGTCATGGGCCCCCACTGCCCAACACCCAATGTGCTTCCATTGTTAGTGTTCTCACACGCCCCTCAGTGGAGATGAGAACCTGAAGGCCGGGCCCCCCCATCCCCACTTCTTTCTAGGCCTCTGTCCTCTGACTGCTGCTCAGGAACACTGAACCAGAGACGAGCTGGCCAAGCCCTGCCAGTCTGTGCCTCCAGCTTTTGTTTTCCCCCAATGCACAGTCCTCAGGGACAAGCTGCTTTGGGAGACAACTTTATCGGGACTAGTAAGACAAACAGCTTTGGTTCTTGCTAATGGCCTCATTCAGAGAAGTGGCATCTTTATAAGAGGACTGCTTGGGAGAAGAGGAAAGCACTAAAATCTGGTGACTGTCCTCCTGTGTCATGTCAACCACTACAGTCAGAAGCATATTATGTCTCCATCAAGTGTCACCTGAGCCAGCAACCACGTACGCCTGTCGCCTCCACATGCTCCTGCCTCCTGTGCATTATGCTCTCAGTTATTTGTTCTTCCATTTACTCCACAAAATATCATTGAGCACCTACACAAAGAGGAAGAAAACCCAGCTCTGCCCTCATGAAAACTTCTGGCTAGAAGAGGAAAGTGGACTCAAAATGATGTATATATCGCGTAGAAAGAGGTCCCTGTGACACAAGAGTTAAGTGTAAGGACCACAGAGCCAGACAGAACCAGCTGAGGACTTTTATTCCCCCATTTATCAGTTTTGTCTACTTGGGAAAATCACCTACTGTCTCTGAGGGGCAGTTTTCACGATCTGTAGAATCGGAGAATCCTACCTGTCTTCGAGGGGTGTTGTGAAAATCAGTTTCAATAGGCCATGTGGTGTGTTTAGTACAGTGCCTGGTAGAGGGTGATTGGTCAATAAATGGCAACTGTGATTACTAATATGCCACTGGAGCCATGGAAATAAAGGGTTCAGGAATTTGAGGGAGAAAGGGTTCACATGCAAATGCGCAGAATCAGAAACGCTTCATGGAGAAAGCGGCATCTGAGCTGGGTCTGAAAATGTGGCTAAGTAGAGATGAGCAAGAAGCAGGAGCAGAGGAACCCATCTGCTGTTCTGTAAGGAAGCTGAGGCCACATGTAGATGTTTCTGCCAACTGAGGGCCCAGCCAACAGCCAGCCTCAACCACCAGACTGTAAGTGATTCTTGAGTGAGAGCCACTCGACTGAGCCCCATCAACCCCCAGAATCGTGACAGATAATAATAAACCACTGCTTCTGTTTTCCACCACAAGTTTCTTACACAACAACAGATGACTAGAAAGGAAAGAAGATCTCAGATTTCCACTCAGGCCATCTGACCCTGGAACCCCTGCTCATAACCATTACCCCTAGCATCTAACCAGTGCCCAAAACATGTTCGTGTTCTCTTGACACAGCTAATGAAATGCTGAGCCAGATTTCAGATCTGGCACCTCCTGATCTTGACTTGCCAAGGAGACAGAGGATGATAGGGAAGACTAGGAAATTAGGTCAGGAAGGGATGTGCTTTGTGGTTTGATTCTTTTTCCCCAGATTCATTGAGATACAATTAACAAATAAAAATTGTATGTATTTAAGGTGGACAACTTGATGTTTTGATACATGTATGCATTGTGAAATGGGATTACCCCCCTCAAGCTAATTAACATACCCATCACCTCATGTAGTTTACCTTTTATGTAGATGTGTCAAAAACACTTCAGACCTACTCTCAGCAAATTTCAAGTATATGATGCAGTATTAGTAACTATAGTTACCATGCTCTATGTTAGATCTCCAGAACTTACTCATCCTGCATATCTGGAACTTTGTACCCTTTGGCCAACTTCACCCTTTTCCCCCTACCCGCCCCCAACCGGCAACCACCCTTCTACTCTCCATTTTTATGACTCCAACTTTTGAGATTCCACATACAAGTGAGATCATACGGTATTTGTCTTTCTGTGTCTGGCTTATTTCACTTGGCACGATGTCCTCCAGGTTCATCCATATTGTTTCAAATGGCAGGATTTCTCTCTTTTTTAAGGCTAAATAATATTCTTCTGCATACATCTACCTGATTTTATTTTTTCCCCAACTAAATTAGGGGAGGTAGATATGTGCTCCCCAACCTCAAGGATCTCCAAAGTTTATTTACTATTGTATTAGTTTTCTAGGGCTGCCATAACAAAGTACAGAAATTTCTTTCCCATAGTCCCGGAGGCTAGAAATGTAAGATCAAGGTGTCAGCAGGGTTGATTTTCTCTGAGGCCTCTCTCCTTGGCTTGTAGATGGACGTCCTCTCCCTGTGTCCTCCCATGGTCCTTCCTCCATGTAGGTCTATGTCCAAATGTCCTCTTCTTATGAGGACACCAGCCATATTGGGTTAGAGCCCACCCTAACAATCTCATTTACATTATTTAACCTCTTTAAAGACCGTATGTCCAAATATAGTCACATTCTGAAGTACTGGAAGTTAGGACTTCAACATGAGTTTGGAGTGGGAGGGATACAAGTCAGCTCACAACAAGCAACCCAGAACCTTAGGACTAAAGCCGTAATGCTACAAGAACACATCAATGGGGGTGCCTGGGTGGCTCAGTCAGTTGGGTGTCAGACTTCGGCTTGGGTTATGATCTTGTGGTTTGTGAGTTCGAGCCCTGTGTCAGTCAGTCTCTGTGCTAACAGCTCAGAACCTGGAGCCTGCTTTGGATTCTGTGTCTCCCTCTCTCTCTGCCCCTCCCCTGCTCATGCTCTGTCTCTCAATAATAAATAAACATTATATATATAAAAAAAAAGAACACATCAATGAAGTGGGCATTATAATTGTCTCATTTTTAGGCTTAGAGAAGTTTAAGTTGTCCAAAAGGATGTGGCCCCCAGGAGGCAGAGGCAGGATTTGAATCAAGCAGCCTACTAATCTTACTCTGCGCATGCCCAGCCTGCAGAAACCCCCTTTGTATGTGGGAAGAAGTGCTTCTCACCCTTCTGCTTCTCCAAGTTCCTTTCTCTTGCCCCCAATTCTGCCCTCTCTCTGGTCTGGGGCTTTCAGAAAACAAAGCCAGGAAACCTTGCATGCTGTTTCTGCTTCCCCTCACCCCCCACGCCTCATGTGAGGGAGGGAAGCACAGAACCTGCTGCCTGCTTGAATGTAAGGAGAGGGATGGGTGGGGCAGAGATGTGGATGAACATCACAAATTATCATCCGTCACTCACTACCCAGATGTCCAAGCCATCACCATCCAAAGGGTGAACCCAGCTGCGAAGATGTTCTGCATGTGTATGTGCACACGTATGAAGGACCAAGCATGCTGACTCGGCCAGGTGTGCAGGGGTCCGGCCCACACAACTAACCCAGCCCGTGGCCATGGCTCTCCAGCTTCTGCAGAGCAGGGCTTGATAAGGAAGTATCCGTTGCAGCTTTCAGAGTGGAAGCAGCCTCTTTCCTTCCCTCCTCACCTGATCCCAGGATGAGCTTGGCAGATTTCTCAGGAAGGGGCTCCAAAGCTAGAAGCTAGTGGCTCCCCGGACACAACAGAGTCTGCAGGGCTTCCCCAAGAGAGCCCCAGGAGTGGGCCAGCCCCCGGCTGTGACCTCTCCAAGGAAACACCTTGGAAGGTCTTCCCTCTCCCCACCAGCACCGGGAACTACCTGCAGGGAGATGCCAGGGGGCCCAAATGCCTGCTTTCAGGATCTTCCTCATGGCAAGGTTCAAGCTCCAGGTATTCCAGCACGGGTGTGCTGGACCTTCAGCATCGTTCCTAAGGTCCCCAGGGACAGGTATTTTTCAACACCGTTCACCATATACTGCTGAGGGCCTCCTCCACGCCAGACATGCTCGAGGTATGGTGATGAACTAGACGGAACCACCCAGCCCCTCAGCCTCGGTGATGGGAATGTGGCAGGAGTTGCAGTCAAACCGAATCTGGGATCCATGGTGTGATTGGGCCCACCACACCGGTGGTGGTCCAGGGGCCCTCCCAAGCGTCTGATTGCATAACTTGGCATGTACAGAATCAAAGGAGTCTGCAAGAAGGCCAATTATGTAGGTGGGCATTTAGGGGCAGAGGGACAATAATCCCTTTTGTTCCAGCATCCCCAGTCTTTACCTTTCTCTCTCTGTTGACCCCCAACCCCCGCCTCCCAGCTACCAACCTACTTCGTTATTTCCCTTTTGTGCTTACATCCATGTCTCCACTCTGTGCCCCACGTTCCCTCTTTACCAGCTACAAGGCTGATTACCAGCATGTCTTTCCAATTTTGCATTCAGTGACATCACACTGGTAGCTTCAAGTCTGCTGCCATGGGAATATTCTACAGAAATCGGCAAACACTACCGATCGGGGCTTTGGTTTTCGTTTTTAGAAGGCAGTCTACCTGCACACCACTTTTCATCTCTGAAGAAGCTCTTTCCTCAAGGGACTGTGGGGCACCTGGGAACCTGAACAATGCTGCCCCTGGGCCGTGGCAACAACACCTGAGCCAGAAACAGGGGCATTCTGCTTGGAACAAAGCATGGCTGGGGCACTGTGAGACCCAAAGGGAAGACACTTCCAGCAGGCCCTTGAAGATTTGCAGCTTTGAGAGGACATAGCCCCAAGGGAGAGAGCTGCGTGGGAAACACCAGGAAACTGAGCTCCAGTGGTTACACTTGTGGTTCCTCTTTCAGGCAGCTTGCAGGAAGCAGTTAGTTATTAAGGAGGTGGTGGGAGATGAGGAATTCACGAGAGCCCCCAGAAATATTTGAGAAGACATTTTAAGAGGGCCCAAGGTTTGGGGCACCTGGGTGGCTCAGTTGGTTAAGCCTCCGACTTCAGCTCAGGTCATGATCTCGCCGTTCATGGACTTGAGCCCCACATTGGTCTCTGTGCTGACAGCTTAGAACCTAGAACCTGCTTCGGATTCTGTGTTTCTCTCTCTCCCTGCCCCTTGCCCACTCATTCTCTCTCTCTCTCTCTCTCTCTCTCTCAAAAATAAATAAGACATTTAAAAAAATTTTTTTAATTAAAAAATTTTGGGGGCGCCTGGGTGGCTCAGTCGGTTAAGCGGCCGACTACAGCTCAGGTCATGATCTCGCGGTCCGTGAGTTCGAGCCCCGCGTTGGGCTCTGTGCTGACAGCTCAGAGCCTGGAGCCTGTTTCAGATTCTGTGTCTCCCTCTCTCTGACCCTCCCCCATTCATGCTCTGTCTCTCTCTGTCTCAAAAATAAATAAACGTTAGAAAAAAAATTTTTTTTTACAAAAAGAAAAAAAAAAGAAAAATTTTGGGGGCACTTCGGTGGCTCAGTTGGTTGGGCATCTGACTTTGGCTCAGGTCATGATCTTGCGGTCCGGGAGTTCAAGCACCACATCGGACTCTGCTGACAGCTCAGAGCCTGGAGCCTGCTTTGGATTCTATGACTCCCTCTCTCTGCCCCTCCCCTGCTTGTACTCTGTCTCTCTCTCCCTCCCTCTCTCTCTCTCTCTCAAAAATATATAAATGTTAAAAAAAATTTAATTTTAAAAAGAGGGCCTGAGGTTTGATAGGTGGAGACTAGACAAGAACATTGACTCTTCACACTCATGTGGCCTAATTTGCACCCTCCAAGGTGGGACTAGAGCTAGTCACTTTGCAAGGGGAAGGGTGCTCAGAGGCTGGCTTTTATAGCTAAACTGCCTGCTTTGGGTATCAAGAGCTGGGGCATGGTTCTCAAACTCAGAGTAGAAGAACCATTCAGGGGCTTAATGAGAATACAGACAGACTCACCCCTGGCCTCCTCCCACTGATTTAGTAGGTGACGGTAAAGCCCAGTAATCTGCATTTTCAGCAAACGTCCTGGGTAGTCATTTTGAGAAGCACTGCATGCACCCCCACAGTAAAAGACTAGCTTTTGCTCCCTCAAGATCCCCTACAGGGTCTCCAGTCTTCTGGGAACCACTTGCTAAACACGGAGTTGAAGGAGCAAATTCCTCTCTCCCCAGGCCCTAATAGGGCAGCTTCCAGTACTGACTTGCCTGCCATCTGCCTTAAACTCAGGATGGCTTCAGAGACGGTAAGACTTCCATCTGACCCAGAAGTTTAAAATGGTTGACCTCCTCACCCCTGCCTCCAAGCGAGGAAGGAGCCAGGCCTGGGGGCAAAAGGGCAGTGTTGTTAAGAAGCTCCGGAAACCCATTTCCAGAAATCAAACAGCAGTTGTTCTCACGCTTTAGTTTCAATCATGCCGAGAGGTTTCAATTTCCTCCTTTTGCAGGCTCACAAATATTTGGCATTGGGTTTCTGCGAGTTCTGTGACTGCCTGGAGATCTGACCACTGCCCTCCCCACCCCACTCCCTACCCCCGAGAGAGGTGCGAGGGTCTCTCCTCCGGGCGCCCTGGAGTCTCCAGCTGCACTCAGCAAAGAAGACGAAGCCTCCCTGGGCTTCTCCTTGCGGCCCAGAGCCGGGCATCCTTCCTCCCTACGTGCAGAGACTGGGAAACAGTTCTTTAGACACTGCAGTGACCGCGACCGCTCCACTCTCCCTTCCCCTGAGCAGGTGCTTGGAACCGGGCAAGTTCGGCGTTGAGGAGGACCCCGGCGCCACCTGCCGTCCACCGCGCCTAAGCGACGGAGTGTAAAAGAACAACGCTGCAATTCAGTTTGCACTGCTCTGCCCACTTCCTCTGAGCCCCCATTGGTGTTTCGGCTGCAGCCAGACATTCTAGAAATCTGAGTTAGGACAGAGAGAAAGACATTTGAAGATGCCACACAGCTGACTTTGAAGATGAAGAGAAGGGGACCAAGAGTGGGGAGACATAGGCTGCCTTTGGAAGCTGGAAAGGACACAGAAACTGTTTCTTCTAGAGCCTCCAGAAAGAACTGCGACACCTTGACGTTAACCCAGTGAAACTTATTTCAGACTTCCAACCTCCAGAAATGTAAGAGAACACATTTGTGTTGTTTTATGCCAGTGACTTTGTAGTGACTTGTTACAGCAGGAATAGGAAACTCACGTGCATCTTAGCAGGTATCACACCCTCAAAGCGGTTAGAGACTTCATACTCACAGTCCTTTGCAACGCCGAGGGTCTCTATATGACTGGTCCTTCCCCTCTCCAGGAGGAGACAAGTCAAAGAGGCAGAAAGTGCAAGTTAACACCGATTTACTGTACTTCTCCCTTGTGCTAGAGAGCTAAGTCCACATCTGAACCCCTTTCCTGGAGAGCTTTGAGACTAGGCGGGAAGATAAAGCCCAGGCCGCATTTTCCTACCTGAGTTATAGGGAGACGTGCCAGGGACTCCACATCGCTGTAGGGTAAACGCCGGGCAGCTCCTGGAGCAGCGATTTCCTGGACAAGATCAGGTTTGAAACATGTCTAATATAAATCTAGATTTTAAGATAAAACAAGGGACTTCAAAGAAATTTTCCTCTTCTTTAGCCATCTGAAACTGTGTTTCCCAGATATGCATTCACTCTGACCTGCGGTTAGGGACGTTTTGGTGGACAAATCCAAAAAGTTATAAACTAAGGACAGGTGATGTTGAACCAATGGTGGAAAGTGCAGTTAGATGAACCTCAACTACACAGCGGCCTCCAGGCAGAGGCTGAGGCAGGAGCATCTGAGGAGAGGGAACTGCAGCCCACCTCGAAGGATGTGAGAAGGCAAATGGTAGGGGAAGGGAAGGTTTTCCTGGAGGGAGAGACACCCACAAAACAACCTCGCTGTTTGGCTACTGTGTCATTAGAAAAACCATGTGTTGGGTGCCTGGGTGGCTCAGTTGGTTAAGCGTCCGACTCTTGATTTTGGCTCAGGTCGTGATCTCATGTTGCGTGAGTTCGAGCCCCACATCGGGCACCACACTGACTGTGTGGAGCCTGCTTGGGATTCTGTCTCCTTTCTCTGCCTCTCTCTCTCTCTCTCTCTCTCTCTCTCTCTCTCTCTCTCTCAAAGGAAAGAAAGAAAGAAAGAAAGAAAGAAAGAAAGAAAGAAAGAAAGAAACATACATGTGCAGAGTGGCCTGGGTTCTGAACGACTCTAAAATTACAGCAGGAAATTTTTTTTCATTGACTATCTATTGAGAGTGTAGAGACAGAGGCAACCTCATACAGTGCTAGGGGGTGGTGTGAAGGCACCTCCAAACATTTTGGAGGGCAATTCGACAATGTCTAAAACATTTTAAAAAATTTTTTTAAATGTTTATTTACTTTTAAGAGAGAGAAAAAGGCAGAGCACTAGCAGGGGAGGGGGGGGAGAGGGGGAAGGGCAGAGAGAGAGGGAGACACAGAATCTGAAGCAGGCTCCAGCCTCTGAGATGCCAGCGCAGGGCCCGATGCGGGGATCGAACCCACGATCTGTGAGATCATGACCTGAACCAAAGTTGGACACCTAACCGACTGAGCCACCCAAGTGCCCCTAGTGGCTAAAACTTTTGAAGCAAACACCCTTCAGCAGAGTACATGTAGGCCTCCCACCACGGACATAGTGCTCTAAGAGCACAACAATGTACAAGGGTGTTGCTGCGGCATTGTCTGTAGGAGAGAGAAACAGAGCGATAAACCATCTATCCTCATCTCTCCTCAGCTGTGCAAGAAGGAAGCCGATGCCTGTTATGTTCTTCTGGTCCTAACTTTTTAAGATGCCATAATTGCTCAGGTGATGTGCTTTGCACTGGGCCTACTTCATGATGATTTAAGGGGAAACACTGAATGGGCCATAATACTGAACCTCAGAAATGGCAAAAATCATGATGGGGATATGCTAATGATTGTACTTTGGGAGATGGTAAGTACACTGTTCAATTACTTCTGTTAATTCTCGGGAACTATAGCCCATCAAACCTTTAGAAATTATAGGCTGTGAACAAGGTTCTGGTTTAGACTCAGATTGTACCAGCCCCCATTCACCCCCACCCTGTCACTGGAATGGAGCCAGTGGAGTGAGCCAGGGAGGCCTGTGGTTTGGAAATTAAAGCTGAGCAGACAGGAGTTGGCTTCTGGTCCAAGGCTTTTTGAGCTGACCCTGAAGGTAGTTGGGGACTCTGCTGTGATTCCATAGCAGAAATCCTCAGCAGGAGGAGGGATGGCAGTTGGCAAAAATAATGCCTGGTCAATCTCACTGCCTCCAGAATCCCACCTTATCTTCCAGAAGTGAAAGGATCTTCTAGAAATAGGTCTTCATGAGTTGTGCTCTCACTGCTAGCCTAGTTATCTTCCCAAGAGGATGCCACTGGCAGGGTCAGTCTCCAGGGAGAAGTGAGGTCAAGATATTTCTCCAAGCACTCAAAATTTTTCTCGTCATGCATCCTATTCCAAGAGCCCTCAGGGCAGTGATTACTAAGAAGCCCCAAAATGAACACCATCTCTAAATCTAAGATCCAAAGGGCTGTTCATTTTAAGGTGTAACAAAAACAACTGTCTGTGCTTTAACCTTTAGAAAAATCGTCCTAGATAAGACAAAGCATTATGAAGGGTTCCCAGTGTCCTTCAGACTGATGCCTTGAAAGCCTGGGATTTTAGAGTAGACAGCTGGATTCAGTAGCCAACCAGCTATGTAGCTTCCTGGGGGAAGGGGATGATCTGTAAGAAATGCTAATGCATCACTGGGATAAATTAGTGGAAAAGCAAATTGGTCTCATTCCTGCTCCAGAAGACAGTTTTTCCGTGGGGAGATTAAAAAAAATAATAATCCACTCTTTCCTAACACAGACCTAACTCTGTACATGTTCGGTCGGAGTCAACAAAACATTGGTAATCATAGTGAAAAGCATATTTCTTATAGTTCTATTCTGACTGTGTTTGGAAACATTCTCCTACAAATGCTTCTACTCCCTTCATTTTTCTTTTAACGTTTATTTATTTATTTTGAGAGAGAGAGAAAGACAGTGCATGCATGCTAGCAGGGGAGGAGCAGAGAACGAGGGAGAGGGAGAGAGAATCCCAAGCAGGATCTGCACTGTCAGTGCAGAGCTTGACATGGGGCTCAATCCCACGAACCATGAGATCAGGACCTGAGCCAAAATCAGAAGTCGGATGCTTAACAGACTGAGCCACCCAGGCTACCCTACCCCCTTTAAAAATAAACTTAAAAAGTAGGTGTTCAAATACTGATTATACTTTGGCTCAAAACGTGTCTCAAATCAAAATACAACTTTGTGCAACCCCCTAGCAGAGCCCGGCCAAAAGAAAGTCCTCATTAATTGAACTCAGCTCCTAGGATAGAATAGCCCTGCTTACAAATGTGGAAGAGATGGGCAGTTAGAAGCTGGTTCCAGGCTGAGGGACAAGACTGGGAATGCAGGCATGGAGGGTCCTTGTCATACCCTGGTACGCTGCTGTGTGTAATCGTGGTTGTCATAGCCAACCCCGTCCTCGGTTCTCCCAGACATGTAGAGGGGAATCCAAGTTCTGAACACTGATCCAGCAGGAGCCGCTAACTTTGGATGAGAAAACTCCATCTAAAAAATAGGCACCACTTGGGGCACCTAGGTGGCTCAGTCTGTTAAGCATCCGACTCCTGATTTCACCTCAGGTCATGATCTCGCGGTCCATGGGTTCGAGCCCTGCATCAGACTCTGTGCTGACAGATCAGAACCGGGAGCCTGCTTCAGATTCTGTGTCTCCCTCTCCCTCTGCCCCTCTCCCGCTCATGCTCAAGCTGTCTCGATCTCTCAAATATAAATAAATGTTAAGAAAAAAATTTTTTAAAAATAGGCACCAATCCATGGATCTCTTCTGCTCTAAAGTCAGAAGAATGAAACATAAATAGTTGATGCCATTTTTTGCTGTTCCTTCTTGTCCACACCAGAAAATAATGCAGTTCTTTTCTTCCCAAGTGCCTGCTGGTAAGGGGTGATTAATTCATCTGAACCATGTGGGTGGGCTAGAACAAGAACATGCTGAAAACAATTGACGTTAGGCTCACAAAGTCAATGGGTGCTTCGCAGTAGCTGAAATTCTGAAACTAAATAATGCGTACTGTGGGCCTGTTGCTGGGGAGTGGGTGATTTATGTAATTACATTAATTTTGCACCCTTTAACCTGCTTTCCCAAAAGTTATCTGGTTCAGAGAAACCACAAACGAGACTTAAAGAGAGAATACGTCCATAGAACAACAAGAGATGCTCTCTTGAATTTTTTCTTGGAACGTTAATTCTGCTTTACTAGTGGACAGAGGCACTACTCGGTGATTCATGTTTCCCTGAATTTTTATTTGTGGAACATCAGTTCTTCCTCATCGTCACTAAATAAAATCTGAAGGGCAAAGTTTGACAATTCGCTTTCAGGGTGAATGTGGGCAAACAAATATTTTCATGTAGTACTCATGGGAATGGAAACAAGACTTCTTAAGAGAAGGTACACATTAGCTACCCCCAGGCCAAGGAATTGCAAAAGCTGATTGCCTAACTGGTAAAAGGAGGAAGGGGAAACTATAGAGGGGAAGCACAATGTAACACTTTGATAAATTGTCCTCCTGGTTTATTTATATAATTAAGTCAGTGTATTAGCTAGCTCATGCTGCCATAACAAAATATCACAAACTGGGTGGCTTAAACAACAGAAATTTATTTTCTCAGTTCTGAAGGCTCAAAGTTCAAGATCAACATGTCAGCGTGGTTGGTTTCTGCAAAGCCTCTCTCTTTGCCTTGCAGATGGCTGCCTTCTTGCATGTCCTCACGTGGCCTCTTCTCCGACAGTGTGCATCCCTGGTGTCTCTTCCTCCTCTTATTAAGGCCATCAGTCCTTCTGGAGCGAGGCCCCACCCCTGCAGTCTCATTTAAGCTTTATTACCTCCTTTAGGCCCTATTGCCAAATACAGTCCCATTGGGAGTTAGAGCTTCAACATAGGAATTGGGGGAGCATGTAATTCAGTCCATAACAGTGTATTGAAATCTTTTGGAAGGATACACAGCACACTGATGTTAATGTGACTTTGGGGGAATGACACTGGGAATCCAAGTTGGGCCTGTTCTTCTACTGAATTTTTAAAATGGTATTATGTTAAAAGATGTTGGTGATAAAGGGATATTAATTGGAAGGGATGTCAAGTTTTAGCCCTCCCAGTACCTCTCCAGAGGTCCCACCCAGCCCTGAGTGTTGACAGCCATGTGCCTCACTTCTAGGCCCCATGGAGAAGGAAGTCTACTTCAGCAGGCGCTAGCATCCCATGTGGTCCCCAGGGACCCATCAGTGAAAAGGGAAGGAAAAGGACCCCGTGGAAAAATAGCATTGTCCTGTGACGCGTCTGTAGGCCAAGTGCATCTTTGGGACCCTGCACTGTATCTTCACCCTTTGGCCCCTTCTAAAGCCTGTGGGCTTCTGCAGGCTGTCACCACCCACAGGCTTCCAGCTCTGATAGCAGAAGGTCCAGCAGAGTGGCCACTGGAGCAGGGCATGGAGTGTGGGGGGTGGGGGGGGGCGTTTGGTGTTGAAAGGTCCTTCACAGCCTCCACCACCTCTCCAGTCACTTCTCATGCCACATTCTTCCTATAAAGTCAGCACTGCTAGCAGAAGTCCCTCTCGAGCACTTATGCAAGAAATCTGAGGAATGCAGAGCAGTGGCTTTAGTCCCTGAATTTATATAAACCACCAATTGCCTGTGGTTGTTAGCCGCTAATTATTAGGTGTTTTGTCCCTGTCAGCATTTTCATAAACTGTTCCTTTCTGTGAGACATGATAAGCATTTAATCAACGCTGAATTGGAGGCATGTGTACCAGAGCCGCGGTGAGCGGGTGGGGGAGGGGGGGACTGTGAGGCTGTGTGTGGTTTTGAAGCTAGGAGCCAATCTGGTACTAAGCACACTGCATTGTGAGACACTGAAACAGTAAAGGTAGTAACAGCTGCCTTTTTGTGTGCACTTGAAATTGGGCCAGGCACGGCGTTTAAATCCTCTATATCCTCTATCCCTTGCCAAAAAACCTTGAATGGGGCTGTTATAGAGGAGGGGCTCAGAGAGGCTCAGTCATCCAGCCAGAGAGAGGACTGTGTCAGTGAAGGAGTGAGTTTGGCTGCACATAAGACAACACAAGTAATGGTGGCTTGGACAATCAGAAGATTTTGTTTTTCTCTCATGTAGGAAGTTTGGAGGTAGGCAGTCCAAGGATGGTGTGGCCACCCCATACTGCCAGGAAAGGCCCATGTCCCTCCTAGAGTTTGCCTGTACCATCCTTCTAATGTGGCCATAATGTCCCTCTTCCACTCCCAAAGAGGAAAGGGAGCAGGGCAAAGGCACATTCAGCTGATTCTGTCCCCTTTTTAAGGAGATTTCCAGAAAGTTCCATCTGTGTACTTCTACTGTGTCACATGGGCACTCCTTTCTGCAAGATGGCTATTATGCATCTGATATTGTGGAAAGTATTTACGTGTATTATTCTGTTTATTCCTCATAACAGCTCTTTAAGGAAGGCCTTTTCAACCCCTAGGTCCTAGTTTATTTTTTTTAAGTAGGCTCCATATCCAACATGGGGCTTAAACTCACAACCCTGAAATCAAGAGTTGCATGTGACTGAGCCAGCCAGTAGCCCCCCCCCAACTGCCTGGATTCTAGTTTAATCCCTGCTATTAAATGCCTAACTCATCCTAGATAAATCTCTTTCCCTCTCTGGCCCTCAGTTTCCCTTCTCATCTGTTTATGAGGGATTAGACTAGAGTTAGGAGTTCTTACTTGGGGTCTACAGACCCCACAAGGCCATGGATAACATTCAGGGTGGCGGGGTGTGGGGGGAGGTGGGGCACCTGGATGGCTCAGTCAGTTGAGTGTCTGACTCTTGATTTCAGCTCAGATCATGACCTCATGGTTTTGTGAGATGGCGCCCCACATCAGACTCTGCACCGACAGCACAGAGCCTGCTTGGGATTCTCTCTCTCCCTCTCTTTCTGCCCCTTCCTCACTCAGGCTCGTTCTCTCTCTCTCTCTCTCTCTCTCTCTCTCTCAAAATAAATAAATAAACATTTAAAACAAAATCAGTGGGGAGGGGCATGAATTTGAATGGGGAAAAATATTACATTCTTATTTTCACTGACCTCTAGTTGAAATTTAGCTGCTGCTTCTATTGTAATTGTAGGCAACAGACCACAGTAATATTGGCAGAATCTGTGACTTTTTCACCAAAAAAAAAAAAAAAATCACAGGACTTTTATAGCATGTTATAGTTGTTTTAGATATGTTAAAATATTGTCTATGTTCATCACTACAAAATTATGGTAGCTATTATACCTACCATATTTAATGTGTTAATTATATACATACATATAATAAATGTGATCTATATTACAAAAATATATGTTTTAATAATGCAGTAACTGTATTTCAATATGATTTATTTTGTTCATAATCCTGCGTATTTTGCTTAATGCACTTAAAAACATTTTTCTGAAAGGGGGGTCCATAGGATCAGCAGATCCCCAAAGAAGTTCATAGAACAAATAAAATGAAGAACCCCTGAAGTATGCAACCTCTGTGCCCTTCTGGCTATAAATGAAACTCTGCCACGAGCTATCACGGTCACCCTGAACAAGTCCCCTCAGTTTTCTCTTCTGTGGAATGGTAATAATATATGCATTGCCTAGCTTAGAGCTCTAGGAGAACCAAAGTAATCTACGTAAAGCACACTCAACTGCAAAGCTCATGCATGTTCAGTTACACAGGGTTACCTGCTGAAATGCTAACTAAATGCTGAGTGTTGTCAAATTATCCAACTTTAGACCTATTTTCCAAAGATACTGATATTTTTCTGTCATCTCTGGGGGAGTGTCCTGCTATGGCATATATTTTCTATTGCCGGATTGGGACCAAACTAGTATAAAATGCAATAATAATGAGGGAAGTGCACCTTAAGTGCACCTGGTTGAAGCTACTTAAGACCACAAGGAGATAAAATGAGATTTCACCACTAAGTCGTATAGCTGTAATTATACTTAGACTTTTTGAAAAATTTGAGCCAACATACCATGGTTTAAAGAAAGTCATGGATCACCAGTCATTTCCTTTGGAATCTCAAAACATAGGGATAGTTGGACAAGTGATAGGAATGTTTGGGAAGTTGGTTTCTTTCGTAATCTGTGACTTTAAAATATCTGTGAATACTTATTACATACTTATTCATCCAAGAAGTCTTCCAAGGTGGCCATAATTAATGTTTTAAAAGCAAAGATCTACAAATATCTTGTTAAGTTATATTCTAGAACGGACCTCAAATTATGTTTGGGACATTACTGAGTGCTTTCACAGTCTTGAACTCAAAAACGAAAGGTACTGTGAGGTAGTCAACTTGGCCAAGAAAGACGCTTCCTAAACAAGCTAGTGTTTTGATAAATTTCCCCAAGGATTTATGCAAGTATGTGCTCTGAGATGTTTTTATTGGGGAGAATATTTGGTTTGCACAATGGAAGCTGCCTTTTCTTCTGGCTTTCAGAGAATTTTAGTCTGATACTGGGGTTTGAGCTATATAGAGAACCCAGCTAAAAGTTAGACTTGGGGAAGATTTTTATGGTGCTAAAAAAGAAAAAGAAAAACTTTATATTTTTTAAAAAACCAGCAGAGAATAAACCCTGGTTTTTTTTAAATCATGAGACTAACAAGAGATCATTCATTCATTCACTCATTCATTTCTTGACAAGTGTTTCCTGACTGCTTACTTTTTCAAGGCACTGTGCCAAGCATTCAGCACACAACTGATGTGGCCCCTGCCCTTGTGAAACTTAAACGCTAACGTTGATGACATTAAACATTTTTAAAGACCCACTCTGTTCTAAGTACTTTACATATGCTAATTTATTTATACTTCCCAATCGCCCTAGAAGGAAAATACTGTTATTATCCCCAAGTTATAATTGGGAATCGGAACTTTATTGAAGTTAAGGGGTTTGTCCAAGTTTACAGGACTAGCAGGGGCTGAGCTGCTATTCAGTCTTGCCCAGTATGATGCTACAATCTGTGCTCTAAAACACAGGTCAGCAAACTACAGCCTTCCAGCCACGTCCAGCCTGATACCTGTTAATAAAGTTTTATTGGAACATAAAAATTCTCACTCTTTTACATGGTGTCTATGACTGCTTTCATGTGACAACAGTAGTCCAGCAGTTGCAGCAGAGACCGTATGACCCAGAGGGTCTAAAATATTTACTCCCTGGCCATTTACAGAAAAAGTTTGCCAACTCCTGCTCTAATACTCTGCTATACTTCCTCTTTAGGAAAAGGGGGGGGGGGGGGAATAAGAGGTAATTAAAATACTTGAAAATATTTTTTTAATGTTTATTTATTTTTGAGACAGAGAGAGAGCATGAACGAGGGAGGGTCAGAGAGAGAGGGAGACACAGAATCCAAAGCAGACTCCAGGCTCTGACCTGTCAGCAGAGCCCGACG
The DNA here is from genome assembly GCF_046562875.1 of Panthera onca. Classification (NCBI taxonomy): domain Eukaryota; kingdom Metazoa; phylum Chordata; class Mammalia; order Carnivora; family Felidae; genus Panthera; species Panthera onca. The sequence goes on from NC_138339.1 coordinate 51,246,358, forward strand.
CAGGGCTCGAACTCACAGACCATGAGATCATGACCTGAGCCGAAGTCGGACGCTTAACCGACTGAGCCACCCAGGCGCCCCTTGAAAATAATTTTTTTAACGTGAATTTCACTCCACTGTGAAATGGAGTGCTGTGAGAGAATAACTGGAGGGAGAAGAGGAAGTTAGAGGCATCCTCTTTAAAATGTGAGCCCCAGAGTAGGGGCCTCACAAGCGGAGATCTGAATCCTGGGATAGAGCTTCTTGCTGAGGAATTTGTACACTATTTAGCTGTCCAAATATCCACTGTTTCTACTTTGACCTGAGCAGAGGATGATAAAGGAACAGTCCCCTTTCCGGAGTGCAAAGGTTTCTTTCTCCTTCAAAGGGAGACTGGGAGGATTCAGTGACAGATGAAAATGTTCAGCACAGTGCTTGACACCCAGCTGGCACTCCACAAATGTCCCCTTCTTCTTCCTTCTGACACCTGTCCTTGCCACCTGCTGGACCAAAATTGGCCCTCTGAACTTGCAAAGGTTTGTACAGCATGAACACAATGCTTTATGCTTTAAGATGGACATTGACATTTAATATAGCAAAGTGAGGTTGAAAGTGTGGTTGCTAACTCAGAATAAATTATTTGGTCCAGCTGATGAGTCCCAGGGGAAAAATGTGCTAGGTCAGTCATTCCATTTGTAGTTGGGGCACAAATACCCTTTCTTCATCCAAATGACCAAGGCTGTAGGCATAAGGAGGTTGGACAGTCAGGCAAGTGGATGTGGGATGCTTGCCTTGGCGGTTTTCTGGATGACTCACCCAAGATATTCAGTCTCCATTTTATATGGGACCTTCATCCATCCATCACAAGCATTAAAGGCCTCATCTTTAACCAGGCTCTGAGCCATTTGCTTGCCACTAAAAAAAAACTTCTGAGTTTTCCTGCCAAGTGTATATCCACATATATTTTTATACATATAAATCACCTTCAAAACCACTCATTTTTGCATTTAAGGTTACTATATCTGCCCACTCCTTTTGTTCTTTAGAAAAACATACACTTTGTGGTTAGACCTAGCCTTACGTCCTTGTTCTGTTCTACTAGCTGGGTGACCTTGGGGAAAAATTTTAACCTCTTTGAGCCTCAGTCTTATTTGTAATAATAATACTTACCAATGTAATCCATTTATACAATATTTGATTGTCTATTGAGTGCCAGGCTCTGTGCTAGGCTCTAGGAATTTCACAGCAAAAAAAGACAGACAAATCTCTTGTGGCTGTTACAGCCATAAAGGGAGTCATAATATATAAGTAAGTACTCAAGATCATTACAATGTTATTAAATGATCTAAAGGAAATGTACAGGGTGAAGTATTAGAGTGAAATACATAAGTGATATTAAGGCAAGACATGAAGAATGAGAATTGTGCAAAGCATAGGAAGCTCTCTTAATGTCTTCAGGCAGAGGGAACATTGAGAACAAAGGTCTGGAGGTGGGGCAGATATTGTTGTGTTTTAGAACAGAAAGTAGTATTGTATCCAAAAGGGAAAGTGGTACAAGAGGAGGTCAGTGAGATGAGTAGAGACCAGATCTCATGGGCCTTATGAGTCATGATAAGGAATTTTGGGTTTTATTCTAATCAGAGTGGGAAGTCAATGAAAATGGTTAAGACTTGTACAGGATTCAGGGCACCTGAGTGGCTCAGTTGGTTAAGTGTCCGACTTCAGCTCAGGTCATGATCTCACAGTTCGTGAGTTCAAGCCCAGCATTGGGCTCTGCACTGACAGCTCAGAGCCTGGAGCCTGCTTTGGATTCTGTGTGCGTCTCTTTCTCTCTGACCCTCCCCTGCTTGTGTTTCTCTCTCTCTCTCTCTCTCTCTCTCTCTCTCTCTCTCTCTCTCAAAAATAAACATTTTTTAAAAAGTCTTGAAGAGGATTCATGTTTTTAAAGATGAGTCTGGCTACTGCATGGTAAAGGAATGAAGGAATTATAAGAAACAACAGCAAAGGGAGGCCAGGATCATTGCAAGGATTACCTACAATTACAAATGTAAAATAACGAGCACAACCCATGACACATATAAGTTCTTTACGAAAGTTAGTTGGCTGGTGTTCTAGAAAGTTTAAGCCTCATACAGTAGACACTAACCTCATGTGGCTATTGAGCATTTGAAATGTGGCTAGTGCAATCATGGACTTAAATATCTCATTTTATTTTAATAAGAGGAATTTTAAAAATTAATATCTAATTCAGTCATTGGGAAGTATTTTTGAAAAAATTTAGATGTATGTATCTATTTAACCATAATTTTTATGAAATCTGAGTACAGATTCAGGTATTTTCAATGAAAACTTAATGTCTAAATTGAGATGTGCCCTAACAGTGAAATATATATATAATCCCAAAGACTTAGTGTGAAAAAAAGAATGTATAGTATTCTCTTAATTTTTATATTAGTTACATGCTCAAATGAGAATATTTTGGACACATTTTGTTAAAGAAAATATTGCTTAAATTAATTTCACCTCTTTTACTGTTTTTAATGCTGCTACTAGAAAATTTAAAGTTACATATGTGGCAGTCACATTTTATCACTATTAGACATGCTGATCTAAGGGAAAACAGAAATCCAGGAATTTAAATGCACAGAATGTTAGCTTTTGGTTATGTCTCCTATCAGAAATCTCAATTTGAAGATTGGAACTAGGAAAAAATAAAAAGCAATAGCACCTTTTGGAAACACTATAGGACTATGAGATCTACATCTTAATTTTGTATTTTATGTGATATATCTCATCCTCAAGGAATTCTTGTGGCATCCCTGGCTATTCCTGGATGTTGGACCTTGCTTTGGCAAGTTCATGCACCCCAACTCTGGGGAAATGTGGAGAATAGAGCTCAGGACTTAGAAGATCCCAGAGCAGGAAGCTTTATCTTCAAAGCTGGGCTCAGTAAGCCCCATAGTATGAATATATTCGCTCTGGGCACAGAAAAAAACTGAGTCAATATAGCATAAATATCTAGCTCCAGGGAGAGTAGATGCACAGAGCCTCCCAAAAGTTTAGCACAGTGCATACATAACAAGTCATCAGGGGAGGCAGAAGTGATTCCCATCTCTTCCTGAAGATTCTCCACAAAGCTACTTATGTTAAAGTTTGTATGAAAGTCTGTAGGAAGTGCTTTAGGTTTGTTATTTTATTTAAGCTTCATGAAACCTTATGAGGTAGGTATCAAGGTTCAGTGACTTCTCTAACATCAGATCACATAGACGCTGAGAGGCTGGGCAGAGAGATTCAGACCAAGGAAGTCTGACTCCAGAGCCCACACTCTTCTACCATACTCAACAGCAATCCTATTGTCATGCCAGTGACCCAAAAGATTACCTTGAGCATAAAACTCCTTCTCTTGTATCATTCCATGCCACCGAGAAATCACCCAGCTGCTCCCCCAGAAAGAAAAGGAAAGAGAAAATGGCTCCTTTGCTATTCTCCTGATTCATTATGTACATGCCACAGGGTCTACTATGATGCCTAGCATTCATTCATTATTCATTCATTCATTCACTCATTCATGTTCAGCTTCCATTCTTTCAACAAATTTAGGGGCTCAATCCTCTGTCTGGGGAGTGTTAATGAAAGCTTCATAAATATTATCACTATTAATATTGATGATCATGAGTAACCCTAGTAAAAATCAAGTACTATTAGTAATTGATCATAATATTGATAATACTGTGAGAACATCATTAATAATAATGATTACAATAACGGCAAATGTTTATTGAGCACTTACTATGTTAAGGGCTGTTACAATTAAAGTATTTTTTTCTATATTGAGCACTTCACTTGTGTTTTAGATAAGACATGACCATTTAATTCTTACAATAATCCTACCAGATAATTCCAGAAGTCTCAAAACCTCTTTATACAACTCATCAGAGCACCAGATTACGCATTGTTTTAGCCATAAATTCTTTTTTTTAATTAATTTATTTTTTGATTTACATCCAAGTTAGTTATCCATAAATTCTTGGAAGAGAACCATTCACCCATGTGATTAACAGGATGTTCACTGATCCCTTACAACTGACAACAAGACAGACATGGTCTCTGCCTCAGGAAAATAATAACAGAACGGACTTCTCAATGAAAAACATTTCTTTTCCTTTTATAATAGTGGCTGTAAGCACAAAGACAAAATTTCCACAGTTCCAGGATCTGATTAGTAGGCTTCCATTTGTAAAAATTTGTTTCTTGCTTTGTACTCTATAGCAACATCCAGCTACTTGTCGTTTCCAAAAATAGTCCTGATATTTTTATGATGTCCTTCAGCCTTTCCTGTTTTTTTTTCCTTTTAATTAACTAGTACTCTTTCAACAGCATAACTCAAATATCTTATTAGTGAAGAATTGCTAAAGTGGGCCAATTGGGTGTTGGCCCTTGGTTAAAAAAAAAAAAAAAAAAAAAAAGACTGAGGGGCACCTGGGTGGCTCAGTCAGGTAAGTATCCAACTTCAGCTGAGGTCATGATCTCACGGTTCATGGGTTCAAGCCCCATATCCGGCTCCGTGATGACAGCTCAGAGCCTGGAGCCTGCTTCGAATTCTGTGTCTCCTTCTCTCTCTGCCCCTCCCCTGCACATGCTCTGTTGCTGGCTCTCTCAAAAAAATAAACATTTAAAAAAAAATAAAAAAAAGAGTGGATTGCATCTTCCTTCAGGCTCAGTAGTGCTTTTATCTTATTTCCAGTCTCCCCTTCCCCGACTAGCCTATGCAGTCTTGGGAATGGGAAGGGCAGGGACAGTGTCTTATTAGGTTTCCTGTAACCAGCTACAGTCACAAGACCTGTCACATAATATTATTGTCTCTAACACTCATTAAACACTATGTGTGTGTCAAGCCCTGTTCTCCGAGATTTCACCATTTCTTTCTCCCAAAACTTAATGGTGAGGTATCATTGTTACCCAACCCAATTTTTATATTTGAGGGAAAATTTATATACTAAAGTTTAGAAGAAGCATTTGGGGCTCCTGGGTGGCTCAGTCAGTTAAGTATCCATCTTCGGCTCAGGTCATGATCTCTCCATTCTTGAGTTTGAGCCCCGCTTAGGATCCTCTGTCTTTCCCCTCTGCCTCTACCCCGCTTGCACTGCACTTTCTCTCAAAAATAAATAAACATTAAAAAATAGTTTAGAGGCATTAAGTAATTTGCAGCAAAGTCATACAGCTAGTCAAATGGCAGAGCCAAATTAGAATTCAAATAATCAAATAATCCACCTAAAGCATTTTTCACAGCATGTGACACTTAATAAACACATAATAAATGTTAGTTACGAGAATTATAATTCAAAGTTGGACAGCTAGTAAAGTAAAAGAGCTGATATTGTGACTCAAGTTTATTTTATGTATTTACTTATTTATTTTGCTCCAAAATTCATAGCTTTTCAATTACACCAGAATTTAATTAACAGGACTTATTTTTTTATTATTATTGAAGTATAGTTGACATACAATGTCATATTAGTTTCAGGTGTACGGCATAATGATTCGACAATTCTGTACATTACTCAATGCTTACATAACTGTAGTCACTGTTACCAGATAAAATTATTGCAATATTATTAAGTATATTCCCTATGCTGTACCCTTCGTCTCTGTGACTTATTTACTTTATAACTGGAAGTTTGTATCTCTTTGCACCTAAGAAGACTTCTTAAAGGTCATAAAAGGCCTAACTACCAAACAGTTTTTTAGTTCCTGCCATATTAAAAAAAAATTTTAATATTAAAAGGTTTCCAAAATCTGGACAATTCTAAAATTGTCTATTCTATTCTAGAATAGAATTCTAAAAATTCTATTTTTAATGGTTTTTGTATATTAAAGCTTTTGATGTACACAAAAATACGAAGGTATGCATAACTTCATTTAGACACAAATTCAAAAAACAGGTTAGATATCCTTCCTGATAAAGTCCCTCCCAGCTATCTCTGCAATAGGTTCTGTGAGTTAAAGAAAACTAAGTAATCTCTGCTGTTATTACTGATTACCTGTCTGGCTACCTTGAAGGATATTTCAATTCTGTATTCCCAGCATAATGTGTGGGGGTCTAATAAACATTTAGTAAACATTTCTTGAAAGAATGCATTGGACAACAGTTCCCTTTGATTCCAGGACCCCTTTAACACTCAATATTAATGAGGACCACAAAAAGCTTTTATGTGGCTTATACTTACCAATATTTACTATACTAGAAATTAGAACTGAAAAATATTTAGTATTTGTTAATTTAAGATAACAATACACCTATTATATGCCAACATAAATTATCTTGTTATAAATCATTATATTTTCCAAAACAAAAAATGCTATAGTGAAGAGTGGCATTGTTTTATTTATGCAAGTCTCTTGCTTAACAGAAGACTACTGGATTCTCAGAACTCCTTCTGCATTCAAGCCGTTGAGCGATCACATGACACAGCCTCTGGAAAACACTGTATATTCATGAAAGAAGTGTGGGAAAGGCAAATTTAGTGTTATTATGAAAACCGTTTTGATCTAGCAATGGACCCCTTGAAAGGCACAGTTTGAGAATCATTGGAGAGAAAATTTTATTTTGGACAGGGTTTATGCTTCAGGATTCCTTTATACATTGTTAGCATAAGAGGTCAGAGTGACGGAGTAAATGGAACAGCTTGGAGACAACCTTTTTGCCGCAGGTGCTGAGTAACGCGGACTCTCGCCGTAACCCAAGATGGTAACTTCCGCCTGCATTTCAGTCCGTACAATGGCGTCACACACCGCGATAGCGACGTGCTTTCTCCCGGAGGGTGCCACTACATTTCCCAGGATGCTTTGCCAACAGTGATGCCATTGGTTGGCTCCGACGGAAGTGCACTTGGGTGAACGGAAATAGAAGATTTTAGAGGCTGGGAAGGTGAGGACGAGAGGAGCTGGGGAGCTGTGAGTGCCACCTGGGGCTGTCCGCTTAAGGCGTTGGGGGACTCAGAGAACAAACTGTTGGGAAGCGTAGGGTGGCCTCTTCTTAACCCCGGGGACTCAAACTCCTGCATTCTTCCACTAGACCTGGAAGCAGGGGAAACAAAACATTCTGTGGAGGCTAAGACTTAGTATTAAGGTCTTGTTTTTTTGAAGTTTTCTTGGGACGAGCTGGGACGAATTCGGGCTCTTGTCGCGACACAAGGGGCTTTGGCGTGATTTTGCTGTGACCAGAGGGGTGAGGGGTGGAGCTGCTGACGGTCTGACTCAGCTTCTACAGCAGTGGTTCTCAATTGGCTGTACATTAGAATCACCTGGAATGCCTTTTTTTAAAAATACGAGTATCCTGGGCCTACGCCAGACGCCAAAATCAGAATCTGTGGAGGATAAGATCTGGGTAGCAGTACTTGCTAAAGCGTCCCAAGTATTATTGTGTTTAGCCAAGGTTGAGAGCCACTCTTTTCGTGCCTGAGTCCTGATGAGGACCAGCTGCGCCACGATTTCCTTTACAGTATAACCTGCGTGGGCTCTACAGCGCGCACTTGGGTGAATTTGACAATCGATGTTTTGGCACTGACTGCATTTTAAGCACCGTCAGATACTTATTCTTGAGCTTCGTATCATGGTGCTGGAAAGGCCCGTATTTTTATTTTTATATTTTTATTTATTTATTTATTTATTTATTTTACGACCTGGCTATTCGTTCTGAATAAAGGTTAGGGGCGTTTCATTTTTCTTACTTTTGTTTTAGCTTATGCCTATTTTTTTACAACCCTGACAAAATTTGAGCAGTGGAAAAAGGAAGAGTCACATTAAAATCGTTCTCTTTTGTTGCTTATATGAAGTTCTGAAAGGGGTGTCAGTTAAAATGATGTTTGGTATTATTTATGGGCTTATAACCAAATTTTTCTTTATAATAATTTCAATGAAAGGAAGTTAAGGTGTGTTTTGGGGTTTTGAGGTACAAATTTGTTTAGGTGTAATAGGTAGGATCTTTTTTTAATACAGGTTTCCACTGCTGTCTCAAAAGTTGAGCGTTTATCAAACCTTTCCTGAGCCAAAATGGCATAAAATAAAGATTTTCCACACACCCACCACCCCCTGCTTTCCAAAAGGTCGAGTTATACCAGTTTGCTTTTACAAAGACCTGCATTAATATTTACATGTTTTCACTAAAAGAAATCTGAAGGGGATTTTCACTTTTACGAAAAGAGCTATTGCCATGCTAATGTACCATGCTAATGTTAAAAGCGAAGTGGCATAAGGCAGACTTTTGGAAAGTGGTGGATACCTGTATAAGCACCATTACCTAACATATTTTCTCTTTTCCCAGAACTTCAGCTTCACCTTCCTCACTGATCCAGCATGGGGGAGAAGTCAGAAAACTGTAGGGTTCCAGAGGATCTTTTCAATGGTTTGAAAGTTACAGATCCCCAGGAAGCAGAGTGTGCTAGCCCTCCAGTTTCTAATACCAAAGATCACCATTTCCAGAGCAAGTTGCTCAAGGATGTTGAAGCCCATCCCCAGGAGGACCAGGGAGAAGAGGAGTGTTTTCATGACCCTAGCACCTCATTTGAAGAGGAGGAGCCAGGAGTGGACAGGGTTGAGAACAAACCTGATGATAATGTGAATTCCTCTGAACTAGATGAAGAATACCTAATAGAACTGGAAAAAAACATGCCAGATGAAGAGAAACAGGTAAATATTTATTGTGCACTATCTGCCACGATAAACTGCTTTTTAAAATGAATAAATGTGTTTGATACTGTATCACAGATTGGGTCATCTGTGCTGAAAGAGTTACTTGCCCATCTGTGTCCTTATTGCTTTAGTAGTGACAGAGCTGAGATAAATCAGTAGCACGGAGTGTGTCTGCTTAACAGATTTCCTTTTTTTTTTTCCTTTTTTTTTTTTTTTTTTTTTTGGTCAACTTTGAGTTCTTCTGTTTGCCTCATATAATTTTATAACATCTGTATATACCTTTTAGCTTTTTTTTTTTTTTAAAAAATGGCCTTATTGGTGGTTGGCTGCTGAAATTCCTGTAAGGAACGTTTTTTGGTTAGACTTTAGAATTATGGTATGCTGCTTATTTGTATTAATCCCTTGATAGCAAAAAAAAAAAAAAAATATATGACTGCCTGAATATTCTGGTGGTGGTTTGGTTGCAGAGGGCAGTGACTGGGCCCTGTATTGTTTACATAACATTCTTGAGAAATAGACTTGTATATGATAGTAGTTATCATTTGTTAAGCACCTATAATTTGCCAGCTACTAAACTTAGAAAGTTGTGTTTTCATGTGATCTTTACAACACATCTATGAAACATAAACTGTTAGCATTTCCCATAAGAGAACAGAACTTAGTAACTTGCCCAAGATCACACGTGTAATAAATGGCAGAACTGATTCTCAAACCCAGGTCTGATTCCAAAGTATAATGTAGCATTTAATAACAAAAACAGCTGTCTTTCTACAAAGCAAATACACTAAAACAATGTACATTTTCCTGCTTCTTTGCCCCTGGGCCACATCCTTAACTGGGCAAGCCTTCACTTTTGGAGACAGAAGTCTTGGTATCGTCCACATATCCTTCCTTCTCATCTCCTAATCGAGGTCATCTGAATAGTTACCATAATATCTGAGTTCCTTGTCTGCAAGGAACTTGAATGAGATTTGTATCTTAGGCTTCTGAACAGCTCACTCACTGAACAGGTTATGATACATTGGTAATGGGCAGGGATTCTGAATGTGCACTGTAACGGGAATTGGGAAGTAATGTGACACGGAGCATCTTGTCTCTCCTTGGGCATTTTTCATTATTAAGCCTATTGGTTTCATTTTATTTTTTATTTTTTTGAGAGAGAGCACATGCACACCCATGCAAGTGGGGAACAGGGCAGAGAGAATCTTAAGCAGTCTCCATGCTGTCAGAGCCTGATATGGGGTTCCATCCCACAACCGTGAGATTGTGACCTGAGCCAAAATCAAGAGTCGGACGCTTAACCGCCTGAGCCACCCACACACCCCAAGTCTATTAGTTTTAACGTGCATGTGTTAGCTTTTGTGCTAGTGTGATACGATAAAATAACAATGGCTTAGAAGAGAAGGACAAAGGGCAAAATGAACCAATTTCATAAACTACCTCAGCAGAAATGGCTCAGAAAATTAAATCACATACTGTTCAATAATTAGGGAAATGATTTTCCAGAAAGTGTTTGATTCATATCACAGGTGCAGGCTTTTTAGAAGCATTGATTAAATGTCTGTGTTAAAACGTTAGCAATGCCTTTCTGATACCTTAATGTGTTTTACCCTGATGGTGAATTTTCTACTGTGCCATTGGTTTGACAGTTGTGTGATTTGACTCGAGATGTTACATACTCTGCCTCCCATTCCCAATTTAGTAAAACTTTGTGTCTCCTGGCCAGGAATCACATTTTAAGTTCTATAAATATTTAAAACAATTACTTTTATTGCCTCTAAGTTGAATATTCTAAATGGCACAATGACTTTTAAACTTTTTTCTTCCTTTTAAAAGTTAAGATAGGGGCGCCTGGGTGGCGCAGTCGGTTAAGCGTCCGACTTCAGCCAGGTCACGATCTCGCGGTCCGTGAGTTCGAGCCCCGCGTCAGGCTCTGGGCTGATGGCTCGGAGCCTGGAGCCTGTTTCCGATTCTGTGTCTCCCTCTCTCTCTGCCCCTCCCCCGTTCATGCTCTGTCTCTCTCTGTCCCAAAAAAAATAAATAAATAAATAAAATAAAAAAAAATAAAAATAAAAAAATAAAAGTTAAGATATAACTTACATATAGTGAAACTGTTTACATTCTGTGTACAGTTCAGTGAGTCTTGACAACTGTATGCACCTGTGTAACTCACACCCTTATTAGGATCCAGAACATAACCATCGTTCCAGAAACTCCCATTGTGTGCATCACCACTCATTTTGTCCCTGCACCCCCACCAACCCAGGGACCCACTGCTCTGATTCCTATTCCATAGGTTGGTTTTTTCCTATTCTAGACTTTTGTGTAAATATAATCACTTTTCAGATATAAACATTTTGTATTTTATATTTGTGTATCAACTTGTATGTTTTTGTAGCTTAATTTGAAAATTTGTAACAATATCTCTTAGAAACAACATGCTGTGGTGATAGCCATTGTTATTTTATAGAAATGTAAACCATTAATTCCACTAAGGAAACAACCTCCAAGAGTGCAGACTACCTTTACCTAATTGTGGTACTACTCTCTTGGGTATTTTTCTGGTGTTTTGATAAATATCTTTATGAAATTATTAGGAAACCAGCAAAACAGATGAAGAAATCTCTCTTCACTGCACACATGGTTTGCTTTTATAGGTCACTAGGAACAGGATACCTTTAAACTTGATTCTTTTAAAATAGAGTTGAGATAATTCAACGACAACAAAATAAACACAAATTGCCAAAAAATGTGAACAGATTTTTAGCCTCACTAATAGTGTTTAAGTGCAGATTAAAACATTACGTCTCGATTTATCTGATGTCAGCAATGAGAGGACACAAAGAGTGCTTGTGCTAATTTTGGGAGTTTAAAGTGCTATGTCATTTCTGTGGGATATAGGTATCACATTTTTAATATGAATATTTCTTTAGACCAAGGCTATCAATAGAACCTTTTGCAGTGATGGGAATGTTCTATGTATACTCTGTTTAGTATGGTAGCTACTGGCCATGATCAACCACATTTTAATAGTCATCAGCTGTGGAGCATTTGAAATGTGGCTAGTAGAGATGAGGAACTGAATTTTACAATTTTTAGTCATTTATTTTAAGGAAGTTATTAGAGATGTGTACAGATGTCTACATAAAGATGTGTCACAACATCATTCATAATTTTGAACATTAGAAATGATGTTCAACAGAGGGTATATTACTTTAAACAGTTTTGCCATTTTTATGCAGTAGCATGTAATGCAGTCATTAAAAAGAAAGATAAATCTCAATATTGATGTGGAAAAAATACCTGTTAATTGAATTAAGCAGGTGTGAAATATGGCTTATAATAACAATTATGTACTTGGGTTTGTCCCAGTTCCTAGCAGAGTTCCTAAACCCTTGGAATTTCCTAATAAGAAATAAGGGTGTGTTTTGTTATTTATAACCAGCCCCTTTCAACCACACACATAGGAGCTTTCCAAAAATCACCTCAAGAATGAGGTCTGGTTGTCAGAGTTTGGAGCTTTCAGCCCCACCTCTGGGGAGGGGACAGAGGCTGGAGGTTGAGTTAATCACTAGTGACCAATGATTTGACCAGTGGTGCTTATGTACTGAAACCTACATTAAAACCCCAGGGGCGCCTGGGTGGCTCAGTCAGTTAAGCGCTCAGGTCATGATCTCACAGGTTGTGAGTTCGAGCCCCGCGTTGGGCTCTGTGCTCACATTGCGAAGCCTGGAGCCCACTTCGAGTTCTGTGTCTCCCTCTCTCTCTGCCCTCTGTCATCCTCTCTGTCTCTCAAAAATAAATATTTTTTAAAAATTAAAAAATCCATTTTAGTACTATGAGTGTGCAGATAGAATTGAAGTCTGCCTTAAATCTTCAGGAAAAGACCATCTAATTCTAAAAGTAGCATGCATTATCAGTCATAGTAACAGCCATGTGCTAAACTAAATAAAATACCCTAATATTGTGCACTTACCAAAGTACTCAGCTAGTTTTGTTCTTCTTTTTTTTTTTTTTTTTTTTAATGTTTATACTTTTGAGAAAGACAGAGCACAAGCAGGGGAGGGCAGAGAGGGAGGGACACACAGAATCCAAAGCAGACTCCAGGCTCAGAGCTGTCAGCACAGAGCCTGGCACAGGGCTCAAATCCCCAAACCATAAGATCATGACCTGAGCTGAAGTCAGACGCCTAACTGACTGAGCCACCCAAGAGCTCCTGTTTTGTTTTGTTCTTTGATCCTAGGTATCTAATTCTTGTCTTCATAGAACATTAAAGAAAATCTATGTTTTGCTGTCAGCAGAAATGAATGTGTTCACACTAAAATATAAGTTACTAACCTTCATTATATAACACTAAACAGTGGGGGAAATTTGGAGGGACTTAACAATGGAAGTTACTTCATTTGATTTTATAAATATTAAAATATTTGGGTATCTTTTAAGCTTGATGATACAAATTTCTATGCTGTTCACTCAGTTCAACCTCATTTGAAAGTATTTAAATCAGAGTACATTTAAATATTTATTTTCATTATTTGGTTCATAGACACTTGAGTTTTCCTCTTACCCCCTTTTTCTTAGGAAAAGAACCTCAAGCAATTAGCAAATTCTAAATCCTGTTGATGAAAAGTTGGGCTTTCTATGATGTAGTAAGAGATATGAGATATCTGTTTATGGCTGGGTAGGACCAGAAATGCACTTTTGCAGAATGTTTAAACCTGTTTGCTATAATATGGAACAGAAACAGGTATCCTTCTTAGTCTGTCTAGCACTGGTTAAAGTTTTTCTCAGGAAGTCTTTCATATTATAACTGTTCACTATCTTTTCCTTATAGCATCATAATTTTCCTTTTTGTGGAGTGAAAATTGGAGTAGCTACTAAATGTATTAAGGGTAATCCTCCAGAAATGCACTAGGAGATGTTATAGTCACAACAACTTCCATTTGGTTTTGGAAGTTGCTAACATAGCATAATCGATGTTTTTAAATCAAACAAACTGATGGGGTGCCTGGATGGCTCAGTCGGTTGAGCATCCAACTTTGGCTCAGGTCATGATCTCGCGGTCTGTGAGTTTGAGCCCCACGTCGGGGTCTGTGCTGACAGCTCAGAGCTTGGAGCCTGCTTCAGATTCTGTCTCCCTCTCTCTCTACCCCTCCCCCGCTCATGCTCTGTTTCTCACTCTGTCAAAAATAAATAAACATTAAAAAATAAATAAACAAACTGAGTATAACTACGATTTGTACTTGAAACTTATGTTTTGGCATTTGAATAAAACAAAAGTACTCAATGAAAAAAAAAATTTAAACAAAAGGGTTCAGAGAGCTTCTGAATTGGGTGAACATGTAGAGGTGCAAGGAGGGTGACATACTCAGAGAGCATGGAAGCTCAGTGCCCCTTCCTGCATACCGTCTCTTCTGTCTGCCTGTGCCCAGAGTTACAGTCTTTTTTTTTTTTTTAATTTGTTTTAATGTTTATTTATTTTTGAAGGGGAGAGAGAGCATGAGCAGGGGAGGGGCAGAGAAAGAGGGAGACACAGAATTCAAAGCAGGCTCCAGGCTGTGAGCTGTCAGCACAGAGACTGACTCGGGGCTTGAACTCATGAGCCGTGAGATCATGACCTGAGCCGAAGTCGGACGCTTAACTGACTGAGCCACCCAGGGGCCCCAGAGTTACAGTCTTTAGAATAAAACAGTAATCTAGTAAGTGAACTGGTTTCTTGAGTTCTGGGAGTCTCTTTAGCAAATTAATTGCAACTGAGGAGGAAGTCATGGGAACTTCCAGTTTATAGCCCAAGGGTCAAAAGCAGAGGTGACAACCTTGACTGGCAGTTGGCATCTGAAGTAGGGGTGGGGTTGGGAGCAAGTCCTTAATTTGTAGGATCTGATGCATCTCCAGGTGGAGTGTGTCCAAAGTGAGTGAAAACGCAGGGCAGCATCTGGTGTCTGCTGTAGAGTTGGAGTTGTTGGTGCAGGGGAAACTCCCACACGTCTGGTCACAGAAGTGTTCGGTGTGTTGGTAGGAGAGGAGACACGCAAGAGGTGTGTTCCCTTTACAGCAGGTTATAGAATAGTCCATGATGATTCCTTTTGAGTTAAAAACCTGTGTAAAAATGTGTTCAGACATGAAAGTTTGGAAAGATACGGGGTGTGATTATTGGGAAATTTTTATTTATGTTTAATATACTTTTTTGAAGTATAGTTGACATACAGAGTTCTATTAGGTTTAGGTGGACAGCATAGTGATTTAACAGTTCCATACATTACTCAGTTCTTGCCATGGTAGTGCTTACCAGTAAGTCTGTCAGCATACAAAGTTATTACGGTATTATTGACTGTATTCCCTATGCTGTGCTTTTCATCCCTGTGACATATTTTATAACTGGAAGTTTGAACCTCTTAATCGCCTTCACCTGTTTTATTCTCTACTTTTTTTTTATACAGTAAGTGCACATCACATTTATAATCAACACAAGTAATTCCATTTTGAGAATATAAATAAAAATTGATTCTTTACCACCAACATGGATTTTTTACCAGAGCACAGAAAGCTGACCTTTGAGGATTTGGAAAGAAATGCTATTATAGGATCTGTGTATGTTTCTCTTCAGGTAGAATCAAGTATCAATAGCTAAAGCCTGTTATTCAAGCAGACTTGACTTGCCCTGTGGCTGAGCAGATAATCCAGGCTCAATTGGAGTTCCAGTTCTCAGCAGAACTCCTAAATCAGTAATGGAGAAGGGGAGGGAGAGGAGGCAAAAACAAGAGTAATGGAGGAAGAAGGCAGCTAAGATTTTTAAAAACAGGCAAAATCTTTTAAGGAAAGCACTGTGTGTGTGTGTGTGTGTGTGTGTGTGTGTTTCAGCAGTATATCTTAAGTATTTGTGAAAACCTAAATGTTGACATGACTATCCAGAGGAATGGGATTTTAGCAAACATTTGAGATGTACTGGAACTGTGAAGCAAATAAGTGCTTCTCAAAGGTGTGGCTGATGTAAAGGACAAATCTGGTAGCAGATGAGAATTGTTGTTATGAAATTATGATACAAAGATGCTTTATAGTATCAGAACCTATAGAACATACTGCATAGGGCTGATCCTGTGAGAAAATCACCTTTTCTGGGGTACTTGTCACAGTGGAGTTTAGTCATATGTAAATTCCCTAGATAATTCTTATGCGCTCACTGAAGTTTGAAGACCACTGTCTTAAGGCCTTGCACATCATCTTCCTTCACTCAATAGCTGTTGAATAAATACTATGATTATCTCTCCTGTGAAGGTCAGTAATTGATCTTACGAGTTACAGAGAGTTTATCTCATTCATTTATTTATTCCAGAAATACTTGGATTTCTTCCACATACCACGAATTGTTTGAAGCCCTTAAGGATACAGTGGTAAACAGGATGAGAGGGTTTCTCTTCTCTCCTAGCTGCTATATGCTAGTTGGGAAGTATAAAAAATTTTTAAGATGAAGTGATGTAGGGGTGGGGTTGGAAGGATGGGGAGGACTACTTTAGATTGGCTGGTCAGGAAAAGCCTTCTCTGGAGAGGTTGTGGATCAGCAAAGACTTGCAGGGAAAGTCAAATGTGTGACAATCAGAGAGGGAAATGTTCCATGCAATGGGGCAAAGTAGTATACAGCATGATTTCTTAGCTTCAGCTACTGGGTGGATGGTGATTCCATTTACAAATATGGAGAAGATGGAGGGACTTAGAGTTCATCAGGGCTCTAGTGATATAATTCTTGCTATAAATGAAAAGTTTATTTGTAAGCCAAAGTGCAGATGTAGTTACTTTAATGGGTTGGCTCCCTCCTACCAGTTGTTTGCCCATGGTATTCATTTGTAAATAGGTACACCCATAGATCCATTTAAGTACAGAAGTCTGTGTTTGGTAAATGTGGACTCAGAGCACAAGATTTCTGGGATTTTAAGGTGTATTTTGAGAGGAAGAGAAAGAGAGTGAGCGAGAGAGCTCTTGGGGGATGGGGGTGGGGCAGAGAGAGAATACGAAGCAGGCTCCATGCTGCCTGACATGGGGCTTGAACTCACGAACCATGAGATCATGACCTGAGCTGAAACCAAGAGTCGGGTGCTTAACCGACTGAGCCACCCAGGCACCCCAAGATTTCTGGGATTTTAAAACATTTTCCTTAGGCTCTGAAGACATAAAGGATTATTCTTTCCTTCAAGACTTTATCTCTAGCCAGGGACCATTATTGAAGTATTGTTTGGAACAGAAGTTCTTCATCAGTTATTTCCCTCTCATTTTTCCTTAATCTCACAGTACTTAATCCTTTTGATTTCCATGTTTCTGCCTTCTCATTGTGTTATTTTCATAATTGTTATCAATGCTGCTGTAGCAGTGGGCCTGTTTGCAGGGAACATTCTTCTGGTTGCTTCCAGAAAGTTTTCAGTAACTTTTCTATAGTGCCCTGTATATTCTGTTAACCTTATGACAAAACTCTTTCTGATTTGTTTTTTCCTTTTTAATGGGCATCCTTTTGAATTAAGGTTGCCATATTTATTAATTTCTTAAAGTTTACTAGTATTGGATTTAACGAACACTGTTAACAAATGATTAAATAAAATCCTAGAATTTAAGAATTGGAAAGACCTTAGATTTCTGATCCTGAGTTTAAGTCAGGGGAAATAACTTTTCCAAAATTTTTACTCCCAAAACATTTGGAAGTTAGTGGGATAATTTTAGATTCTTTGCTGATGAAACAGTTAAAGTGGCATTCAGTGTTCCTTGTGTTTATTAAGGAAGATCACTTTATGTAGATCAATGGTTCTCAAACTGTATAGTGCCTAAGAGTCACAGGAAATTTATTAATCATGCAAAGCCCTGAGAAGTGTCTGATAGCACAGACTTGTGAGGTAGCAGCCAGGAATCTGCTTTAACAAACATCTCCAGGTCATTTTGTTATAGGTAGAACTGTGGTCACTCTTTGGGAGACAGAAAGCCAGATTGACAAATACGACCAAGCTTCCAAAACGCAAGTATAACCAGTATACTGACTGCATCTCACATCAGAAGAGTTGACTCATGGGATGTTTTTCTTTTATCTTCCTCTTTGCTTAGGTTCTATAAAAGGTTTGTTGGGCTGAATTTAAACAGTACTAAAATAAGGAAATTTATTTCTATTAAATTGAATTTTGGGAAATAGAACTTTCTGAACTGAGAAACAAGGAAATATTTCCAAGATTAGTTCCTTATAGGTCAGTCATCTATCCTGAGAAAGATAAGACTTAGTGAGAGGTCAGATTCTCACTACAGCTCAAATCCAGAGAACCTCCCTCCAGACTCCCTAGAAGACTTCTAAAAGTAACTTGTGGAAAAAACAAATATGTCTGTATGTGTAAAGCAAATGATGTCTGATTTCAAAGAAAACAAAACTGAAGCTTGTCTTTTTAATGATAAAGGAATTCCCTTCAGGATCATTTGTAGGATGGGTGTCTTCAGTCCTTTCAGTGTGTAGTTGTTCCACCCCACCTAGATAAGACTGAAGCAGCAATGGTACTTGTGCCTCCATTTTCCAACCCTTTAGTAAGTGTGTGGCTTTTTTAACCTTCTCTTTGACCATTAAGTGATCTTTGAACACAGTGCTTGACTTAAAAGTTTATTTTATAGCAATTACTTTACAAAACTGCAGGGGGAAGCAGAGACCTGCTGATAGATTTACAATATGGAAATTAACCTGCTGGTGTGAATCTCTTGATTTTCTCCTTTTTATGTATTAAATCTATGATCATTGCAGGATTGTTAAATGATTTTTTTAAATGTATTTAATGCAAGTTTTTTATCATTTAATGATAGAAGGAGTATACATTTATAAGCTCCAAATTGTTTCTTTTTATTCACTGATCTTAAGAATAGGGAATATTCCTAGCTAGCACTGAAAAGGTGGTTGTTTCATGATTAATAAGGGAATTAAGGAGCACCTTCTGACATTTGCCAGTTTACACCAAAATTAAAGTTGTATCAACTTCAATTCTCTAGGATTTGAGGTACAGTTGGAAAGCTATTCCTCACACTGAGATTAAAGAGGAATTCACCTATATCTTCTTCCAATACTTATATGGTTTCACTTTTTATATTTAGATCTCCAGTCTACTTGGAGTTTGCTCTTGTGTAAGATGCAACATATATTCTAGTTTTATCTTTTTCCAAATGACTACCAAGTTGTCCCAGCACCATTTTTAAAAGTCTACTCTTGCTTCAGTGATTTGATTAAATTTTAATATCAACTCAGACTGAGTTTGTATTTTTTTTTTCCAAATGCTCACCTTCCACCTGTTAAATTATCAGTTAAAACCTAACTTAGTTTATAGTGGTATCATTAATCAAAGTAACCACATTTAGACATGGGTTAGATCGCCGTTGAAAGATCTCAGTAGCAATGAAATTCTTTTTTTTAATTTTTTTAATGTTTATTTATTTTTGAGAGAGAGAGAGCAGGGGAGTGGTAGAGAGAGAGGGAGACACAGAATCCAAAGCAGGCTCCAGGCTCTTAGCTGTCAGCACAGAGCCCGACACGGGGCTCGAACCCACGAACCATGAGATCATGACCTGAGCTGAAGTCAGATGCTTCATGGACTGAGCCACCCGGGCGCCCCTCAGTGGTGATGAAATTTAAAAATAACTGGAGAGCAGTACCTGGGTGGCTCAGTCTGTGAACTGTCTGACTTGATTTTTGGCTCAGGTCATGATCTCACGATCATGAGATTGAGCCCTGTGTCGGCCTCCGTGATGGGCGTGGAGCCTGCTTAAGATTCTCTCTCTCCTTCTCCCTCTGCTCCTCCCTACCTCAAAAAATAAGAAATAACTAGATAATTGATTAGTTTAAAAGTATAGAAATGTTTGTTGGGATCGTGTTTTGCAATATAATACTTCAAAGTTGTTTTGTCTTTAAGAAAATATAGTTCTCTCTATTCTGTGAAATTCTTTTACCCTATAATCCAAGAACATTGTTCCCTGGAAAATAGAATAAAATAAGATCCTAGCATACCTATGTTTGTGAAGGCAAAGAATAGATGTTAAACATTTGCAAACTGAATTGGTCTGTCAGCAAAGAACTCATTTTGCTAATTCAGTGGAAAATGGCCTTGGGTTACCTATAGAAAAACAACTGAAGATCTGTGGTGCGAATCCCTGATTCAGTGAGGTAGAGGTTTATTGTTTGTTTATTTATTTATTTATTTATTTATTTTTAATGTTTGTTTATTTTGAAAGAGAGCACATGCCTATGAGCAGGGGGAGGGGCAGAGAGAGGAGAGAGAGAACTCCCAAGCTGACTTCTGCTGTCAGTGTAGAACCTGTCATTGGGCCCAGACTCATGAACCATGACATCGTGGCCTGATCCAGAATCAAGAGTCAGATGCTCAACCAACAGCCACCTAGGTGCCCAGTAAAGGTTTATTTTTAACATAGTTCTCAAAACAACTCAAAGTGAGTTCTCTGGGACTGGATGACATGTTCTAAAGCACTGTCATCCTCTTTACAAGTGTCTTAATTCTTGATAGCAAGGGGATTAAAAATATTTTAAAATTTAAATTTAATTTTTAAAAATTAAAATTAGTGCCTTTTATGTTAGATAATTTTTTAGTGTACCATTGTAATATTTCTAATATTTAAACTGTTTCTTAGCTAAATTTATTTAGTGGTTGCTGTATAGATTTATATTATGCATCTTATTAGAGTCTAGTTTAGTTTAATACTTTGTAATTCCAGTAAAATATAGAAATTTTGCTTCAGGATAACTGTTTCTTCTTCCTTGGTGCCACCATTGTCATATACATTATATCAATTATATGCTGTAAACTCATCCACAAAGTATTGTAATTAGTCTTTTTTGTCTTTTAAGGAAATTGAGAAAATAATGTATTTCTAGAACCATTTCTAAATTTTTTTAACGTTTGTTTATTTTTGAGAGAGAGCATGAGCAGGGGAGGGTCAGAGAGAGAGGGAGACACAGAACAGAATCCGAAGCAGGCTCCAGGCTGTGAACTGTCAGCACAGAGCCCAATGTGGGCTCAAACTCACAGACTGTGAGATCATGACCTGAGCCAAAGTTGGAAGCTTAACTGACTGAGCCAACCACCCAGGTCTCCCTATAGAACCATTTCTAAAGCTTTTCATTTCTCCATGTCGATTTGAGTTACCGTCTGGTATCATTTCCTTCCAGTCCAAAGGATTTCCTTTAGTATGTCTTGTAAGGGAGGTTTGGTAGCACTATTTCTGTCTTTATCTGTGAATGTTTTTATTTTGCCTTCATTTTGAGGTACGGTCTTGCTGCATATCTAATTCTTGGTTGACAGTTTTTTTCTTTCAACATTTTGAGTATGTCATCACACTGATTTCTTTGGCGAGAAATCAGATAATAATAATAGTGTTGTTGTTCTGAACCTGATAAGTTGTTTTCCTTCTGTTCGTTCAGATTTTCTCTTTGTCTTTCAACATTTTGACTCTGGTGGTTCTAGATATGGATCTATGTACTTGGGGTTCATTGAGCTGCTTGGATCTTTAGATTAACATTTTTCATCAACATTTTGAAGACTTCAGCCATTATTTCTTCAACTATTTCTTCTGTCCCCTTTCTGGGACTCTCAACACATGTATTGTGAGGGCTCTTCATTTTTCACCATCTTTTTTCTGCTCTCAGTTCTTCAGATTGGGTGTCTATTGCTCTACCTTGAATTTTATTTAATTTTCATGCCAGTTCAAATCTCCTTTCTATGAATTTTTCATTTCAGTTATTGGACTTTTCAACTTTTTCCTTTTAAATAATTTTTGTCCTTTTGTCATGGTTCTCTTTTTTTTTTTATATTTTATTTTATTATTTTATTTTATTTTATTTTCAGTATATGAAATTTATTGTCAAATTGGTTTCCATACAACACCCAGTGCTCATCCCAAAAGGTGCCCTCCTCAATACCCATCCCCCACCCTCCCCTCCCTCCCACCCACCCCCCATCAACCCTCAGTTTGTTCTCAGTTTTTAAGAGTCTCTTATGCTTTGGCTCTCTCCCACTCTAACCTCTTTTTTTTTTTTTCCTTCCCCTCCCCCATGGGTTTCTGTTAAGTTTCTCAGGATCCACCTAAGAGTGAAAACATATGGTATCTGTCTTTCTCTGTATGGCTTATTTCACTTAGCATAACACTCTCCAGTTCCATCCACGTTGCTATAAAGGGCCATACTTCATTCTTTCTCATTGCCACGTAGTACTCCATTGTGTATATAAACCACAATTTCTTTATCCATTCATCAGTTGATGGACATTTAGGCTCTTTCCATAGTTTGGCTATTGTTGAGAGTGCTGCTATAAACATTGGGGTACAAGTGCCCCTATGCATCAGTACTCCTGTATCCCTTGGGTAAATTCCTAGCAGTGCTATTTCTGGGTCATAGGGTAGATCTATTTTTAATTTTTTGAGGAACCTCCACACTGTTTTCCAGAGCGGCTGCACCAATTTGCATTCCCACCAACAGTGCAAGAGGGTTCCCATTTCTCCACATCCTCGCCAGCATCTATAGTCTCCTGATTTGTTCATTTTGGCCACTCTCACTGGCGTGAGGTGATGTCTGAGTGTGGTTTTGATTTGTATTTCCCTGATGAGGAGCGACGTTGAGCATCTTTTCATGTGCCTGTTGGCCATCCGGATGTCTTCTTAGAGAAGTGTCTATTCATGTTTTCTGCCCATTTCTTCACTGGGTTATTTGTTTTTCGGGTGTGGAGTTTGGTGAGCTCTTTATAGATTTTGGATACTAGCCCTTTGTCCTATATGTCATTTGCAAATATCTTTTCCCATTCCGTTGGTTGCCTTTTAGTTTTGTTGGTTGTTTCCTTTGCTGTGCAGAAGCTTTTTATCTTCATAAGGTCCCAGTAGTTCATTTTTGCTTTTAATTCTCTTGCCTTTGGGGGTGTGTCAAGTAAGAAATTGCTACGGCTGAGGTCAGAGAGGTCTTTTCCTGCTTTCTCCTCTAGGGTTTTGATGGTTTCCTGTCTCACATTCAGGTCCTTTATCCATTTTGAGTTTATTTTTGTGAATGGTGTGAGAAAGTGGTCTAGTTTCAATCTTCTGCATGTTGCCGTCCAGTTCTCCCATTTGTTAAAGAGACTGTCTTTTTTCCATTGGATGTTCTTCCCTGCTTTGTCAAAGATTAGTTGGCCATACGTTTGTGGGTCTAGTTCTGGGGTTTCTATTCTATTCCATTGGTCTATGTGTCTGTTTTTGTGCCAGTGGTTCTCTTTTTTTAATCATTGTCATGCTTTCATTTAAGTCTTTAAACACAATTTTCTTTAGTTCTTTGAACATGTTTATAGCTGCTTTCAAGTCTTTGCTAGATCTAAAATCGGTGATATTCAGATATTTCTGTTTACTGCTCTTTTTGTTTTGGTTTTTTTTCCTGGTTGTGGGTCAAATTTTTCTGTCTCTTTGTATACTTTACAATTTTTTGTTAAAACTGGACGTTTTAAGTAGGGATGTAACAGCTCTGGATTCTGTCCTCTACCACCACCTTCCCTGCTTGCATTATTTTTCCTGTTGCTTTTTTGCAACTGTTGCTTTTTACCTAGTCTCAAGCTGTACAGTCAATTTCTCCTGGTGTCTGTGTGGCCACTGACAGCTCTGCTCAGCTGGGTTTTGTTTTTGTCCTTTTCTTGCTGGTAGTTTTAAATATGGCTTTCTTGGGGTTGCTCTTGTTTCTGTACAGCTTAGTGGTCAGTTGATAACTGGTCAGAGATTATGTTCAAACAGCTCAAACCAACAAGGCTTCCACCTACTGATCTGTGTGTGGATTTAGAAGTGTATTACAATTTTAGGGAATTTTCAGGTCAGCCCAGCTGGACCCTCTTGTGTCTCCTCAGCATAGGTGCACAGGTTCCTGATAGGACAAGCGTGCATGAATAGCTTTGGTCCTCTTCATTGCTACCAGGCATGCGCACCATCTCCAGTCCATTAGGGGTACAAGGAGAGCTTATCAGGTACCTCTGTGACTGCCTCTTCTGTCTCCCTGTTACATTTCTGCTTGGTCCATGGGTCCCTTATTTGCCCAGCCAGGGCCGCAACCACAAATTAGTAGGACCCCTGACCTTCCCTGTTTGCTTACCACTCAGATTGCTGCTTATTTCTGACAGTACCACTGGGCATGGATTATTTCACCTCCAGTTTGAATCAGCTCAGCCTCCTCAAGCAGTGGTACTGCTGGTTCTTCATGGCCTTCCTTGCTCTATTAGAACTACGGTGTCAAATGATGGGAGGAAGAAGGGGAGCAGGTCCTTGCAAGGAAGCCACAGATTTCACGGCTATTTTCTGAAGTTCAGTAGTTTTTCACTAGTGTTACTCACTTTGCTGTAAGCTTTTAGTCGATTTTTAGGACACTGAAACGGCTGCTGTTAATCATTTTGTCCAGTTTATAGTTATTTTTTACGTTTGCCACATCAGAAGTCCCATCCAGTATTGAGTTTTGATCTGTTCAAATATTTATACATTAAAATTAAACCAGAAAGGATGAGGAAAAAATTAAGCCTTAAAATGGATTACAAATAGAATGAAATTAATGTGATCAAATTGATCACATAGAAAAGATGATTCCAGTAACGTTAAGCACAGTACTCTGGCTGTTCACCCTTAGTAGGATATATTTTAAAGTTACAAAGAACTGCAATGAGGGGTGCCTGGGTGGCTCAGTAGGTTCAGCATGCAAGTCTTGATTTCTCTCATGGTTGTGAGATCGAGCCCTGTGCCAGGCTCTGCGCTGAGCTCGGAGCCTGTTTGGGATTCTCTCTCTCCCTCTGTGCCCCTTCCCTGCTTGTGCACATGCTCTTTCTTTCTCTCTCTAAAATAAAAAATTAATTTAAAAAATTGTTTTAAAGAACTACAATGAAATCTTGAACTTTACATAGTAGGTTCATCATAGGTACTGATATTCATATAGTAACTTCAGAACTTTTCTGTTAATTTTAGGATAGAGCAAATGAGTAAATATATTGCTGTTACTGGGAACCAGAGTTTTCAGTGTGGGAGAAAGTGAGGAAGAATCAGGTGGTGTTCACTTGTCTGACTGCATACAAGATTTCATGTTTATGTATTCTTTGACTTGTGGCGTTTTTGTTTTTTTATTTTTTAAAGTTGTATCTCCTGGATTTCTTACTGAGAGGACCTAAAAACAATGACTTGCTAGTAACGGAACGTACTAGCATCCAGATCTTGGTTTCTAAATACCATTCCCCATCAAAAGGATCCAGGACTCCTTGGAAAAATGGCTGATTCCAAGGCTGGAGCACGCGTTGTACAAAGTATCCTATCTGGAACACAGTATGCACTGGCAGCAAAGTCCACCCATAGGAACCCCTGGAAGTGAGCTGGGAGATTTAGGAGCCTGGTCTAAATCCTGGAGCCCCTTGGGAGGAAAGGTGCAATCAGCCAAGGGCCTGGACAGGGGCCCTGGACAGGGCCCCTCTTGCCTTGGTCTGAAGGCTGCACAATGTTTTATTACCCATTGAAGCATGAAGTAACATTCCAAACATTCTGCAGTGTTTGTACACATATGTATTATATAATTATATAGTTATGTAATATATACCAAATTAGAGGTGACAAGGTACAGTGCATTCACAGAAAGGTCACGCAGGGAAGGAAGCGAAAGGTGGCTGTGCTTGTGTGACTTTGAAAACCCAGAAAATTTTGTTTTTGGGAAAACAGTTGGGAAGAAAATACAGAAGAGAAACAAGTGCATTCCAAGGTGGGGATGCATATACAAAGGAATGGAATGAAGGATAAAAGATAAGCGTGGTAGGTGTTGAGAGACAGTGAAGAGATCAGACTGTCTAAAGGAAGGACTTGTGTTGGGTGGTAATGAGAGGTAAGGTGGAGTAGATTGGAATACAAGTTTGATGTAGTTTAAAAAAAATAGAAAACCAAGAGATATCTGATCTTGATTTTCTTACCTGTAAAATGGGTCATTTAATACTTTCATGCTAACATCTTGAGAATTGCCCTGCAAAAAGCAAATGAGCTAATGTACGTGACTGCAGATTTTAAGAAGTAACGTGCTATATCCTGATACAAGTTATATTAAATTTTGAACACCAGGCTGAAAAGTTTGCAGTTGGGGTAATAACTGCTGAAATAAACTCCATTCATCACGAGCATTATCTCTTTGGGGTTTTCCTTGACAGCTCCTGTGATGATTTACAATGCAGAATAATGTCACTGTTTCTTCCTGAGTTTTCCATGATGGGGAGGAGTACTGAGTAAAGAGCTCTGTAAAATTTCTTTGGTTTCCATTGTTATGGAAATAAAATTCTAGAGCAGATATTTCTCTGTGAAGCCTCTGGAATGTGTTAAAAGACCTTGTGGAAGGGCACCTACCTGGCTGGCTCAATCAGTAGAGTATGCGACTCTTGACCTCTGGGGTCGTGAATGTAAGCCCCACATTGGATATAAAGTTTACTTTAAGGGACCCCTGGGTGGTTCAGTTAGTTAATCGTCCAAGTTAGGTGGTGATCTCACATTTTGTGAGTTCGAGCCCCTCCGCTTTGGGCTCTGCACTGATAGTTCGGAGCCGGGAACCTGCTTTGGATTCTGTCTGTCTGTCTCGCTGTCTGTCTGTCGCTCTCTCTCTCAAAAAAAAAAAAAAAAAAAAATGCATTGTAGACACATATGACAGGGCTCCTAACCACATTATACGTTATACCAGAACCTGATAATTTGAACCTGATAATGCTGCTGAATGTCAACACCACCAGCTCATTTATGTGTGTATGTTCTTGGCATTTAGCATGCTAAATAAGACTCATGATACAATCTGTGCTTGGATTCCAGTAATATTACAGTATGCGTGCCGTCTTTTGGAGAAAGAGAATGTTCTGGCAGCAGCATAAACCCTAGTCTTTGTACTGGGATCAAGATAGTCCCTTGGCACAGCTGGGAGTAGTGTAGCTTTCTCCTAAATGTACTATTTTTAGCTGTTTCCAAGGAGATACTCAGCATGATAGTGATAATTGCATTAATCCTCAATTTACACAATCTGTGGAAACAGCAGCTCTTTTCCAGTGTTTACTACTTAATGGGTCACTGAGTTGTGATCTGTCAGCTGAAAAAATAAAATGCCTTCCTTTGAATAATTGGCTTCAGAAATATGATCTGGATCTCTTCCCTCTGCCAGTTCAACCTTTAGTCCTGGTTACAGAGACACTGAGCATAGCATAATGTTTAAACTTGTGGAATCACTATGTTGTGCACCTGAAACTTAATGTAACACTGTGTGTTAGCTACACTCAAGTAAAAAAATATAGTTTGAAAAAAGACACTGTGAGCTTTTCCCAGACTGCCTGCTCAGGCTTGCCATCATCATTAATTCCTTCTGGTATACCTTGGATCTAAGTTTTGCCTACTGGTATGTCAGTGTTCTAAATTTACCAAAGAGTGATTAAACTCTTAACATACGTGCGCGTGCGAGTGCACACACACGCACACACACAACACCCCACACGAGTCTGATCTGGCAGTCTGAGTGATTCATCTGTGTTCATAAAACATTCCTGATGAGTTTGCAATGGAGAACAGATTATAGCTTAGAAAGTAGCTTGAAATTAGAGTTAAAACAGAGGAGACTGAAAGTTCAGAATGGATATTAAACTCTAGTAACTTGATGAGTTGTTCTTCTCTAAAGAATTTTTGTTTTTGCAATAGCCTTTTAAAATATATTAAAGACCTTTAGGACCTATGATGATGTATACCATACCATATTCGTACGATTATGTAATTTTCTCTTTTAACTTATTAATATGCTACCTTACATTAATATGTATTCTAATGTCAAACTTTTCACCGTTAGAACCTAATTGGCCAATTATGCGTTTTGTGTGTATGAATTTAAAACTGACCATGAATTTGCTATTATTTATAGGGCTGTAATTATACCTTAATTAAAGTTGTTTTCTAATCTTTTTTTCATACCCCCTTCACTCATGTCTCCCACCCCCTAACCCCACCTCTGGCAATTGCCAATCTATTCTCTGTTTCTATGAGCTTGGGATTTTTTTGTGTTTTATTGTTTAGGTTCCACATATAAGAAAAATCATATTTATCTTTTCCTTCATTTAGGGTAATGCCCTCAAGATCAATTTATGTTATTGCAGATGGCAAGATTCCATCTTTTTATGGCTGAATAATATTCAGTTGTGTGTATATATACATCACAATTTCTTTTTCTTCTTGTTTTTTTGTTTGTTTTGTTTTTACTAGGCAAAGAACTTTATTAACCTTGTTTCAAACTTTATCCCCAGGCTTCTTCAGCTTAATTCACTGCAAAGAATGAATTGCATATGAGCAAAAACT
Organism: Panthera onca; assembly: GCF_046562875.1. Classification (NCBI taxonomy): domain Eukaryota; kingdom Metazoa; phylum Chordata; class Mammalia; order Carnivora; family Felidae; genus Panthera; species Panthera onca. Next base: position 51,274,372 of record NC_138339.1, read on the forward strand.
AAAAAGAGCTGCATTGTCCCAGAGGCTTGGGCTTAAACATATTAGAGATCCATGAACAGAATTTTAAAAAGCAGTCATAAAATAGCAGCTCCCAGTAACTTCTTCAAGTTTTATCTTCTCCAGAAGCTGACTCAGTTCAGTTTGCTTCATTCTTGGAAGCTTCATCAAAAACTTTCCACAGGATCTGGAACTTCATCCTCCTCCTCCTCTCTGGTAGCTAGTGGTTCTTCGCCATCCGCAGATCGTGCGGGCAAAGCTTTAGCCCGTCTCTTCTTAAACTAGTCAGACCATCTGCACCGCGCTGGTTTAAGATCCTGGGGAGCATTTCTGTCAGCTCCTTTGTCTCAGCATGCCCTGTGATGTTGAAAAGTGTTCACTGCCAAGAATGGCTGGACTTTAGGGTTGTCAAAGTGGATCACTATACCTTGGTTTGTGAACGTATTCACTTCTTCAGTACCAGAGATACTGTTTACCCCCAACTTCTTTAAGGAGAACTGAAGTTTTTTATCATCTGTCGCCATTCCGTGGTCCCCCTTCTTTCAGTGAGCTGCACACTCTGCTTGCAGTTTGGCAAGTTTACCCTGGTTCGTGATAGTTTCTTTCATCTTTTGGGGGCAGAAATGGAACCGAGCAGGGGACTAGGGTTAGCGCTCAGGGAGTCTTGGGCAGAGCAGCTGAGATAAGGTGGTCACACGTGGGGGTGCAAGGTGGCAGCTAGAAGGAGACTGGAATGAGGCCCAATCCACAATTTATCCCTTCATCCGTTGACTGACACTTAGGTTGTTTCCGTATCTTGGCTATTGTAAATAATGCTGCAGTGAGCATAAGGGTGCATATATCTCTTCAAGTTAGTGCTTTCATTTTCTTTGGCTAAATACCCCGAAGTGGAATTGCTGGGTCATATGGTAATTCCATTTTTAATTTTTTAAGGAAACTCCATACAATTTTCCATAGTGATTGTGCCAGTTTACATTCCCACCAACAGTGCATAAGGGTTCTTTTCTCCACATCCTCAACATTTGTTTCTTGTTTTTGTTTTTGTTTTTTTTTAAGTAATAACCATTCTAGCAAGTGTGAGTGGTATTTCATTGTGGTTTTTATTTGCATTTCCCTGATGATTAATGATGTTGAACATCTTTTCATGTACTTATTGGCCATCTGTATGTCTTTGGAAAAAAGTCTGTTCACATCTTCTGCCCATTTTTTAATCTGATTGGTTTTGCTATTAAGTTGTATGAGTTGTTTATATAGTTTGGATATTAACCCTTTATTAGATATATGATTTGCCAACATTTTCTCCCATTCAGTAGGTTGCCTTTTCATTTTGTTCGTGGTTTCCTTTGCTGAGCAGAAGATTTTTCAGTTTGATATGGCCCCACTTGTTTATTTTTGCTTTTTTTGCCTTCGCTTTTGGTGTCAGGTTCAGAAAATCATCAGCAAGATCTATGTCAAGGAACTTACTGCCTGTATGCTCTTCTAGAAATTTTTTATGGTTTCAGGTGTTAAAGTCTTAATCCATTGTGAGTTAATTTTTGTGTAGAATGTGAGATAGTGGTCCAGTTTCATTCTTTCACAATGTGGCTGTCCAGTTTTCCCAACACCATCTATTGAAGAGACTGTCCTTTCCCCATTGTATATTCTTGGCTCTTTTGTCATAAATTAATTGACTGCATATGCATGCATTTATTTCTTGCCTCTGTGTTCCATTGATCTATGCGTCAGTTTTTATGCTAATACCATACTATTTTAATTAGTATAGCTTTGTAATATAGCTTGAAATCGGACCATGATGCCTCCAGCTTTGTTCTTCTTTGTCAGGGTTGCTTTGGCTCTTCAGGGTTGAAATAACTTTTTTTGAGTATAGTTGACACACTATGTTATGTTAGTTTCAGGTGTACAACATAGTGATCCACCAAGTTTATACATTATGCTATCTATGTTCACCACAATTGTAGCTACCATCTGTCTCCACATATTGCTATTATAATATCATTGACTATGTTCCTTATGCTGTGCCTTTTAATCCTGTGACTTATTCATTCCATAATTGGAAGCCTGTATTTCCCTCTGCCCTTGACCTGTTTTGCCCAACCCCCTACACCCCTCCTCACTGGTAGCTGCCAGTTCTCTGTATTTATAGGTCTGATTCTGCTTTTTGTTTGTTGATTCATTTGTTTTTGTTTGTTTAGGTTCCACTTATGACTGAAATCATATGGTATTTGTCTTCCTCTGTCTGATTTATACCACTTAGCATAATACCTGCTAGGTCCATCCATATTGTCTCAAATGGCACTATTTCATCCTTTTTATGGCTGCATAATATTCCACTGTGTCTATATAACATATCTTCCTCATCTATTCATTTAGGTTGCTTCCATATCATGGCTGTTTTTTGAAAACCTCCACACTGGTTGTGCCAATTTACATTGCCACCAACAGTGTACAAGGGTTCCTTTTCTTCACAAGTTATTTATCTTTTTGATTTTAGCCATTCTAGCAGGTGTAAGATGATGTCTCGTTTTGATTTACATTTCCCTGATGATTAGTAATGTTGAGCATCTTTTATGTGTCTGTTGGCCATCTGTATGTCTTCTTGAAAAAACTTTTAGCCGAATTTGTTACGGAGTTTTCTTTGCTTCCAGCATCCAACTCCCCTTCCTAGCTGGAAGAATTCTTCTGCATTGTAGTCTTGTTCAGTGGCCTTACCCCGTGTTCCTCATTCTATTCTCTGACAGCCAAGGCATGTGAGCTATGCTTGGCTTATTGGATGCTCCTAAGCAATACTTTGAATTTCGATTGGGGCAAAGAAAAGGAAATAGTTAGGATTTATTTGCCCCTATTACAGCCCTTCCACTAAAAGACAGTTAGGGAAGCCTAACTGAGCCTGGGTGGCTCAGACAGTTAAGCGTCTGTCTCTTGCTTTCGGCTCGGGTCATGGTCTTGTGGTTTGTGGGTTCAGGCCCACATCGGGCTCTGTGCTGATGATGTGGAGCCTGCTTGGGATTCTCTCTCTCACTCTCGCTCTGTGCTCCCCCGCCTGCCCGCGCCCCCCCCCCCCCCCCCGGAAAATAAATAAATAAATAAATAAATAGACAGTTAATGCTTTCTTGCTTCTTGACTTAACAGAGCTGCCTTGAATCCTGCCCATTTTCTAAGCCTGTGTTTTTAGGCCTCCCAGTGATTCTGTGAGTACCAGTATCTTTCCAGTGAATCTTCCCTCTTTAAAATTTTTTTTACCTGGGGCGCCTGGGTGGCTTAGTTGGTTGAGCATCCGACTTCAGCTCAGGTCATGATCTCACATTCTGTGAGTTCAAGCCCTGCATCAGGCTCTGTGCTGACAGCTCAGAACCTGGAGCCCGCTTCAGATTCTGTGTCACCCCCTCTCTCTGCCCCTGCCCCCTGCTCATGCTCTGTCTCTCTCTCTCTCAAAAATAAATAGAAACATTCAAATTTTTTTTACCTAAGATACAGTCTTTTTTGCTTGCATCCATAAATTGTGATACCATAGAGAACATTATGACCTCTCTCCTAGGTAATACTAGGTAATGAAGTGTGACCATATTCTTATATTTTGATTCCCATCACCATCACCCATATTATTTTCTTGTATTCCCTTAGAATAGCCCTGTTCCAGATATGTTATATTTTAGAATGAATTACTGTGTCTGTCGTGTATCTGACACATAGTAGATACCATAAAAATGAGATTGATTTTATACTCATCTTTTAGTTTCTTTACTCAGCTTCATCATCTAGAGTATAATAATGTATTTGGGAAGCACCCTGGTCTCAACAGTGTATTTACAAATCTATAGACATATTTTTACTTTGGTTCCTAATCTTTTTTTATATATACATTTTTTAAAGCATTTATGTATGTATGTATGTATGTATGTATGTATGTATGTATGTATTTATGTATGTATGTATTTATTGTGAGGACCAGGGGGGAATGAGAGAGAATGGGTATCCCAAGCAGGCTTCACGCTGCAGCACACAGCCCAACACAGGGCTCCATCTCATGAACCGTGAGATCATGACCTGCGATGAAATACAGAGCTAGACGCTTAACTGACTGAGCCAGCCAGGTGCCCCTCTTTGGTTCCTAATCTGAAGAGTCCTAGTTGTTTAGGCTCCATGCTTTTCCTGTGCATGAAATAAGCTGCTGACTGTATTTCCTCCCTTTGAAGTTTTTATTTAGTCAGGAGCTCTCGTCATGATCCCAGAGTCATGGGTTCAAGCTCTGTGTCAGGCTTTGTGCTGAGCAGAGAGCCTGCTTAAGATTCTTTCTCTCTCTCCCTCTGCCCCTCTCCCTCAGTTGCATGTGTGCACTTGCTCGCTCGCTCTCTCTCTCTCTCTCTCTCTCAAGCTCTTTCAGAAGATGGCAGGCAGTCACTTCTGCCAGTTCTGCTTGTGCCGACCGTATTGCTAAGATGTTTAGGGCTGGAAGCAAAGCACATGGGGATAGCGTGTGCCATCTTTGCAGAATAACATTCACTCTGCCTTTGAGTATGATGGGTGCTTGGCCATCTGTGTGAATTTCTGAGTTGTTAGAAGCAGCTCAGAAACTAAAGATTTATTTATCTCGGTTTCTTCAGACTTCTTTGTGTTATCCTGTTAACAGAATATTGCCCTGACCCTGCAGATGGGCTTTGTTCCCTGTAACACACTCTACCAGCATTCTGTAGGTCATCTTTATCACGTAAACCACACTTGTAGTTCAGTATATATTAAATTACTTATTTTGCAGAAAAGTAATAGCTCGTATTTATTGTGCCCTTATTTGCCAGGCAGTGTATTGGGTGCTTTATGCACCTTATCACTTTAATCCATAAAACTATAAAGCCTCATTCTTTAGAGGAAGAAACTAAGGCTTAGAAGGATCGGGAACTTGTCCAAAATACATTTAATAAGTAGCAGATTCAGAATTTGAATTTGCAGAGGTGTGCATGCCAGTGGGTATGTTGTTTAGTTTTATTTTGAGTAAAGAGAAATTAAATGATACCTAAATTACTGTTACATGCAAAATATTTAAAAACCGGAAACCCAGGTTTTGTGTTTTAAATATCAAGAATGCAATTGATGATTTGCCAGATGGTCAGGTGTTTTTCTGTATCTGTTTGAGATTTAGATAAAACTGACCCAGTTTTCAAAAGTCAAGCTGAAAAAACAAAATCAGTTACTTCCTGTTGAAAGCCTAATGAAAACTAACCTTTTTGCTCACTTATAACATTGTGAGAAATGATGTAATTGATCTCTTGCAGAAGAGAAGAGAAGAGAGCACTAGACTAAAGGAGGAGGGGAACGCGCAGTTTAAGAAAGGAGGTAAGGTCGGGTGACTGGGTGGCTCAGTCAGTTAAGCATCTGACTCTTGGTTTTGGTTCAGGTCATGATCTCACAGTTCATGGGATTGAGCCCTGCGTTGGGCTCTGCACTGACAGCACAGAGCTTCCTTCGGATTTTCTCAACCCTCTCCCTCTTTCTCCTTTTCAAAATAAATAATAAACATTAAAAAAAAAAAAAAGAAAGGAGGTAAGGCACCGATGTCTAATCATTTGCGTCCTCATTCTGTTTCAGAGTGTGAAGAAACACCGGAGAACATTTGGGAACACCTAGCAGACCTAAACTACTAACAATACAGTGTTGCTTCCCAGCACCTTGAAATTTTGTTTTTCACCAGGTCCAGATCATTCTCACCTGATAGTGATCAATTACCACATGTCTCTTGGCACAGGCATACTTTTTCTTTTCTGTAATCCACTATAGATCTAAAAGTTAGGAGGGCAGACTCTTCAAATGATGCATTGGAAAACTATCCTGCAAGGTTAAAAGGCTGCTGCCTTCATTAATGTAAAAACAGGATCCCTGTTCCTCAATTGTAATGATGCTGTAAAAACTGGCCCCGTGGTTCCAGTGTGGCCTAGGGAAGTATTTTGCTTATACTTTGGCTGGTCTTTCATGTGCCCTTTTCTTTGGCTGCCTTAAGTAGAGAGATGTTCTCCATGTCCTTCTGCATTTTTTACATTTGCTTAGGAATAACTTGGGTTCATTCGGATATTTTGGGGGAACTATGTGATCTTACAGTAGTGTTCTATCACATGTAAAATGTGTATGCTTTAGAAAACTAGGAGTAGTAACATTTTCCTCTCTAGTTATTTTTAAAGTTAAATTTTGTTTTCTTTCTGTTTAGTCATCATCACTTTTTTTTTTCTAAGAGAACTAATGTTTCTAATTTTGAAAGCATATCTCTTTGTATTTTAGTGTTAAATATTTCCAACCTGAGAAAGGAGTGAACAGACAATTTTCTTTTAGTACCCTGACCATGTAATTCTGTGCATAGCAGTGAATAAATAAATTTATCACCATTTTCTCTTTAGGTCTTTAGTCAACCACTGATTTTTACATTGTTGCTTTTAGCTCCATAAAATGTGTCTCCAAGCATTTCAGAGAAGCAGTTTTGGCTGGTGACTCCATAAAAGCACAATGTCTTTAATGAAGATACATACAGAGAATTTTTTTTATCTTAAGCCATTAATCCCAACTTTAGTCTCTTTCATCTGTCCAGTTCTCTAATCCCCTTTCAACATTCCTTACTAAATGGGTAAGCCAAATGAAAGTTAAACATACAAAACATTCTGTTTGAGACTTTTGTTCTGTGAATGGAAAGCTATGCATTCTGAGATACTATGGCATACAATAATAGCAGGGACAAAATCTTAATGACCTCTTTTACCTTATCTTCAGATTATATAGAAGCTGAGAGTTCTTATAGTCAAGCCCTTCAGATGTGCCCATCCTGCTTCCAGAAAGACAGGTCTATTCTGTTTTCAAATAGAGCTGCTGCAAGGATGAAACAGGTATGTGTTTTTAACCCTTTTTTTTTCTTTTTTCTTTTTAAAAGTTTCTATTTATTTATTTTGAGAGAGAGAACATATGCGCACAAGGATGGGGCAGAGAGAAGGAAAGAGAATGCCAAGCAGGCACTGCACTATCAGTGTGGAGCCCGACCCAGCATGGGGCTCGAACTCAGGAGCAATGAGATCATGACCTGAATCGAGATAAAGAGTTGGACACTTAACCAACTGAGCCACCCAGCTGCCCCCTGACCATTTCTTTTTAAGAAGTACATGAACTTGCAGTGTTTCATAGGGTAGCTTTTGTTCCGAAACTAGCATGGGGGCTACAACTCTTGATCTCAGGGTTGTGAGTTCGAACCCCACCTTGGATGTAGAGATTACTAAAAAATAAAATCTTTAAAAAAAAAAAAAAAAAAAAACGAACAACTAACACAGGGGCTTAAAGTTGCCTCCCTTGTCCTGCCCATGTATTTCCCTGATGTAAAGGGCACAGGGAAGATAGAAAAGTATCTGGGAGTGCCTGGGAGGCTCAGTCAGTTGAGCATCTGACTCTTGATTTCGGTTCAGGTCATGATCTCATGGTCATGGAATCGAGCCATGTGTCCAGCTCCACGCTTAGCATGGAGCCTGCTTGGGATTCTCTCTCCCCCTTTCTCTCTGCCCCTCCCCTGCTCGCATGTGTTCATTCTCTCTCTCTCTCTCTCTCTCTCTCTCTCTCTCTCTCTCTCCCTCCCTCCCTCCCTCCCTCCCTCCCTCCCTCTCCCTCCCTCCCTCCCTCCCTCCCTCCATCTCAAAATAAATGTTTTTGTTTGTTTGTTTAAAGGAAAACACTTGAGTCAGATTACTCTTAACATTCCTTGTTGGAGAGGTTGATCGAATGCTTTCATGGGAGGAACACTGACAAATTCTCCACCAAACTAGGGCAGGTTACTCAAGCAAAAAACCAAGTAATATATATCCTGGAATAGCTGCAGCTGTTTATTTTAGGCCTCTGGAATTCTAGATAAAGACTCAAAGGGACAGGGAAACACTGATTAAAACTCTACACTTCAAAATGCTTATTCCTAGGATTCTGATTTTCTGTCAAAAGTATGGACACAGGCAGAAATCCAACAGTTAAGATGAGAGGCCCCTAAAGTGTGAAGTAAGTGTCCGGGAAAGTTCAAATGCATTTTGTATCTCCAACGGTTTGAGAACTTCGAACCACAAGAGTGTAGAGAAGAGTACAGTTCTATTTGTTTCGTGTTATATTGGTATTAAAAGTTAGATTTCTTGTTGATTTATCTGCTATTACTGTTTAGTCAACATAGTCTATTTTAGTGGATTGAAATGATGTGAGAGTTTTGAAAAAAGCCATACCGATTATTTAAAATTCTGGCTATTTATATCCAAAGCTCAAAGAGCGGGTTATTTAGCATACCTTTAAGCAACCACAAAACATGGTCAGGATTGGCTTAAGTAGTTTTTTGTTTGTTTAGATCAGGTATCTATGTCACTTTATCTTGTTGCCAGAAATTCTCCAGTGCCTCTACCAAAGTCACTTCGGATGAGTAAGGGTGTTTGTTTTGTTTTTTTTTTTTTTTAAGGGGGTAGGGTGGGGATTACTTCAGTAATTAGACATGAAAAAAGGTGGGGGGTTTTTGGTATGTTTAAACCTGTATGTTTGATTAGTGGATTCAATTTCCAAGGTGATTTTAGAGTGATTCATGTGGCATGGGAAAAGAAAGAATTCTAGAGTATGCAGACATTTTTTGTTCGAAGAAATAAAATAATTTAGTTTACTTAGAACAGTATTCATTCATATATTTCTACCATTGACCTGAATTCACACCTAACAGTTTTTACTCTTAGCTGGAAAAATCTTTTGCTTTTGCTTCCTGGAGACATCTTGCCACATTCTCAGACTGGAAATTGTCATTGTGAAATAACATCAGGGTTATCTTGAATTTCAGAGAAAAGGCATCATACCCATTTGGCTCCTGAGATTTGGAATTCTTTGTTTCCACAGTTGCCAAGTTACTAATACTGCCTAGGTTGAACTAGTATCATTGACCAGGTTCATGGAATTAGGAAAAGGTATGGTCTTGCTAGTCTTTTGTCTGTCACATCTGAGAAGAACTCAAAAGAGAGTTGTTCTGTGACTGTTTCCTGTACAAAGGATAGCTTTGTTAGCACAGTTGTTTATTCTTTTAAGTTGTACTCTTAATATTTTACGATTCTAAAATTAGAAACATGAAAACTTCCAGGATTAATGCACTGGAAGTGATATAAGGAGCATATTCTGAGTTTTTCAAGAAGTGGTGGGTTAACTGCTTTTAGGATTTCTGAAAGGTAGGCTCAGCATCCCTGACTGAACAACACTGACCAGGCTTTACATTTCACATCTGGTGAGTAAAGGCCAGCTGGAGTTAGGGCAGAGTTTCAGCTCTAGGCCTGGCTACACAAGAGCAGACAAAGCCCTACATTTTTAAAACTGTCCTTATATACAATGTGGTGTGTGTGTGTGTGTGTGTGTGTGTGTGACTTATGTAAGTTATGAAACGATGGCAAATAGGTTCTGAGTATTTAATTGCATGGCACTTAAAACAATTTTTTTTTTAATGTTTATTTTATTTTTGAGAGAGACAGAGACAAATTGTGATTGGAGGAGGGGCAAAGAGATGGAGACACAGAATCTGAAATAGGCTCCAGGCTCTGAGCTGTCAGCACAGAGCCCCATGTGGGGCCTGAACCCACAAACCGTGAGATCGTGATCTGAAGTCAGATGCTTAACTGACTAAGCTACCCAGGCGCCCCTAATACACAACACCTTGGACTGCCACTCTTAGCAGCAGACAATACCTGGGTGCCCTGAGGTGTCAGTAGACTATAAGCCTCAAACAAAGGATTCCAGAGTAAAATGCCATAATTCCTTGATCTGCAGGGGCTGGTTATTGATAAGGTGCATTGCCACTTAGCGGTTTTTTAGGGGCACAAAGAATACCACCAATATACACATAAGTTGTAAAGATTTACTCCTATTTTAGAAACTTTAAAATATGAAATTGTGGGGGCGCCTGGGTGGCTCAGTTGGTTAAGCGTCCGACTTCAGCTCAGGTCATGATCTCACAGTCTGTGAGTTCGAGCCCCGCGTCAGGCTCTGTGCTGACAGCTCAGAGCCTGGAGCCTGCTTCAGATTCTGTGTCTCCCTCTCTCTCTGCCCCTCCCCTGCTCATGTTCTGTCTCCCTCTGTCTCAAAAAAAAATAAAAACATTAAAAAAAAAATTTTTTTTAAGGGTGCCTGGGTGGCTCAGTCGATTGAGCTTCCAACTTCAGTTCAGGTCATGATCTCACAGTCTGTGAGTTCGAGCCCCACGTCGGGCTCTGTGCTGATGGCTCGGAGCCTGGAGCCTGCTTCGGATTCTGTGTCTCCCTCTCTCTCTGCCCCTAACCCACTCACAGCCTGTCTCTGTCTCTCTCAAAAATAAAAAAACATTTAAGATTAAAAAAAAAAAATTTAATATGAAATTGTGTGTTTTAGATTTATGCAAATATGGTGAGTTAGGGAAATACTGACTTACACAAAAGTATACAGATATCTTTACTACGGGACTTCATAGAGCTTTTAATATGTAAATTGTTACGATGAACATTGGAAGAGAGATAATATAGTTAGGGACTCCCAGATGACTCTTAAACCTTTTTTGTTCCTTGTGGGTAAAATGCAAAATAACATAAAACTGACCATTTTAACCATTTTAAACTGTACAATTCAGTATGATTAAATATATACACAATATTATGTAACCATCACCACTGTCTGGTTCCAGAACTTTTTTGTGACCCCAAAAGGAAATCCTGTACCGGTTAGGCAGTCACTCCCCACTCCTGGAATTGTTTTTGATTGAATTCTGAAACCCAGTTCAATAGAAATTGCTCTGAAATATTGTGTAAAATATTTAGTGTTTTCTCCAATAGCCATTATAGGAAGTATTGAACATTTATTTGAATTAAAATTTCTGAAATATTGTAGAAAACTTCTGATTTGGGGAAAATAGACATTGCTTGAAGAGTTAAAAAGGTTAGTGTCAGAGCTGGATTTCCAGTCTAGTTCTTTTGACATCCAGTGTTCTTTCCACTATGCCATTCTTCTAGATTCAGCAAGTTTAATTAGTTAGATATCTTATTTCATGAATTGTTTTGTATTTTTATTTCATCAGTGGATAAATTAAGATTTACAACCGAGACTAACGATAAGCCACAGTGTGTGTCCATAATGCATACTTTCTGGAAGATACCACTTTGGGTGTGAGAATACAACAGCTAGCCAAAGAGGAGGGTTATTAATAGTTATTCATATGTCAATCGTTTGCCCTGCTCATTGATCACAACCTTTTCTCAATATCAGCATTGTAATGTGAAGTGCCTTGCAAATATAATAGGTCAATTGCAACAATCTTTAAAGGTGTTAGGAAGAAACTATGAATAATTTGTTGCTAGACAAATCTTTTACATCAGAGCTGTCACCATTAGTTTGAATTTTAGCTTGGAAATATCATGCATGTTTTCACATGATGTCTTTGAAGAGTATTGTGCATCTCCACAAGCAGTTATTAATGATCAGTGTATGTTATTGACTCTTTGAACTATTAAGATAGAACTAGAGTGACACATTAATGTTTTGTTTACTTTTAGGACAAGAAAGAGATGGCCATCGGTGACTGCAACAAAGGTACAACTTTTTAGTCTTGTTGTATGTTAACATATGAGAGCATTAATTACCTCAGCTGAACAAATAGAGTCAGTCAGATATGTGTAGTTGACCCTTGAACAACACGGGTTTGAACTGCATGGGTCTACTTATATGTGGAGTTTTTTCAGTAAATACAGTAAAGTGCTCTAAATGTATTTTCTCTTATGATATCTTAATACTTTCTTCTGTTTAGCTTTCCATTGCTGTGAGAATACAGTATATAACATATATACATAGTATGTGTTAATCATCTGTTTGTTACTGGTAAGGCTTCTGGTAAACAGGTCAGCACCCCTGACCCCCACGTTATTCAAAGGTCAACTGTACTTGTACATGTGTGTACCCTTATTCTGGGACCTTTAAAAGAAGAAGCTTTATAGTTCAGCCTTCTTGGAGGTACTATATAGCAGTCACCTTAGTATACATGCTTTTGAATAGATAGTTCTGTCAGTTTATCCTGTGTTAGTAAATATGTGAAGAAAAATTCAAAGAGCTACCTTGGCAACAGAAACCCATGGAACAGGATTCACTTCTGTAGTGTCTGAATTACTTTCTGAGGAGATTGAAATTGAAGATTTTAACTGCTGCTAGGGCATCTGGATCTGTGTATTTGTGGAGAGAGAGGCAGCACGGTGGGGGGCAGCTTCTATTGGGGAACTGGTACTCTCTTCACTTGTAATAATTCCTCCAAACCTATTTGCCATCATTTTAATTACACTTTCAGATTCTACACAGTGAACCGAGACTTTACTGTCTGCTACCTGGGTTCCATTATGGTCTTTTCATCTCACCAACATATAGACACACTCCCAGCCATAGGATCACTATTGGGTTGTTGGTTGGTTGGTTGGTTGGTTGGTTTTTGTTGTTGTTTCAAAAATTTCCTAACAGTCCAGACAGTTGGTTTGGAGAATACACATGATCGCTTTTCCTTGCATCCTACTACTCTCATGAGTTTCTAGGTAATTACTAATTTGGGAAATTTTTTCAGTTTTCCATATTTGGATAGTATTTTCTTTTAGAGAATTGAAAGTTAGAAGGAAGCTTGTATGTTATCTAGTCCCACTCATGCTCAGCATGAATTCCTCTCTTTTTTTTCTTCACATTAATTAATCACCTTCTTTACTGGCTTTCTTTTCTTTATACTTAGTATTTCCGTATACTTAGTATTTCCTTCTTAATATACTGAAGGAAAGTGTTACTACTTTGAATCTAGCAAAGTACTTTCGACCTATTACTGTGTTGGGCTAGAACTAATTCTGAATATGCTGTTTTGTTTGGAGGAAGGTATTTAACCTTAATTTGTGTGAGATGTGTGGGTTAGAAGGATTTAAATTAGGAACAGTTTGCTGATGTTCAGATCTCCTTTTTCTGTAACCACGCCACCTTTCAAATGGCTGGCTTCCCTCAGATATTCCCTTTTCATAGTCTTTGAGCACTCTCTGAAGTTACCTTATTTTCCTCCCTTCACTTATCTACTAGAATAGCTTAAAGCTTCATGTGAAGGATCTTGTCTGCTTGTTTACCACTATACTCTAGAGAAAATACTACATGAAGTGCATATATTTGGTACTAAAGAAATAGTTACTAAAAGCATGAATGAGTAAAAGTTGAGTATATTACTTGAAGAGAAAAAAGTTCTAGAGCCATGACATTGCTTTCTAACAGAAAAAGAAACAAAAGAATAGGAGAAAGACAGTATATAGTTGATCCAAAACATGGGCAGAGGATTTTTCAAAGGGCAATTGTTGTTGGATAAAGGAAAGGGTGTAATGGGGCACCTGGGTGGCACAGTCGGTTGAGCGTCCGACTTCAGCTCAGGTCATGATCTCACAGCTCGTGAGTTGGAGCCCCATGTTGAACTCTGTGCTGACAGCTCGGAGCCTGGAGCCTGCTTCGGATTCTGTGTCTCCCTCTCTCTCTGCCCCTAACCCACTCACATTCTATCTCTGTCTCTCTCAAAAATAAACATTTAAAAAAATTAAAAAAAAAAAAAAAAAAAAAAAAAAAAAAGGAAAGGGTGTTATGCACCAGTGACCTAAAGGTGTTGGAACACAAGTTTGAAGGAACAATGGGGGTTTAGCTAAACATGTAGCCTCAGTAGTTAAGGCGTAACCTCAGTCAATTGAGGCCTAGAAAAAAGGATCATAGCAGAATCTGCCACCAAACTGTTCCTTCAACTCTTTCATTTGTACCTTCAGATTCTTGCTCACTTTGGCACTGTGCACATGGGCTCTGTGTTCTGGCCTGTTCTGAACTAGATGAAGGACAGGTATGTGAAAACAGGACTTTGGGTATAGACCAGGGTTTAGTAAACTATAATCATCAAGCCAAATCCAGCCTGCCACCTGCGTGTGTATGGCCCATGAGCTAAGAATGGCTTTTACATTCTTAAGTGGTTAGAAATCAGAAGGGAAATATTTTGTGATATATGAAAATTATGAAATGCAAATTTCAATGTCCATAAACAAAGGTTTATGGGAACACAGCCATTTATTTATTTATAATAAATATATTTATACATTGTCGTTTCTTTTGTGTTACAGTCACAGAGTTGAGTAGTTGCAAAAAAGATGGTCTGTCCCGTAGAGCCTGAGATATTTACTGTCTTGCCCTTTATAAGAAAAAGTTTGCCTGTGCCAGGTGTTGCCTTTGACAAATGATTCTTCCTTTTAGACCTTCGGAGGATGGTTAATAAAGAAACATGATATAGCTAAGGATGTGCAGGCCCTTTTTCCTCATGGTAACAATGATTTCTTCTCTTTTTACAGCTATTCAGTTAAACCCCAGCTATATCAGGGCAATATTGAGGAGAGCGGAGTTGTATGAAAAGACTGATAAGCTAGATGAAGCCCTGGAAGACTATAAATCCATATTAGAAAAAGATCCATCAATACATCAAGCAAGAGAAGCTTGCATGGTAAACCAATTTTTTTTATTTATTTTATTTATTTTGAGAGAGAGATAGCAAGTGGGGGAGGGACAGAGAGGGAGGGAGAGAGAGGGAATCCCAGGCAGGCTCTGTGCCGTCAGCACAGAGCCCAGTGCGGGGTTCAAACTCACGAACCATGAGATCATGACCTGAGCCAAAGTCAGGAGTCAGATGCTTAAGTGACTGAGCCACCCAGGTATCCTGGTAAACCTAATTTTTTTAAGTGTTTTTTTTTTTTTTTCTGTTCTGTGTATTGCTACTCATTGAATCTTAAATATTCCTTTGGGACCCAACTACCTTCTGTTTTTTATATATTTATATTATATATTTTTTTTCACACTTTTGTCATTTTATTCACCAATCACAAATACGATCTAAGGAGTCAAAGTGATCATGAATAATGGACTAGCACCTGGAACAAAATATATGGGAGATCTAACTTTGTGACCATGTGCCATTTAATCCCCATTCTGTTCATCTGTAGGGTTAATAAGAACTCAGTTTCATTGTTGGACTAGGCAGATCTTGTCCACTGTAGTTGTACAGTTTAGTCCAAAATGAATCTTAGTGTTATAGATCATAAACTCTGGTTTTCTGTCCATCTTTTTCAGTCACTGAGTTTCTAGTTATTATATGGCCAGCATGTTTCCAATTAAATATATTCCAAATTAGCCTCCTTATCTTTCTTAAAATTACTCTTATTCTTGTCCATGGCACCGTAGATCCTTTTGCTTCTAATAAACATCACAGTATTTTTAGGTCAGTTGTCAATTAGCTCCATATTACTGGAGTTCTCCCCTTAAAAATAACCTTGGATCTGTGCCTTTACCTTTAACACCGCTCTTGGTCTCTAATGTGCAGAGCAGTACACCCTCTAACACACGTGCTGCAGAGTTGGATGTGTCTGTATTATCGCCCTCCCAGATAACAGATGTTCAGATACGTTTGAGAAACACTGACTTCATTAAACAGTCTTCTTCGCTGCCAAACTTCCCAGCTGGCCACGAGGACAGAGAGGTCTGTCGTGTGCACCAGCACACAGCACAGGTTGCAGGCCTCCAGGAGATGAGACGGCAGGGACGTTTTTTTCATCAAAGGCAGCATTTTAAAATGGGAAGGTTTAGATGAAAATCTAAGTCAGACCCCTCTTAAAAATTGGGAGGTGTGGACATACTGGCTCTTTCTTGAATTCCTGTGTCTTGGCATTCGGCTAGAACTCTTCATTTCCTTGCTGACTATGCTGCTCTCTATTGCCTTACACTGATTGATTTCCTAGGTTACATTTCCTGTCTGGATGCTGAGAGCATTTGAGCAGGGCCCCGCCATGTAGGACTTCCCACTCATTTCACGAGATCATTATTCCACCAAGCAGACCTGAGAGATGTTGACCGATCTCCCTGCATTAATGTCCTAGGTGGTTTGGGTTTTGTTTTGCTTTGTGTTTTTGCACCCTCGAGATGAATTCCTTCAGTAATAACAAATTTTTTATTTATCTAAAAATGGAGCAATGAGAAAAAGACTGATTCGGATCATTAAAATACATAAGTAAATTTGACGCCACTTTTAGTGCTTTATGTGACTTTTAACATCTCTGGTGGTAGTATTGACTTAATTTGACATGGAGAAAAGGAATAGAGTTCTTAAAATCTTGGCTAAATTCTTGGTAGCCTTTATCCTTGGCAAATTAGGTTTAAACCATCTGTAAAAGGAAGCCTTTTATATTAGCTGTCATATGCATAAAGAATTTATTTTATTTTGAATTATTATGACTGGGTTATCGCAGAGTACTTAGGGGCGATCATAGAGCTAAAAGCAGCCATCTGAGACTCTGATCTAGATCAGTGATTTTCAGCTGGCATGATTTGGGATGGGTTGCCAGGGACATGTGGCAATGTCTGAAGATACTTTGGTTGTCATGACCAGGATGGTACTCTTGGCATCTAGTGGCCAGGGATGCTCTAAACATCCTGCACAAGATGCACAAGACAACCCCCACAACAAAGAATTACGTAGTCCAGGATATCATGTTGCCAAGATTGAAAAAACCTGAGCGAGTTGATCATTTAGGAACATCCAGTACTGATCTGACCCCTTCTTAGCAAATTAGATTATATTAATAAAGGACTTCAAGTTAAAAAATATAAATGAACCAAAAAAAATTTTTTTAATATATAAACTATAATCCTACCACCTAAATATTACCACTGTAAACATCTGGTATGTGTTCTTTCAGAAATTTTTTTATGTGTATATTCACCAAATTTTTATTGAGATTCTTCCCAGGCCACTGGGCCAAGAACTGGGAGTATAGCAGTGAACCAGACAAAACTCCTTTGTGTAGCTCACCCACAAATATTTGTGGGTTTTTTTTTTGTATTTAACAGGATCATATATATGTACATCACCTGCTCTTTCACATTAAGTGTGTGTTGCTCAATTTCAAAACAAAGCCAGAAGATTTTTCACCAGCTCTTCTTGTTTCTCCTCTTTTCCCCTCAGAGATTACCTAAGCAGATTGAAGAACGTAATGAAAAGCTAAAGGCAGAGATGTTAGGTAAGTTTGCGCCCCTTACTTTCCCACGGCCCTGGTAGCTGGGAGGCAGGATGCGGGACAGCAGGATTTGGTACTTGCTGGAGGAGAATACAACAGTGAGAAATGGCTCTGGGGCCCTTCATTTGTTGTGTGAGCCAAACCATGGCCCTAGTGAGTTTGAGCTGTTTTGGACTCCAGGCGGTTTAGAGTGGTTTAGAGAGGGTGTCAGCTTTTCAAAAACTAAACTTCTATTTAGTTTTTCCTGCCTTCAAGAATGTAAAATGTGATTCAACCTGGCATCCCACTAACAACTACTTCAGATCATGAATTTCATGAAAAGAGTTGAATTTCTTCATGGAGTAAATGACTTATGTTTTTCATTTCATTAGAGTATAGTCACTACCAGCCGATACTGTGTCAGAACTAAGGGAATTTTTGTTTTGAAAATGGCATAAGAGTCCCTTCAGTGTTTGAGAAGACATGAGAAGTCAGGAATGAGGAATAAATGGTGAGGAGAACAAAGGAGTGTGAGTGAAGCATACGTCAAATGGATTCATGGTTTATTTCTCTTATTTGCCGAAGCATTTTATAGTTGGGGTCAGAGAAGCCTTCCCATGAACAGCCTGTTTGATCAAGGGAGTCAAGTTTCCTAGACAGAGAGCTCTCCAGCACATTCTGCTTATAACCTGTCTTGTATTTCCCTGCTCAAGATCTGCTTTGTGTTTTACCTTATGAATATTTTCTAAATCTACTATGTGAATTGAATTTAATATATTGCCATCAGGTGGGCCTAAACGAAAAATCTTAAAATAAATTGGACTTGGCCATTTATGGCCACTGCATAGGTGTCAGTATCCAGAGAATGAGAACATAGTTTCCAAAGGATCAGTCTGATAGCAGAACTGATTGAGAACAAGCCATTAAACCTGGACAATCCAAAACCTCTCGCTCCTGCTAAGAACTGTTTTAGAGTTGGGGACACTTCTGGAGCATTCCCCAGTTTTTCCAAAAAAGGCTCTTTCTTTCCCTAATTTACACCTACTTGACAGTTTTCCCTAATTGACACCTTGTTTGAGCAAAAAAAAAATTATTTTAGAGGTACTCTTTCTTCAAAGAAAAGGGAAAAGAGAATTTTTCACCTATTCTAACAGTGACTCTTTGTTTTAGAAAAAAGCTAGTATCTGTACTTAGTTGAGCCAGATTCAGGCTGGAGGAGATTTGGGGTGGCCACAGTGCACTTGGAAAAGACCCTTGTTGTTCTTCGGGTCTGTTTCTTTGAGCCAGTTTGAAACCGTGAAGGGATGGATGTAGATGGAATCTTATAGCCATTGTCAACTCCCGATGGAATCAAAACTTCCATTTCTCCTTGCCTGGCTGGCTGAGTCCCTCTAGATTCTCATGAGCCAAAATTTCTGTCTCTAGCTTTGGGTTTTACTTATATTGTCCCCTTCGTTTGAAATATTCAAGTTGAATTCATTCTCAGTTGCTTCTGTAATGACTTCTCCCCTCATCGGATTTCAGCAGTTTAAGTTGCTTGGTAAATCATATGTCAGTTTGTTGTTAAACATAAAAAGTATGAATAACTAGACTCCTTTACCTTCTTACTCAGTAGAAGGATCATGAATAAGATACTGCCTCTAGGTGTTCCCCACTGTAGGAGAGCCTAAAAGGGAGAGAGCACTCTTCAAGTGGAATCACAGCCCCACGAGAGCATTCCGGACTTCTTCCCTCCCCCTTACAGGTGCCATGGCTGTGCTTCCTCTGCTGGGGGGTCCTCGGGAGCCACTCACGGCAGAATAATCTCACCCCTAGACATTCTGAGCAAGCTTTCTGCAGTGGACCACACAATTTTTAGTGCTGGTTTCTCTGGAATGCTGGCTTCTGCTAAAAACTGGCAGTTAAAGATTTTAAAAGCCTGCTCAATACCACTTGTCATTGGCATTTACAAAGTGAGGTCATTATTTAACAAAATGAGCTTTTTTATTTAAGGTTGCTCAGTTATCTCTGACTTTTTCTTTTCTTTTTCTTTTGTCAGTAAGTTGACTGCCTTTTTGTTAGAAAAAAGAGCCATAAAGCTGCCTCCGTGAAGGAAAAAATCCTAATTGGACTAATGAAAGGGTGAACATCCTTGCTTCTCCCTTTCTAGCCTGTTATTGAGAAAATTATTAGAAAAAAAAGTACATAAATCATTAGAACAACCCCAGTAATGCTTCCCTCTCATAGGCACCTGCGGCTGCTTCCTGCCCAGCCACTGTGGCACACCGCCTGGGCCTTGTTCCCATCCAGCCCAGCTCTTCCACTCATACCATCACCTCCTTACACCCTCTTGGAACATATTTCTGCTCTCCTGATTCCTGAAGTTTCTCAGGTGTTCACTCCTGGCCACTAGCAACCTAACGAGTGCACATTTGTGAACTGAATTAAGAACACCAGCTTGTATGATGCCGTGATCAAGAGCTACGTAAGGTCACTTAGAAGTAACCTGTCCGTTGTCTTTGCAAAGATTTGACACGTTCTTTCGGCTCTTTCCGTGCATTAGGTGCTTCTCTGCTCTGCATAGTAGAGGGTCCTAGAACCAGCTCCCTCACCCAATGTCATAAGAAAGCCTTGACGTTGTCACTGTCTCTTAAAACTGCTGAAGTCATAGGGGTGCCTGGGTGGCTCAGTTGGTTGAGCGTCCAACTTCGGCTCAGGTCATGATTTCACGGTTTGTGAGTTTGAGCACCACATCAGGCTCTGGTGCTGACAGCTCAGAGCCTGGAGCCTGCTTTGGATTCTGTGTCCCCCTTTCTACCCCACCCCTGCTTGTGCTCTGTCTCTCTCTGTCTTTCAAAAATGAATAAACATTAAAAAAAAAACAAACTGCTGAAGTCATACATGTGAGTATGGAAATCCAGGGTCGTTTTTTCATATTTCTTTTCATGCCACTCTGCCTGATGCTCGTTAGAGACTCCACATGCAGTGTGCTCTGGCCACATGAGTGTCTCTAAACCAATCCCTTGCTGTCATTATTCCCTCAGAGAGTATCAGTTTGTAGATTTTCACTGCCCTGCTTTCTGCCTCATTCCCTGGTTGCTGCTTCTCCAGCTCCTCTCAAGAGAGTCACTCCTGGGGCACCTGGCTGGCCCAGTCGGTTAAGTGTCTGACTTCGGCTCAGGTCATGATCTCACGGTTTGTGAGTACGAGCCCCCCATCCAGCTCTCTGCTGTTAGCACAGAGCCCACTTCAGGTCCTCTGTCCCCTTCTTGTTCTGCCCCTCCCCCACTTGCCCCTCTCTCTTTAAATAAGTAAACTTTAAAGAAAAAAAAAAAAGTCACTCCTGCTTCTTTGACAGTTCTTGGGAAGGCTTATTTCAGCCTCTGCTTTCACCCAAAAGCTAATGTAGGTATTTAATTTGGCTGTGAATTATTTTATCTCCCATATTCTGTGCTTGATTTGCCTTTTGCTCAAAGGAGAGCAAGAGGCAGCTGCATGGCTTAGTTTTCCTGCCTCATAAGAGGAAATGCAGTGAGTGGGGATTCAGTTGTGTCCTGCTGGGCCCAAACCCCAGCTGTCTTTAAGGAAGTGAAAACAAATGGCATTCCTGGCCCTCCTCAGGGTGAATGGACTGCCACACAGTATCTCCAAGGAGAAGTTATGTGTAAGAGTCCATTGGGTTATTGTGACACAGTGTTGCTTGGAGGCATAGGAACTAACACTTATCAGATCTGGATCCAGTGACAAGCGTTGATCTCTAGTCATAAACATTCCTGTCTGAGCACAAGCAATTTGGGACTCTTCTCTTTGCCTGCAGTTAGTCTAATAGATGAGATCCTAACACGGACATGTTGACACGTCCCAGCTGAGTGATGGTGCCAGATCTGCTCCAAGTGGAAATAAGAAAATCTGACTGATTACTGCCTAGATAGGGAAGGCGTACAATTTGGCAGCCAGTGGAAAGGGTGGCAGATAGGCTAATGTGGCAGATCCTGTCCGAGAGGCCAGGAAGCTGCATTAGTCTCTGAGCATCCAACCGGACTCTAAACAGCAGCAGGGAAACTCCTGAGGGTGAGTGTAAGTATATTTATGAGCATGATCTCTACCGAAGGTGCTTCTCTACTGTAACCATAAACAGCAAAAGATGCATTTTTCAATCATCTTTCAACCAAAAAATCATTGGTTCTACCATAATGTTTTGCTCTGTTCCCTTATATTCTCACTGGCCTCAGTCTGATTTCAGAGCTTTTTTTCTTCTTCCTTTTTAAGATTTTATTTTTAAGTAATCTGTATACCCAGTGTGGGTCTCAAACTCGCAACCCCGCGATCAAGAGTTGTACGCTCCACCAACTGAGCCAGCCTTGCACCCCTCAGAACTTCTTTACCCAGCATTATAGGCATTCAGATATTTGTTCAGTGAATAAATAAATGGCTGCTTTCCCAGAATGTTGCACTAACTTTCTGTCAGGACCACCTCCAGGCTCTCCTTTTCATTCTTCCTTTGCCACAGCATTATTAACCCTTAAAGCTCAGTTCTCAAATCTTCAGTGGCCTTCCCCGTGGCACAAGAACCATAGACTCTGGCCTGGCTCATAAGAACCTGCCCGAGCCCACTGGACACATTGCTTGCCCTTGCCCACCCCTCTCTATACATTTATCCAAACCATTTTTGCCAGCCCTGCCCGCTCCCTCTGTCTCAAATCACTACAGTCCTGTCTGTCCTCTGATGATGATTCGCATGGACACTCTTACACGAGAAGCTCTGGCAGGGCTCCCCCCTCCCCACCCCCAGGAAGGAATCTTCTTACTGACTCTCCTGACACTCATATCTCAGCTTCCCTGTGAACTGGCTTATGTGTGTGTGTGTGTCTTGTCTTCCCCATCGTATCTCAGCTTATTCTGGTGAAGTGACTGTCTCCTGTCTCTGCCTCCCTACCACACAGCAAGATGCCACACTTGTGAACTTAGGACTGTTGGTCAGATTCAAGTCTGGGAACCTCAGGTCGTCTCTAACATGGAGACTTTTTCATCGTGTCTTTATCAGGTGTCTCAAGCACTTTGTGTGCATTGTCTCACGTAGCAGGCAGAACTTCCCACATTCTGATCTGGAGATCACATAGTAAAACTATTGCAGAATGTTAGAAAGGCCGAGAACGGAAGGAAGGAGAATGATAGCCTGTGTGCAGGCTGAGTCCTCAGAGAAACAGAAGCAGGATCGGATTAGATGTACAAGAAACCCATCGGGGAAACACCTGGAAGGGGAAGTGGGGCAGAGGGGTGGGAGCTGTCAGATGGCTGTGGAGGATAGAGGGAAGCGGAGTAGGAAGTCTCACCCAGCATGTAGTGCTCAGAAAGTTCCAGCAAAGCCATTGGGGAGCCCCACTCACCTGTCAGAGCACCTGGTCTGCCCCTACCGAGCTCAGTCGGTCATTGACTGGGACATGCAGGTGTCGGCAGAGGGCATCTGGGGAAGCACGTTTTCATGAGTGCCGTCCAGAGAATCAGTTAAGCTAAAAGTGCAAGGCTCACTGTGGTGGGCACCTTCTTCAGCAGGGCAAGCAAAGTGAGAACCTGCAGAAGGCCCTAATTGTCCCTCTCCATCTGCAGTTTAAAGTCCTGTCCCCTTGCCATCCATGGAACACAGTGGCATGCCAGCGTCCTGCCCCTCTCAGCTCTTCAGTGCGCCGCAGTGTAGTCTCTCCTGAGGTGCCTCTCACCCCCGCACAGGCGGAGAGCTCCTCCCCCGGGGCTCAGGGCGCACCTCGCTCCTGTGTCTGCCTCCCCACCAGACCGAGAGCATCTCCGAAGTCTGTAGCTCCCATTGCATCACATGGCAGAGCCCGTACAGTTGGCGCTCTCACGGGTTGCTGTGCAGTGAGATGGGCTTGCAGCAAGACCTCCATCCAGGGGGCACCCGGGGCTCAGTCGCCAGTCCAGAGTGGCCCTCTAACAGAGGAGGCTGCCAGATGGCGCTGCTGCTTTTGGGAAGCGTGATGTGACCATCCCTTGAGATTCATTCTCCTTTCATTCACTCCATGTCAGAAGAGCCAAGGGTTGTGCCAGCAGTGACCTTTTAGTTGGGTTTTTTAAATGTGTGTTTCCCCCCTGCCCTCCTTCCTCAACCCCAGGACAGACCGCCGAGGTCCTGGGTGACTCATGCTTACCTGAGGATGCCCCCTCCTTTGTTTGTTGTGGCCCCTACCTGGGCATCCATCCACTTGAGGCTGTGCTCTGGACGGCACCTGGGTGTGGGGATGGGCTGCCAGTGCCTCTCCTCAAACAGGCGTACTCAGCATGTGTGATCCAGGTTTAAGTTTGGGAAGCCTGTCTGGAGACTGGTCAGCCTGGGTCTGGGAGCTTCCGGGGGTTAAGTCTTAGACTGAGACCAAAAGTTCTTTCAACGAGTTACTAGAAAAGGCCTTGACATGTGAAGGCCATGCATCTGTAAGTTCTCTGCTTGGGCTTTGCTTCAAGGTGGGAGGCCTCAGAGAGAGAAAGCTGCTAACAAGTGGGACGGTGGGAAGGAACCCGTAGCTCTGACAGTTAGGGGCTTCTTCCCCTTTACCCCCACGCTCCTCTCCATTGGAAGTGTACCTGCAAGAACAATTGTTCAGAAAGAGTTGAAACTGTGTATTCACCTGTTCCAGCCAAAGATTTTCCAAAATGCTCCTACCTTCAAATATTCCATCCCATTGCCCCATAAGTCCCTATAAATCTCCAGCTGTTGACATACAAACTCTGTGGCACTCTTATATGTAGAATCCACATAAAACTCCTTGTTTATACCATGTGTCTCAATTTTGGTTTTTGAAACGTGAATGCACCTGTGATTAATGAGTAAAGCCCGAATCTTAGGGAGAAGAGACTGGACTATTGAGGTGGGTGGTGCCATCAAAGGAATAAGAACCCCTGTTTCCTGAGAAGCAGCGAGTTTGGTGTAGAAGCTAAGGCTTTCCCTAGTAAAGCAGGAAGCTCTTCAGTGTGAACCCTGGCTCAGTAGAAGTCTGCTGAGTGGAATTGGATGCAGCAGGTGGCTGCTGCTTTTTCCACAGAGAACAGACTTGGAGGGGCCACCACCCTTAGCACCAGGCCCTGAGGCTCGGCAGTATGCTTTCAGCCCCCCTGGGAGCAGCAGTCGCTTTGGCCATCACTCATCCCAGGGCCTGTGTCCTTTGTTGGTCCTGGCCTGTTTGGACAGGAAGATCATCTACAAAGTACAGGCTTAGGGGTGGTGCCTGGGTGGCTCAGTCGGTTAGGTGTCCAACTTCGGCTCAGGTCACGATCTCACGGTTCATGAGTTCGAACCCCACATCAGGCTCTGCGCTGACAGCTCAGAGCCTGGATCCTGCTCTAGAATCTGTGTCTCCCTCTCTCTCTCTCTCCCCCCCCTCCCCCACTTGCTCTCTCCAAATAAACTTAAAAAAAAAAAAAAAAAAAAAAAAAAAAAGGCTTGGGGATGGGTGGCCCTAAAGTGTGACCACACTGCTGAGGGGGCTAAAGTTTTCATAATTTTAAAAGCGGGAGTTTCTTTAACTGAAGAGAGATGTTCTTTATATTTTGTAATCAGATAGGAAGGCAGGATCAGTCGAGGTCTTCCTGCATCTGTTTATTCTCCATATTTATTTGAATTTCCACTTTTACATTGCAGGTAAACTAAAAGATCTTGGAAACTTGGTTCTTCGACCTTTTGGACTCTCCACCGAAAATTTCCAGATCAAACAGGATTCCTCTACTGGTTCCTACTCCATCAATTTTGTTCAAAATCCAAATAATAACAGATAACAAAGTTTACAGTAGCTTTTAAAGCTGGCTTGGAGATTGTATGCTGCTCGCTGTTAGCAAGGGGGAAGGCCCTGCCAATATTTAACTTTCAAAAGCATCTTATCTCAAAGACAGGCTATCTGCTAGGGCCCAGTGCTCCCTTCTCCCTCTTGTTTTATGATCCAGGTCAAATGCACTTCTGATGTAATAAGCCTAATTTGATTTCCGTTTTAAGGTGGTGTCTATGCATCTGTTACCCTTGATTCTGGCTGACCTTTGCTTTGTCTGGGCAGAAGCCTGCTTGTCAAAGCTGACCTCCCCGAGCTATACACACAAGCCCAGCCAAAGTGTCTCCTGGCCCGAGCCAGGTTCAGAGACTACCCAGACATGATTCATGAGGCTCCCGCCTGCTGCCCCCTCTCCCTGATTACTCACATTGCTCAGGCCGCCGGGCATGGGCTCCAGCATCTCCTGGTTTCCTCTGTGGTAATAAACGCTTTCTTTGACGGTCTGAGCTGGCTTGTGAATTTTGTCCCCATAATGACAGCTAAAGCAGAAGGCTCCTCTGGCTTCAGGCTCAGTGTTGCTGAATGTTACCAGCATCCACAGATCTGCCCACAGTCTTAGTTGTCACCTCGAAGATGATCTTGAAGAACTGACCATTCCGCCAGGTACTAGAATGCAGAAACCACCTCACACAGTGTCTTGGGCCTCTTCATGTTTGTGCAGATCATGATGAGATCAGTGTTTTTGCCCAAGCATCAGTCTTAACAGTTTCAACTTAAAGTAGCTCCATTCAAGAAGAGTGGTATGTGAATCCCAGACAAAACCATATTCTTTTAGACTACACGAACCCAGAGGTTTCAAAGGTAGGTTTGGGCTTTCTTAGTCATCACTGATTGTTGGTGAAAGCTTTCAGTTCTGGTTTGAGTGTCAAAGGCAGTGACTTGCAGGTTTCATCTCAGAACTGAAGTGCCCATATAATTCTGTAAGTGACATTGCAGCAGTCCTGCTCCGTGTCCAGATGTGCCACAGCTCTGATCTGTTCCTCAGAGCCCCTTAGAGTGCAGTGCGTTGGTCGCAGAATGATGTGCAGTGTTAACTCTGTGCTATGCTAAGCCTCTCTTCCAGATTTTGAAATGGAATTAAGGGGGAAAGGAGAGGGGGAAAGCGCGTGGTTACTTTTGCTTTGCTGTCTTTATGATAAATCTGGCATCTGAAGTTCTCAAAAAAGTGTGTGTGAGGAATCACAGCGATTGTGCAGGAGCTTTGGCCAAAAGGCCTGTGTCCGGCTCTCGGTGGTGATGGCGTCCTGTGCAGCCGTTTTGCCAGAGCAGCAATTCCCAGGTCGCTCACCTCAGGACCCTCACACTCCAGAGCGTTTGAAGAGTGTTTGGGGTTATGTGGATTTTATCCATTGATGTTTACCAGATGAGAAATTAAAACTGAGAAGTCCCTTAAATACTTAGTTAATTCCTTTAAAAATAGCAAATATATTTCTTGTTTATATATATATATATTTTTTTTTTTTTTTAAAAAACAATATTTTTAGAAAACTGTCTTCCAAAACAAAAACATGACATCATTTTACATTTCTGTAAATCTCTTTCACGTGTGGCTTAGTAGAGGCTAGCAGGATTCAGATCTGCTTCTGCACTCAGGTTGTCACAGTATCCCGTCACGTAGCCTGGCGAATCCTACACCGTGCACACCCATGACAGTGTGACAGTGAGAAAAGCAGTTGACCTACCTCTTAGTATTAGTGAAAATAGCTTTGACTTCTTGGAGACCTGAAAGGGTCTCAGGAATTCCTGGCAGGCCTCAGGGCACTTTTTTTCTTCTTTAATAGAGCTCTACACCCAACATGGGGTTTGAATCACAACCCCAAGATCAAGAGTCGCATGCTCTACCAACTGAGCCAGCCAGGCTCCCCTCAGACCACATTTTGAGAGCTACTTTGCCAGATTCTGACTTTGGGCTCAACAGCTGAGACTCAGCCAAGGTCAGAGCTGAGATTCCTGAGCACCTGTCTGAACCTCCAGGGAGTGAGGAAATAGACATGTTTGCCTAGATACAGCCTTCCTTAAGACATTGTCATTGCCACAGGCTCCAGAGGGTTTTTTGTTTTGTTTTTGTTTTTGTTTTTTTAGTCTATTTTCAGAGAGCACGAGCATGAGCAATGGAGGGGCAGGGAAAGAGGGAGAGAGAGAATCCCAAGCAGGCTCCGCACTTGGGACCAGTGCGGAGGCTCCGCACTCCGAACCAGATGCAGGGCTTGAACTCACAAACCATGAGATCATGACCTGAGCTGAAATCAAGAGCCGGACACTCAACTGACTGAGCTACTCAGGTGCCCAGGTTTTGCTTCTTAGGCCTTCCTCTCTGCTTCCTCTCCCTTCTCCACCACCTCCACCCTGCTGAAATCTCACAATGAATCTTGAAAGAAAAGAAAGAGAATCTAACTAGGTGTGAAATTTTTTTTTTAATTTTTTTAACGTTTATTTTTGAGAGAGTGCAAGCAGGGGAGGGACAGAGAGAGAAGGAGACACAGAATCCGAAGCAGGCTCCAGGCTGAGCTGTCAGTGCAGAGCCCGATGCGGGACTCAAACCCATGAACTGTGAGATCATGACCCGAGCCGAAGTCAGACACTCAACCGACTGAGCCACCCACACACCCCTAAGTGTGAAATTTGGAGGTTTTTTTTTTTTTTTTAATCAACCACAATTATTTCTCTGTTTACAAATCTGGAAGAAAAAATAGATTCAACCTTTTGAAAATAGTTGACATTAGAATGAATGGAATAGAATTGAAGCATTTGATTCTGTATATGTTCTTATTCCGACAATATCATGATGGATCAAAATAATTTTGGATCTCCTTCAACAGTTTCCTTGAAGACTATTAAGATACATTTTATTTAAATAGTATCTATTCCCTGCCTCCATGAGCTCCTGGAAGGTAAGGGCCATGTTTATTTTTTTAATAGCACCAACACCTACCGCTCTACCAGAAACCCAGTTAATTGGTATTAAAGAGCATTCTATAAGAAGTGTTTTCAATGTGAATAACCATCACAATCCAGAAGTCTCCAGTATCTGTACCCTTTGATTAGTACCTGATTTTTAAAATGTCTCCTTTACTAACCGTTATATGTTATCTCAAGGTAAGTAGAAACTAGTCATTTCCTCAAAATCTTAAGATCCAGCAAGTGTTTTTAATGTCAGCCAGGTTTATGTGCTATTTTTCACCTTCCAAAGAATATGGTGGGAGGCAATGAAAGATAATAGCTTGGTTTCACCTAGTCGAGACCAGTGGATTGATCTGGGACTTCCCTGTGTATTGCCCAGAATGGCCTTAACACCCTACAGTTAATGGTCCCAGAACTTTCTACAGTAGTGTTTTTATTTGGATAGGTGTGCAGTTCTGGCTAATTTAGAGGGCTCAGCTAGGATTTCTCAACAGTGAATCCAGTACTTATACACTGTGAAGCTTAAAAAGACACTTTGTAAAGAAAGTCACTTTAAGCCAGTGGGGAGCCCATCTTGTGCAGCCATGTAAAATGTCCTGAGATGTTGAGCATTCAGTCTGGCTTGTAAGCATATGTCTTCTCATCTGTAAATTTTCATTTTTGCATCTTTGTCTTGAGACTTTCAGAAATCCCCACCTTGTTCTGTAGTTTCAGCCTCCCCACCCTCTCCCAGATCACATTTCCACTGAATCTTGTGTTCTCTGTATTTCCATACTATGTCTTAACCACCCCTCTAACTTTGACATGAGCGACTTTTCTGTTCACAGGAGGCTCACCCAGGAAACTGGGACTTTTCCTACAACAAAGTCCTACTCATCTAGTGCTTTTTCTGTGGAGTGCACTGTAGATTAGTTCCTTTTCCTCATGTCATGCATCTGAGCTATGGTTATATTCTGTTCTTAAGATCCAACCTCTTTTCCTAAGAACTCTGACTTTCTGTATATGATTCCCTTCCATCAGAAGCACTGCCCCTGGGTTCCCTTCCCCCCACCCTTTTTCCCCTTGTCTCACCCCCCAGAACTCCATATCTTATTACAAGTTATTGTGCTTGTAGGAATAGAGAATATTACACCATGCCGAGATGTGGAGGCTGGGGAGTGGCTGAGCCTACTAGCTAATGACCTGAACATCGTGGCACTGGGCCTACATTTGAACTTCAGTAAAATGGCAAGACCTCACACATTGGACCTTCAGAGTTAACTCAGGTATAGTCAAAGGCATGAATGCTTGTTCAGTCTTAAATGACGAAAGTCCCTATTTCTCGCAACATTTTGTGTCGTTAAAAGTAGGGAACTGCTCTTGGAAATGTTGTTGGGCCTGGTGATTATTTCTGGTGCTGTGGGTCGCTGAGCTGGCCTCCGAGCCTACTGGAAATGTAATTGAATTCCTTTTACACAGCTCTGAAGCTGGAATCCAGACTGATTTAGAAAGACAGAGGGAGGGATTTTACTGAGTAAAATGTCATGGGCTAGAGAACTGGCAGCAGGTATTAAATGTAAACCTGATTGGGAGACGTATTTGCCGAGTTGTCTGTCTGATCCTAAGAGCTAACCAGACCTGTGAATCCTGTCTTTTACAACCTGTTTAGCAAAAATTGAAATGTCAAAGGGGAAGATCAAGGAGGATGGGAACAGCTGTGCAGGTGAATGGCTGCTTTAATATCCTTAAGGTCTTTAAAGGGCAAGGTCCAGTAACCCTCTAAGACCAGGGTGCCAATCTGAGAAACCTCCTAGGACAGGAAGAATCAGTGCTTTAAGCCTCTGTCCCTTTTCCTCTGTTATCTGAACTTTCCCTTAAGCTTGCTGTTGGCCTACAAGGCAGCATAGAGTTGCTGGAGCTCAGTCTTCCAGGGGCAGCCCTGGGGGTCACTGCCAGCTCAGCTGTTGCCTGTTCTGTGTCTGTGTTGCTGTGATCACTTCCTGTCGTAAGCCAGCCTTTCCCTTCATCGCCCCCTCATTTCTGAAGGCATTGAACTCTTCCTCTAATATGTCTTTTGGGGTGTACTGCGTGCTTGATACCCCCAAACCCTGGTAAAAATCTTGGAACACTTTTAGCGAGGTGTGTATGCTCCTTTTCACCCTGCAACCCACTCCCCCCCCCGCCCCTCCCCCCTACTTCAATAGTTATGAGCTTAGTTAGTCCTTCTATCACCTGCATTTCCTTTAAAAGAGGAAGCATGTGCACATTGTACCAGAAGGGGCTAGGAAGTCTGTACCTTCAGGAAACTGTACAGTTAAAAGCCGGACAGAAAAAGGAGGTGATCGTTTCCATTTGCTTCCTGCTGTCTGCCAAGAGCTGCCCTGAGTCCCCACTAGAACAAGCCCATTAGTGCTTCTGAAAGTGAGCAATGGACTGCTTGCTACCAGTCAACCCGAGAGGTGGGGCTAAAATAAAATAACCCTAGAGTATCAGAACAATTGCTTCAAACCCTTCAAGGGGCAGTCAAGAAACTAGTAACATGAGTATATGAAAACTAGTCAGCATGGCCCTCATACTTCAGAGCATTAAACGTTTCAGTCCTCCTGGCTACAAGCTGCTAATTGTTGAAGCTAGGGTTGGATACATGGGGTTTGTTAGTTATGCTAGTCTACTTTACAGATGTTTAGAATATTCTATAATAAGAATTTTCCAACTCTGTGAGGTCTGCAAACTAGGAATAAACTCCATCACATAGGAGTTAAGCTCTATCAGCCAGAACTAGAAATATGACTCCTTACCTTCTTTCTGCTTTCACTCAGGAGGCAACTTTGGAAGCCCACACTTCCCTCTTAGCTAAAGCACGGCACGGCCTGCTGTCCCATTGCCCAGGAAGCGCATAGCTAACCACTCTCAGCCATGATTTGGTCCCAGTTCCTAGAGCTCTGGCTTGCTGAAAAAATACAGCCCAACCAGATGGGAACTCCTGCCTGGCACTGGGGCTTCTAAGCCATCAGGCATCATGGCGGATGTGAAGGGAACCAACTCAGAAGCCTCTCCGGGAAATCAGTGCCAAAGGTGAGGAGCTAGATATGAAGATACTGGAAGCTTGTTGTCCCCCTGTGGGATGCTGTCAGGTGGATGTCTACATCAGGCACCCTACCTGAACACCCACCTGGCAGCCACCTAAGGCCACCTGAGCACCCAAGTGCCCTCCAATTCCCCAAATGTAACAAGTTAGAAATCCACAGATGGTAAAGTCTTCAGGCAGACTAAAGACAGAAGTCCTCGGGGAGGCCAGGAATGGGAAGCAAGGGAATGGAGTGAAGTAGGGAGAACAGTGTTTACATTTCAAAGAATGTAGGCTTTGGTGGACGGTCTCTGGTACTTGGTCTGACGTACACAACATTGTTTTGTGGAATAGTTTGACTAGCCCAAAATAGAATACGCTATTTACAACTTTTCTTCACGAAGTTAACTGGGAGAGAAGGTCGGGTGATTTCCTGAGGCAGCATGACACTGATGAGGTCCTGCCTTGGCAGCGCTGACATCAGAGGTCAAGAGTAACTGCCTTGTTTTCTACAGGTGTTAGAGCAGCTTCATTTAAACATGTGAAGGACCCCCAGCCCCATCCCTGTCTTCCACAAGGTTGCTTTGTGTCTTACTGAAGCCCCTGGCTGTGCTTTTCTGGAACAGTGACACAGCAGACACTCCTTTACCTCAAGGTACTTCAGACCGATGATATGGTTCACCTGCTTTAGATCACAGATCTGAGCTGTCCACTCAGGAATCACGCACTGAGCTTAGAATTCAGAAGCACAAAATTATAGACTAGTTCACTCAAGGGAAAAAAAATTCCATCTTCCATGGTTTTGGCCAGTGAGGTTACCGTGTGAGTCTTCTGTCAGGAAGGTGACTGGTAGACCTTAGATTAGAATCCGTACCTGTAAAGCAGGTTATCTGTATAGAAACATCCTCTTAATGTCACCATCTCACTTTGCCTCCCTTGCGTCAGAAGGTTGCTTCTACAAATGTGCTTCACAAAGGAATCGGGAAAGGACTAATCCCAGAAGTATGCTTAAGTACGGTGACCTAGCAGCTTGGGTTTGGCCAGCTCTTTCTTCCTCTGACACAGTATTCCTGACGTATACTCTTTCCTTCCAGGTTTATTACCTTCTTGATATGATACCTACTTGTTTAGGCCATGAAATTTCACTGTGAATAAGCAAAGATTTGGCAGGATGTTCACCACTAGAGCAAGGTATGCTTAAAGAAAACACAGCTCTATTCGAAGCACTGAGGGAAGAATCATTACTTGAAAGAAGAAAAATGAGTTCTTAGGTATAAAAGCAGGAAAACAGCTTAATTTTATCTGTAGGGCATATTTGCAGTGACATACCCAGCATGTCCATGGAGGTACTGGTACATTCCATACAGGATTCCCGGGCATGAATCCAAACTTACATTTCCTTATATGAAGACCAGAAAGGTCCTGAGTTGTATCCATGGGTTTCATCACTCATCCCCTCTCCTTTGTTAAGAGGGGCGTCTGTAAACATACTGACACATGTATATAACACGATCTGGACTGTATTGGGGCGGGGTGGATGTCATGTGGCGGCCTTCCAGATGATGTGTGCATGGCTTCTTTACCTTGGTTCTCTCTAGTTCCATTTCCATTAGTAGGAAACTTCAGGGGGGGATACAAAATATAAACAGAGCCATAATCCAGTGGCCTCGTCTTTACACTTACATAAACTGAAATGGGAGAATATTTGAGCCTAAAGATTCTGTATATACTCTGGAATAACAGGCAGCCTTCTAAAGAATTGCTTATCTCAAATGAGGGGGTGAGACACAGTAACTTAAGTTTTTGGGTCTGAAAAATCTCAGCTCTCTGGTAGGCTTTAAAAGGCTAATTTTTTCCTGAAAACGAGTGTTTCTGCTCAAACACATTGGACATGCTAGGCCTTTTATTTTTTTAAGTTTATTTTGAGAGAGAAAGAGAGATCACAAGTGGGGGAGGGTCAGAGAGAAGGAGAGACGGAATCTCAAGCAGGCTCTGCACTATCAGTGCAGAGCCCGATGCGGGGCCCAAACCCACAAAGCGTGAGATCATGACCTGAACCGAGATCAAGAGTCGGACGCTTAACCGACTGCGACATCCAGGTGCCCCAGACATGCTGGGCTTTTAAAGAAGCAACCATTTATCCATAAGGGCAGGACTTCTTAAAATTAAACCTACCAGTAGATACTTAATCGCATCCAACTCTGAATGGTAGTAAATTTGTTTCCATCAGAAAAGAAAACCGTATACTCCTGAAAACAATATTACAGTATATGTTAACTAGAATTTGAAGAAAACCAGTAATGTCTATGTACAGGGTCCTAATTAAACTATTCACCCTTCTTCTATCCTTTGGTCATAGAGGGTCCCATAAAATCTCCCGGTGATTAAATAAAAACTTACAGGCTGTTCGCCTAAGGAGGCAGTGTTACTTAAAACAGCTCCCTAAAGAACAACAGTGGTTGAGTCCTAATAGTTAAAAAAAAAAATCTAACTCTTAAAAAGTAAACAAAAGTTTTTAGATAACTAAATTTTAAAAAATCAAGACTTTATTGGATAAATGTTACACAACATTCTTTAACATTGAAGTCTTAGCATACTTTAGATGAGAAACAATTTTTGTCATTCAAGTCTACAAAATGAAATAGGCTTGTGAAGATTTGAAATACAAAGGTAGCATGAAGCAAAGCTTAAATATTAAGCAACTAAAGCAATGAAAAGTGAAATAGCAACATGGTATGTCTAGGTTTTAAACACCACCAAATTTCATTTATTAAAAAATGAAAATGTGGCTTATAACAAAATGCCTTTGAGAGTTTTGTCATGAGAAAAAATAGATACTTAAAAAGAATTGGGAGAGATCAGGTTTTGCCTTTGTATTATTTCTTGGTCATTTCCATCACTGCGCAAAGAATTCTAAAGCTTAATTACAAATCCTTATTGTGCAACCCACCATGGCTTAGAGTTCTCTGGTTCTTAAAGTGAGCCTGAAAGGTACTGCTGGTGTTCAACATCTGAAAGAACAAGATGGACCCAAGTCTAAGAGGGCGCCACAGAAGTACATGTAATCTTTAGAACTCCCTGCTGCTAGTTCCTGAGCTTTTTCAGATTTGATCAAATGTGTGTAATGACTTCATGGAAGAACTTTCCAAAAAGACTTTAGAATGCACTCCAAACTTATTTGCAGTGTAATCAAAATTTAAGCTCACTAGAAGACTGTTCACCTTTTCTTCTTGAGTTGTAAAACAAGTCCTAGTCAAGTATATTAAATGTTTCCCAACTCTTACCCAGACCCTTTTCTTAATCCTGAGTGTGGGGTTAAGTAATTCCAAACCTATACAGTAAGATTATGGAAAGTCTGAACACTGGAGCCAAATGTTCAGTTATGTTCCTTCAAATGAATTTTGTATTTTATTTTTTGGCATTTTTCCCTTTTTTTTGTATTAAGTAATCAATATGGATTATCTTGTAAAAAATAAATCAGCATTGCCACTAAAAAACTTCAGTATTATTATTAAAAGTACGGCACCATCAAATATAAAATGCCTTAAAAATGTAGTAATAGGTCCATCTGGTTTTCTCATGTTTTCTCCATTCATTAAAAAGAAAAATTAAAGTTTTTCATAATATGTATTTTCCAAAGACCAAAACAACAGTATGGTCTCCATTAATAAGAATTCATTTTCCATGCGTGAAAGCTCTTTATGGGTCTGTTCCTACTACGTGTTCCCAGGGTCAAGTCCCACCTGACACCTGGGAGAATGAGTATCTTGCACTTAGAAGGAAGGGCTCTCCATGAGAGAGGTCCACATCACAATTCAGGGCAAAAGCCTTTCCACCTCAGTAGGATTAAGAACTAGCTCTTAGAGTATACATTTTCACTCTAAGATCAACACTAGCCTATCCACTTTGAGTCAGAATTTAAAAGGTAAGAATGCTGTTATGAAAATGTGCACAAATGTTAAATACTGGTGGCAAATAAATACATCTTAATATGTTCTAACAAGCAAACGTATATTCAAGATAATACAGCCCTGCTTTATTAAAGAAAGAGAAAGGTCCAAAATCTCTTTGCTGGGTGGAGTGGGGCACTTTGCCATCCTTTTAGCAGGATGTTAGATCATCTTTTCTGTTGTTTCCACCAGCACCTGAAGGAAACCTTGGCCTCACCTCGGCATATGTGACTATTGCTGTTTCACAGGAGATCCATTCTAGAAATGCCTTTGCTCATAGCTGAACTGATTAACAAAACCTTGAAGAAAGCACAAAGTTTTAGTTCAAAAAATAATCCAGCTTCTCTGTCATCATCCCTTGCCTTCTTAGGCCTGTCCAAACTGTACTGGTAAGAACTTCACATTCAAAAAAAGTTACGGTCAGTGATTCTTCATACATAAAATTCAAGTGATTTCCTTGCGTGTTTCGTATCACTTTTCTCCTCCTCTCATGCATAACTTACTGCAATGGTTTATTTTTTTATAAAACATTCCCCTAATGCCTTGTCTTCTTAATATAGCACAATTTGCAAGTGCCCCTTTATAGACTGTTGGGTTTTAACCACTGCCTTAACATTTACTTCTTAGTGCAGCTTTAAAAATCTGAATCTCCAATTTCATTCAGTCCTGATGCTCTGGTGTTCTGTGTCACTGTGGTACAGGTCCATGAAACCAGCAGCCTGCTAATGTCTTTGTGCTGAAATACAGTAAAGAAAAGGAAGAAAAGGTAGTTAAGCACAAGTAAATAGGAGAAAAATTATGTCCTTGTTGTTTAAATTCAGCCCTGCATAGATTATAGGATCATACTTTTTTCTTTTAAATCAGCTAAACTTAACCAACATTTGAGAAAACAATTTACTTCCACTTTAAACCAGCAGAAGCGTTCATTTTATTTCCAAGGTACATCTGGCCAAATTCCAACACAAAACTTGTCACCTTCACACAATCTGCACTTGAGTATATTTTTTAAAATACCTGATGAACATTTGCCTAATAAAGGGGGGATTTTAGCTTTGTTCTTTGTGCGGCTTTATGTTCTTTACCTCACCAGAAACAATACTAAACTCTGTGAATCCTCAGCTGCTGTGGACCACTCTGAAGCACTAGAGGCCTTCCTCTAGCACAGGCTGCCTACACACGGGAGCAAATTTATATAACAAATCAAGCTACGTGCAAGTCAGCTGCACAGCATACTGTCTACATATGTATAAAGAGCAAAAAAGGGGGGTGGAGGGTGCCTTCCCAGAGCTACACACAGCACATCAGAAGGCATCAAGAGCGCCATTTCGCTACTCAAAGGCCACTTATGTACACTCATTAGATACAGCGTCCCTTATCACACCAGATCATGAGCAGAGGCCCTCTTCACCATACCTCCCAAAAAAAGCAAGCCTGAGCAAAACATTTATAAAGGGCAAAGCTTATAAAAATGATTGCTAGGAAGCACGACCAGAATTTCTGCCCAACATTATCAACTTCCCTTTAATACCAAGTGGTAAGAACCCCATTGAAACCCTCTATAATCCCTGGTTAACGCCTCTCAAGCCTGGGAGACTAGTACCAATAAGAGCCTCAATTCCAAAAGAGGTGATTGTGGAGAGAATGACGACTTTTTGGTCAAATGTACTTTTAAGCCAAAGGTCTATGGTGTTTTCAGTGGAATAATAACTGACAAAACAAACACAGAATGCAGGAAAGGAAAGAAAAACCACCCCCATCCTTCCCAATGTTTAACTTCCAGATATTTCAAAGTAGGTGTCTTTCCCACTCTTTGCTAGCACTCTTGCTCTTATGTTAAGCTTCCCAGTGCTGCCTCACTGACTTACTAGATCAAGGCCTATAAAATAAACTTACAGGGCATTCTATCATGCTTTTTCGCAAGCAATGAAAAATGGCTTCTACACTGCACACATCAGAATGGAAGGTGAATGTAGTCTTTGCTTCTAAAGAAACAGAATGATTAACACTTTTAGAACTGACATTGAACTAAGAAAAGTTCATCTGTTAAAACCAACAATCGTAATACTATTTAGACCCACACAGAACTCTGGAAGTAAACTGAAAGAGAAGAAAAAAGTAAACAGTCAATCCCATGTACAATTTCATTTCCTTCTATTTATGACTCAATGTTTGGCTTCAACCTTAGGCCTAATCAGGTTGACAGGAAAGCCAAGGATTGAAGCATGTCTTATGATTCCTATGAGAGGTACAGAAAATTAAAACATGATTTTTCCTCAAGAAATCACCATAAGGGTAGCTACCATCCCTGCAATCCAGGTAAGAGTCCAAAATATCCCAGCCTCCATCTCTGATCCAAAATGTGCCATTGTGACTCAGCTTGCAAATTATAGCTTATCTGCAGTGATACAGCCCAATTACAGCTCACCACCAGCTGCACACACCAGAGGGTTAAATAGCCTTAATTCAAGGAAGCAAAAAGAGATCGTAAGTTCAGAAGCAGTACATCAGAAATCCTTAAACCTTCCCAGCTGTAGAAGAGTCCCAAATAAGCCGTTAAGGCGTTATCCAGAGAAGTTTCAATAAATGTACTTAAAAAGATTATGGCCACATTTCAGGATTATCTTTTGCCCCCCTCTGAATTTTGACTTTCCTTATGTAAATGACAATGGTTCTGAGGTTAGTTCGCTAAGAATATATATATGTT
Source organism: Panthera onca (assembly GCF_046562875.1). Classification (NCBI taxonomy): domain Eukaryota; kingdom Metazoa; phylum Chordata; class Mammalia; order Carnivora; family Felidae; genus Panthera; species Panthera onca. The sequence continues at coordinate 51,311,832 of NC_138339.1, forward strand.
CATAGATGTATATATATATATTCTTACATATACACACATTAAGAATGACTAAGAAGTTAAATGAATATAAAAGTGACAAAGACTGAGATAGTGAAAAGATAGAGAAATCCACTATTTGGCTTTCCACGAAGACTCTGTTGCTAGTTGACAGAATTCTACAACCTGATACTCAACTTTTACTGCCCTAGGAGAAACTTGTTTCACGGAAGCTCACAGGAGGCTGGCTCTACTTGTTTTTAGCACAGCTGGTAATACCAATTGAAAGTTACTTTCATTCAGTAAAACGGTCACCTATATGAGATACACCCAGCTACAAAGGTCAATGAAAACTCAGGAAAAAGAACTAATGAACTCTTTTATGTCTAGCCTAACCTACTTCAGAATGATCAAGTGGTGACATGATGCCCTCTTCACTTTGTGGCAGGGCTTAGCACAGACAGACCTGCCCGTTTCACTGTTAACTTCAATGCTCCCAGTCTGAATCCACAGTGGTCTGTCAGACACTGTAAGGGAGCAGCAGGACTCGTCACTGTCTGATGTAATAGCTGCCATTTGTTGAGACCTATGGTAGAAAAAACCAAGTTAACAAAAATAGAGCAGTCATTTGAGTTCTTTTAAATCCATTTTACAAAAAAAAATTTTAAAAATAAGACCAAAATTCAGTTGAATTTTCATCATGAATGTATTCTGGATAACTTGCGGACTTCACAGGAAGTGAAGCTTGGATACTAAAAGAAAACAGATTTGAGGTGTGTACACACCAGTATTGGCCAGGAGAGGGCACTCTCCAGAACAAGTCAATTCAGCAGCAAGACGCCTTGGGCGCACACACTAAGATGCTGCCCTCCAATACTAGCTCCCATGTAATGTTCCTGCTAAAAAATTTCTTCTAGCCTACCCCTAACCTAGGGCTGGAGTAGTCCTGATCGGCGAGGGCCGAAGTTGTCATCCTTGTCCATGTTAACTTCATTAATGAGTTCAGAGACCCTATTTTGCAGAATGACCAAAAACTACCTGAATCCTTTTGTCCTTTTAATGTCCGTGACCTCCTATGCATACTACTCAGGACCTGGCATTCCTGTGTGAGTTAATACCTGCTCGAAAGAAGTCTGAGAAGATAAGCTTTCTCACTGGGGCTTTTAGAACAGAGATTTCAAATACAAAGAATAACTCAAATGAAGGATTGCTCTTCTAAGCCTTATTTTTAACATATTTATTTGTCTGCTTCCCTATTTTAAGTATAAATTCATCGCATCCATAAAGTCAACTCTAGGATCACTTATTTAGATGATTTTCAGTCCTTATGATGATTTTTAGAATGCTAAGGTACATCAGAAACAGTAACAATCAAAACTTTTAAAAAGGCTTTTCTGACATTGAAAAGGAGAAACCTCATACACCTGATCTATAATTACTTCTGAATTTTAACTCAAAGGAGAACAATTTTCTTAAATGAGATTTAATAAGGTTATGTGCCCTTTTGTTCATGGGAAACCAATATACTAAGTATGTTTTATATATTAATTGTAATCCAACAGCAATCACAGAAGAAAAAAAGGAGTCTTGAGTGCACAAAAGAATTTAACTTTGAACCTCTCCCTCCAGAAGTAAAACTTGTTAGGTTTTCAACCATCATTCTAAATCTCTTGGATTCTAGTTAAGAGTCAAGAAGCTCTATCAAAAAATGATCTCTTGCTGTGCATTTGCCCCTCCCACCCCCTGAAACACCATATAAAATATCAACATGCCAGTCCCAGTCCACAGAACCTGGCTAAGAAGTCTTTTGTGCTAATATTTAAGATGAGTTTCCCCTCAGTGCTTTTAGGGCCTTGGGTTTCTCTTTAGAAACGGACCACACATACATGATCCATTAGAAAGAGCCACGGAGCCCTAGGAGTGATACCCACATGAAAGGCAGCAATTTCACTTGAAATTACTTATTTTGTCCTTTAAGAAAAAGCTTATTTGCAACAATGGCAACTATTCCTGGGAGGCAGAACTATAAATGGGCAGATCAGAATGGGGGGAAGTCATGAAAGAAGGAAGTAGAGGTCATGCTCTTAGAGCAAAGTTCAGCATTAAAAACTAACGAATTAAGATTATATACTTGTACCTGTTATCTTGCTGAACACTCAATATAAGTTTTCTTTGAATATAGTGTAGTATCAGGGCACCTGGGTGGCTCAGTCGGTTAAGTGTCTGACTCTTGATCTTGGCTCAGGTCATAATCTCATGGTTTGTGCGAGAGAGCAAGCCCCGCATTGGGCTCTATACTGACAGCACACAGCCTACTTAGGATTCTCTCTCTCTCTGCCCCTCACCCACTCATTCATTGTCTCTCGCTCCCCACCCCCCCCCCCCAAAAACAACAACAACAAAAAACACACTGTAGAATCATGCAACATGAACAAATAGGAAAAGCACAGTGTCTCATTTTACAGTAGACATTCTGTTTTTCTAGCCTTGGTGCTGTTTTTCTAACCAGTTATAATAGGGTTTTCGACAAACTGCACACAGTTCTTCCCAGCATACCAGGACTCACACTAAGATGCCACTCCCAGCCAGATTCCCTGCTAAAAACTAAACAGGGGGGGGGGGGGGGGGGCAATCATAGGTTTGTAATTAACATCTCAAAATTGAGCCATGGGTAAAGATAACTACCTTCTGGAAAATATGGCCACAGCACACACAGATCAAGGCCTTGGAGTGTGTGGTATTTCCCTCCTAAAAAGTGGAAACTATCGGGCGCCTGGGTGGCGCAGTCGGTTAAGCGTCCGACTTCAGCCAGGTCACGATCTCGCGGTCCGTGAGTTCGAGCCCCGCATCAGGCTCTGGGCTGATGGCTCGGAGCCTGGAGCCTGTTTCCAATTCTGTGTCTCCCTCTCTCTCTGCCCCTCCCCCGTTCATGCTCTGTCTCTCTCTGTCCCAAAAATAAATAAAAAAAAAAAAAAAAAAAAAAAAGTTGAAAAAAAAAAAAAAGTGGAAACTATCTACTCAGTCATACCAGTAGCAATAAACAATAAAAAGGAATTTTCAAATTAACAGCCACTTTTTACCATTTGGCAAAAAATATTAAAACACCAGGGTCCCAAGGGAATATGGCATTTGTGCAAATCAGCTGACTCACTTAAAAGCTGACATGCAAAGCTTTGTGGTTCTGATGCCTTTATAAAGCTCTCCTAGGAGGACCTCTACTCACTCCACTGAGCCCCACCAGTGCAGATAGTTCCCACACGTCTTTGAAATGATTTGGGATGTGCCAGGCTTCTGAGATGGTGATTGGTCATTAGTATATACCTGTCGGAACCAGAATTACTTTTCCTCATTCATTCACAAGTAGACATCATTTCTCCTTTGTCAGGCCCTGTGCTTGGCATAAAGGAGAGAAGTGGGAGAGGAACAGACTGGAATTTATGCAGTACGTAAGTGAATGAGGGGAGGGTTGAAATGCAAGGTTAATGCAGTTTTCCCTTCACTATAAATCCCTGTTGCTCCCCACAAATGCCTGTTAGAAATAGTTCAGCCTACTTCTAGATATTTATGGATGATCATACTATGATTGTTGAAATCTCAGGTAATAACACTGTTATTATAACAGTTTATAAATTAATGTATGTCGCACAAAGCTTATTTCAAAAGCTACCAGAAATGAAATTTCTATGCCATACACAGAAAGCAGTGGTTGTGGAAATGACAGCAAGTTATTTCTATAGGTCTTGTGCTAGGCACTTTATGGCTTTAAATTCTCACAATTACCTTCTGAGGAGGTACTATTTATTCTCCCCATATCACAGAGGATGACAGTAAGGTAACCTAAGATCACACAGCTAGCTTCTAAGGGACAGATCCATGCCTGCCATTGAATCCAGGAAGAAATCTGGCTCAAGACCCTGTACTTTCAGCCATGTCCCTGAAAAGTGAGAAAGAATGCTTCTTGGCTCTGGGGGTCTGGCCGGCTCAGTCAGGAGCATGCAACTCTTGATCTCAGGGTTGTGAGTTCAAACCCCATGTTGGGTGTGAAGGTTACTTAAAATCAAATAAAACTTAAAAAAAGAATGATTCTTTGCTCAATACAAGCCTGGTATAGAGCACTGCTGGTCACTGGCAAGTTATATACTCACAAGTATCCATTTCTATATTTTACACTCAACAGGATAACCTTCACATTCTTATAAAAACATTCTCTCCAGGCAAGCAAAAAACTGTTTTACTAGGGGAAAATTATATCCCTTCTAGACTTTTTCAGTAACTTTTAAGTGAATCTTTGTGTTATAATGAGTACATGTGTATAATGATATACATTATAATTACAACTTTTTTAGTTTATTTATTTTTGAGGAAGAAAGAAGGAATGAGCAGGGTGGGGGGGCAGAGAGAAAGGGGGATAGAGGGTCTGAAGCAGGTTCTGTGCTGACAGCACAAACCATGAGATCATGACCTGAGCCAAAGTCAGATGCTTAACAGAGTGAGCCACCCAGGTGCCCCACAATTTTTTTTAGTTTAAATGAAAAGGGAAAAAGTGTTATAATAACAGCCTAATGCTTTAGCTATGGCATAGGTAGTTTTCCTTCTAGATACAGGCACTAGGATAGAAAAAATTATGAGTTTTAAATCATAATTTCTGGTTAAGACTTAGATTTCTAAAGTAGTAAAAAGCAGCTACCTGTCACATTCTTATGATTACAAGGAAAATGCCATATAAATTATGGCTGTGTTTTCAACGTATTTTTAATGAGGCCTTATACAAATGTCAGGAATTTAAAGAAAAAAATTTTAATTCACATTTAAACCAAGTTTTAAGACTAGGTATTTTTTAACTGGTCTGTTTTGAACATCAAAGTTATAAGAAATTGTTTTATAAACCAAAGTGTCCAATAGTAGAAGGCTATAAACTGGACAACATACACTATAAGCCATCGAACTTATTCAGTTAGAAAATAAGAATCTGACTCAGAAATTCAGTATTTTGATAAATCCTTGTAATTTTTGATTCTATGGTTTCTTTTCCTTTATACCTCCCTGTATCCAATCTTAACTTGTGCCACAATAACACAGAAATCTTTAAGAAAAATTCAAGTTCAGCAATTGCTTTTTTCAGAAATTAGATGCATTAAAATTTGACTCAATCCATCCCAAACTGGACTTAAAGGCAGGATATAAAAACTAATTTACTTTAGCATTTCCTACCAGAGTGTGGTACACAAAATCATCTTAGAATTTTAGAATTTTAATAGTATGTATGTCAAGGAGTATGTGTTTTTCATTAACTGTACTGACATAAAAAGTGTAAAAGTGGGGGTGCCTGGGTGGCTCTGTCGGTTGAGCGTCCAACTTCGGCTTAGGTCATGATCTCACAGTTTGCAAGTTGGAGCCCCACATCGGTCTCTGTGCTGACTCCAAGCCTGGAGCCTCCTTTGGATTGTGTGTCTCTCTCTCTGCTCCTCCCCTGCTCACACTCTCTCTCTCTCTCACAAATAAAGATTCAAAAAAAAAATTTTTTTTAAGTATCAAAGGGAGTAACAGTAAACAAATTTGAAAATATGGCAAAAAGTGTGATGGTATGTAAATAATTTAAGTTTTGGGGGCGCCTGGGTGGCTCAGTCGGTTGAGCGTCCGACTTCGGCTCAGGTCATGATCTCACGGTCCCTGGGTTCAGGGCCCCGCGTCGGGCTCTGTGCTGACAGCTCAGAGCCTGGAGCCTGTTTCAGATTCTGTGTCTCCCTCTTTCTCTGACCCTCTTCATGCTCTCTGTCTCAAAAATAAATAAATGTTAAAAAAGAATAATAATAATAATAATAATAATTTAAGTTTTGGAAGCTAATTAATTCCATTAGTAAAATAATTTCAATGATTTCCATGTTCATAAAATTGTCCAAAACAACTGTTTTTGTCACTGGGAGGGAATGGTTTTAACTTAAAACTTACCCTTAAGTGATTTTAATAGGCAAATGCAGTCACACTAACTCATCTAAAAATTTTACCACAAGGCAGGTACAGCTCTAGCACTAACCAGGCTGATCAGGAAGGAATCCTGGAAGCCAGGCACCAAGGTGCATGTTCCAGTCATGGTGCTTGACCAAGAAAAACACTCCCGTGACTTACTGTTCTAGAAGCTATTTGGAAATTATCAGTCCAGATGTAAAAGATTTCGATCAAAACCCAAATTACAAGTGGAAAGATGGTGATGGGTACACAATGTGAATGTACTTAATGACACAGAGCCATACACTTTTTTAAAAAAACGGTTAAAATAAATTTTATGTGAGGTGTACTTAATTTTTAAAATACAAAACAAAACAAAAACCCTAACAAATTATAGTGTTCTGTGTATATGAAGGAAGAAAATAATTTCCACCTAAAGTCACAAGGAAAGGTAAAAAATCCTTGAGTCTATACTGGGGCTCCTGGGTGGCTCAGTTGGTTAAGCATCTGACTTCAGCTCAGGTCATGATCTCAGTCCATGGGTTCGAGCCTTGCATCGGGCTCTGTGCTGACAGCTCAGAGCCTGGAGCCTACTTTGGATTCTGTGTCTCCCTCTCTCTCTGCCCCTCTCCCGCTCATGCTCTGTCTCTCAAAAATAAGTAAATGTTCAAAAAAAAAAAAAATCCTTGAGTCTATAAATATGGAGTCTCTTGAGTAGAGACTAAACAAGAAGACTTGCTTCTCTTCTTGGTACCAACTATCCATGGGAGAGACACTAAGACATCCTAGAAAACTAACCCTACAGAGCCCATCTATATCACTATGACTTTAAACCTTCCATTCCTTTATTCAGAATAGCACAACAGAGCACATAAATTGCTAAAGCTTTCTTTCTTTAAATTCTATGCACTCTGTATAGTGAGGGCATACACGAACTGTAAACACAGACTATGAAGGGCCTATTAACTCAGTCAGAACCAGGTAAAAGTAAGTAATTCAGCTTAGCTGTTTTTATTTTCTCCTGGCAGTTGGCATGGCACCAGCTCCTCCTGGTTCTATTTCTGAATTCCCTGTATCAGGCATCTCAATCAGAGATGATCTTCACTGCCACCATCCTAATACCATCCCAAAGCAAACGCTAAATTTGCCCCAACTGAGGGTCTTCATTCTCTTCTAGCAAATCCCCTATGGAGGCCTTCACTGGGCCCAAATCCAAACAATATCCTGAATCAAAACATTATCAACTTTTCTAGACATTTACCAGTCCCTTCTCTGCTAGGAGTACTAAACAAAAATGAACCAACACAGCAGAAACCATAGAAAAATTCACAAGTTAAAAGGAAAAATCTAATTTTAGATCCAAATTATAGATTTCTTAAGGTACAGGCATACCTCGTTTTATTGCGCTTCACTTTACTACGCTTCGCAGATACTGCTTTTTTTACAAATTGAAGGTTCAAGACTTCAGTGGAGGAAGTAACTGCAGATGTGGCAGAAATAGCAAGAGAACTAGAATTAGAAGTGGAGCCTGAAGATGGGACTGAGTTGCTGCAATCTCGTGATAAAACTTTAACAGATGAGGAGGTGCTTCTTATGGATGAGCAAAGAAAGTGTTTCTTGAGATGGAATCTACTCCTGGTGGAGACGCTGTGAAGAGTGTGGACACGACAACAAAAGATTTAGACTATGACATCAACGTAGCTGATAAACGGACTTTGAGAGGACTGACTCCAGTTTCGAAAGTTCTTCTGTGGGTAAAATGCCATCTAACAACATCACATGCCACAAAGAGATAAATCGTTCATGAAAAGCAGAGTCAATCGATGTGGCAAACTTTACTATTTTCTTATTTTAAGAAAATTGCCACAGCCACCCCAACCTTCAGCAACCACCACCCTGATCGGTCAGCAGCTATCCACATTGAACCCAGACCCTCCACACCAGGAAAAAGACCCACTGAAAGCTCAGATGGTTAGCAATTTTTGGCAATAAAGCTATTTTTTAAATTAAGATATACATTATTTAGACACAATGCTATTGCACACTTAACAGACTATAACAGAATAGAAATAACTTGTATATATGCACTAAGAAACCAAAAAATTAATGACTCACTTTATTGGGTGGTCTGAACCGAACCCAGTATCTGAGGTAGGCCTGTTTTCTAATTCCCAATTCAGTTATTCTATATAAAGAACTTGTATATGTAGGTAAAGGAATGCAAATGTGTATCTTTCCTTCAACATAACCAACGTTAAGTATGACCTGTTCAAAATAGGGGTGCAAGTCAATATTTTTGTAAGTTAGAAATTCAAACCCACTAATGAAGATACACATTTAATTGATTTTGGTAGCACTTTCATTTTCTTTGCCTTCAGTCTGTCTTCATACCTATATTCTTGTCTATTCTACTTAGTATGAACTTAAAGTTACTATTCATAGATTTTTCCCTTCAAAAGCACATAGGACATACGTGTCCATCCGGTCATATGAGTGGGCTCCAGACTAATGAATTCTACTTTCCCTATTTTGCTGATCTCTGGTTCCACATCTATAAATGAGTCGAAAAGATACCCCTTTTAGATTAACACTTGGCTGTTCTGGGAAACTAGAGAAAAATACTCTGATGCTTTAAATTTCTGACCAATTCTAGAAATAAAGACATCTTTTGCTGTTACACCTCTTATTTTTACTTGGTTTCTCCCCTTGTTAATCCTTTATTCTAAGCCACTTTTTTTTAGACCACTGGAGATGTGATTTGGCCTAAGCCTAGTTTTCTCTCTGCCAGGGGAAAAAACCACTTTTGGTTATCTCCATACAAAGAGTACATGCCTCCTTCTTGACCACTTTAAAGAAAAATGTAAAAGGAAAATGGCTACAATGATCCAATTCACCTCTATCTCCATCTCTACTGGATACATTAAGCTGTTTAAGAAATTTCTATTTGGTATAACGTACAGAGAAAATGAATCGCTATGCTGTACACCTGAAACTAATGTAACACTGTGTGTCAACTATACTCAAAATTTTTTTCAATCTCCATTTGAATGAAACACTACTATGCAGCTGTTGGGTTAGTGTTTAGAATATACAGATTTTAAGATTAAGCAGTTCTTTAAAGTTTCTTCCCCTATGGAAACTTCAAATGAAATGTGCCACAGTTAAAACAGAGGGAGTATTTGGCAAGATAATTAGAGATCATGCACATTACTGATTATATTTGATTATATTTCAACATTTCCCTCAGTGGTACGGACTACATAAAATTCGATGTTATTTTACTCAACAACCAGGACTTTGTTACTCTTTTTCTCCATGGCTTCTGAAATAAATCAAATTCGGTTTATGCAACCAGAGCACATATGCCAAAGCTTCTATTTATTAGCAATATCCACAGTCAAACCCACTGCGTTAAGATAAAACTCACCTGGATCATTACATGAAGCCTTGAAATTACATATTTTAAGGGACTTTTTGCTTTGCCCTGTTTAAATCTTTCTGAACCTTAGATTTCAAACTTTCAAAAATATCTGAATGAACAAGTTCATTAATCTGAAACAAATACCCAAAAAAATATTTTAATTCCTTAAAACCCCTCAATCACGCTATGAACGTCTTTCAACCTGTTATAATCAAAGAATTTTAAAAATAGTATAGTTGTTTCTGTTTGCAGGAAAGAATATGTTCTATTCAAGTGCAACATTGTTTTTTTCAATTGTGTGTTTATTATAATCAAAAAGCATTGACTGAGTTCCCCAGAAGAAATTCTACTTGCTTTTGCAGAAATCAGTGCATAAATCATAGAAGTCCATAACCTTAAGGAAGCTGACAGATTATGGATTTTAATCTCCATTAATTCCATAGGTAACTAAGAGATTTCAAATTGGATTACTTAGAATTACACAAAAAGTTGCTCTACTTAAAATTTTCAATTTTCCATGTCAAATTGATATTGCATCAAATTTAAAGGTAAGTTAGACACACACAAAAAAATGAAAGCAACTTGAAAAGTCTTGGGATAAACTTGCCTCCACAGGCAATCAGATCTATTTTTCACTAAAAATGAAAAGCTAAAAATGGAAAGTTAAATCTACATGGACCATGTAGAAAAACAGTGATCTAAATTACTAGCCCCAAAAGCAAGGATACCTGAGGCAGAAGACCAGGTGGAAGAGAGACTGGTTGTAATTACAAGAACCATGTGATGAAATATTAAGGCTAAAAATGAGGAAAATTAAACCCACACGTTTATGAGAAATTGGCGGGAAGAGTGTCTCAAATCTAGAAGCACATCAGACCTATATGCTATAAAACTTCATTTTAAGATTATGAGGATCACTTACTTGAATTTCATCTATACTCAGATATTTTCTCTGATAGGACAAATACGAAAATAAAAGTTTGATTTTTTTCATCTCCTCTACACACTAACAAATAATTTTCTACCATCTTGAAATTTTTCAAAGCTTTTTGAGAAACACACACAAATAATTTGGATTTAGTCGATTTTATTTACAGCTTTTTTTTTTTTTTTTTACATTTCAGAACATTACACAATTACATTTTCTCATTTTCTGACCTGCAAACAGATACCTTAAACGGAAATATCTTTTAAAAATTATCAAATTAGGTACATCCAAAATGCAACAATTACACATATGACAATTAATTCACAAAGTGTAATTTACCAGGACGTATCCTAAGAATTTAGGAACAGCCAGTCAGGAGAAATCTGACCAAATTTAGCAATCAACTATTTACACATCCAAAGACAAACCTACCTAAACTCCCAAACCAGAAATTTGAAAGTTTTTGTTAAATCCCCATTGGACAAAAGAGAGTGATGATTCAAAAACCTAGTCAGCCTTGAAAGTCTTAACCCCAAATACCGGGCTCTTTCCCCAGTCTGCAACTGAATAGCAAGCATCTCAGTCTGTCAAACACCTAAGTATCAAACTCTTGCGCCATTATGCACATAGAAAGGCTAAGTGTTCATTAATTAAAAACAAGACGTCATTAAATATCCACACTATTACCACCCCCCGCCCCCAGCTCACCAGCCCTTACTGCAATCCCAAATATGCAACCTGTGTCACATAGTGACAGGCTCTATCTTATATATATATATATATATATACACACATACATATATATGTGTATGTGTGTATGTATGTATATATGTATGTATGCATATACACACATATATGTATGTGTGTGTATATATATAAATATACACACATACAGTACAAGGTACAAATGGCAATTAACAGTCCCTGCAAAAATTCATTTTCAGTTGAGGCTATGGCTCCTATGCCTTGGGATGGTTTGACTTCAAAACTGAAAAATACTGCTGAAATCTCACTTCCTTAAGACAAATTGATTGCTTGTTCAATTTTAGCTTCTCAGTCTAAAAATGGCTATAAGGTAAGTATAAAAAAGCAGCCAACTGAGTACAATTTCTCTCTCCGATTTGGCCAAGCTATTTTGTAGAAGTTACTCCTAACTAGACTAGAAAATCTGTGGCGCCTTCCGATGGTTCTTGCCTACCTTACTGTCCATGTTCACGTTTCAAACTGTGTCAACAGAGCCCGCACTTCAGGGGTCAGCTGCTTGGCAGCCTTAGCCGCCTCTGTGATAGCCTTGCGATACAGGCCCTTTCTCTTCTTATTAAAGCGTGACTGGAAGTTTTCTAAAAAGGGGGAGAGTTGCGAAAGAGCAAGAAAAGAGGTTGTTGGAGACCCAAACCATGAAATACGGGCCTCCTGTCGGACTAAAAGGCCGCTATCTTTCCGGCTCACAGTTATAGTAAGAATACGGGCTGGCCACCAAGGAAAGCCATAGATCTTGGCCCAAACAATGTCCCCTACACATATGGTCCTGCCATCTGGTGTGACGCATTTAGAGACGTTTTTGGAAAAGACTTTCATTTTCAAGGAATTACTGAGCTTTTTCTCTTCCTTTGAAGAGGAGGAAGTGGAGGAGGTGGAAGGTGCATGCATACTGCCTGGAGGAAAATCAAAGCTTTCAGAAGAACTACACTCAGAGTTGGAGGATTTCAAATCATCTGTGCTATCAATGCTACACACGGAAGCACTGGAAGAGTCAGGTTTCTTTTGATTTAGGGTCATGTAAACAGAGATACTGCTTTTGCTGCCCTTTTTGCCCAGTGTCTGTGGTTCATCCCGCTCACCAGGCACAAGCACGTCATTGGTGTCCTGAACCTCACTGCTGGCCTCTTCGGGGCCTTTTGAGGGACTCTGATTTTCTGAAGGGGCCTCACCTGCTGAGCGGGTGGAGGTGCAGCGAGACTGGGGCTTGGGTGCCATCTTGCCACTCCGCATTTTCTCAAGTCCTGTCTTCAAAGAAGAGTCATTCTCTTCGTTCCTGTACCTCTGTGGTTTTAAACGAACCCGGGGTGGAAGGGAACCTGAGCTAGGACTCTGATATCGACGTGTGAAATGGACTTTTGAGTGTGCATTTTTGGATGTAGAGGTTTCGCTCTGCTTCTTCTGTGCCTTTTCTTTGGCAATTTTCAACACTTCCCGAGCTTTTGCATGATCCATGTTCTTACTCTGGAGCACTTTTTTAGTACTTAACTGAGCTTTTGATGTATTTGCCTGAGCAGAAACTTTGACTACTCTGCCTCTGCTGTGAGCAATGCTGGAAACCTTAACCACAGTATTTCTTCTCTGGCTTTCATTTTGGTTTTTCCCATCCACTTTATGGTCAGTTTTCAGTTTTTTGTTCACAGTAGTTACACTTTCGTTTTTCCGTTTCTTGTCTTCGTATTTAGAAGAGTCACTTGCACTGCTACCTTTTCTAATTTCCTTTTTTTCAGCAACAACACTGTTTTTACATTTGTCACACAGGACTTGCCTGGGTCGTAGTTTAATAGCATTCATTATTGAAGTAGGCTCTTCCCTGTACATTTTTCGTTTGGGTCGCTTGATTTTCCGAGGAGGTGGCTGAGGTATTGACTGGTTATATGTGTCCCTGATAAACAAAGGGGGAGGATAAGGTGCTCCTTCATGGAAGAGAGGTGGTGGTTTGCAAGTCCACAGGCTTTCAGCCAGGCTCGGCTCAGGAGGCGAGACTGGAGAAGAGTCATCAGGAACAGCACCGCTCACTTCACGCTGGACTTCCGTCCCTCCTTGGAATGTATTACTTTGGAGCTGCATGGCTTCAGGTTTGTCCTTATATTCCCTTTTGGGAAATACTGTCACAGGGATCCCATGGGGCCCAAACCTTGGAAAGAAATGACAGAAAAAAACAAGTCATTAAGTAAGGGTCTAAGATTCAGTTTCTTAAACTGCAACAACACCTAATGTGTGTTTGTATGGCTTTCCTGAAAACTATTTCATATTAAAGAATAAAAACAAATACCAACTGACCACCTCACCCCCAAAATCCCAAAGCCCTTCAATTTTTCATTGGTCCCATATCTGAGGGCTAAACAGATTCTATGTCTAGGTATAAACTCAAACGATTGTTCTAAGCAGTGCCAGAATAACTGAGATTATTTAAAATAGACCTTTCAGTCTTGGATCAGAAAGGCATTCATTCTATCAGATAGCTTAATATGAAATGACATTGGATATTACATTCGCTGGACTACGGACAAGTCTAGTAAATGCGACTATGAATCTGCAACATACATCTCTCTCTCTGGTTATATGAGCTTTCAAAAGCTTCACAAAACAAATTCAGCCTTAACTACCCCAAAACACTGAATCAGTAAAACCCCATCTCAACTTTGTTTAATCACTAAAGACTCAAAGACAGCTGTGCTCCTTTACTCATCTTGCACCCTAACTCTTCAGCCCTTCATCTACCTCCTGCCCCGCAAAATCATAAAAATATGAGACATTCAGATGCTCAAGTTAGCACACAAGCAGACAGGTATAGAGCTGTGGCCTTCTAACTGTTTAAAACACACATCACACATTAAAAAAGTATTTTCACACTGCAATCTAAAACATTTATGTATACATGCATGTATACATATATAAATAGACACTTATGCCACAGTTTCACTAAATACCTTTAACCTCATATTATGTGATATGACACATTACATGGATTTTAAAACTGGTCCCGACCAAATTTGCAAAGCACTGGTACAGAACACGAATCTTTACAATTCTCCGTTTCTAATAAAACAGGGGTCAACATGACCTTGTTTCTCATGTAGACTTAGAAATCACTGTGGTTTAATCCTCCTGGGCTAAACATCAAGAACTCTTAAAGCTAAACTTGCCACACTCAGATTCCTGCACATAAAAATAAAGTCACACTACCAAAAAAATGTCATCATATACATGTTAACACATTACTTTTAAGCACTATTTGATGCTGTTTGAATACCAGTGAATACAATTCTAATGTCAATCCTTTAAGGCAGAGGTGCTTGGAACCCACGGACCGGCTTCAGGCAGCCTGAACTCATAAGATGCAAATGTTTTACATGTCTGTTTTTCATAAGAATGAGTCTTGGTTCTCATACTCTCTACTCTCTAAAATGTCCTTATGTCCCCCAAAGGGTTCAGAATATCTCTGTTGGGAAGAAATGTTGAGATTACATTCTTAGGACTATAAACACACCCAAACACGGACAGGGATATAGTAAGAGCCAACACCACTAAGTTCTATCTGGTTCTAACACCCAAATCATTTTCTTCCTGAAGTCTTCTATTTGGTGACCACAAACCAACAGTTTGAGAGAAATACTTACAAACTACAAAGGAAGAGGAAAGCTTTTACCTAGGGTGGGACAAATTTGAATCTGGGCTAATCCACAAAGGACACTCTCCTCTATCAGACTCTGCCAAGTGGCTTTCTATTCTAGTATCTGGTACTTAATGTTGGCTTCCTATTTACTAGCAAGGCACTCTGGGCATTTAGCCTGTTCTCTTATATGCTCAATGACCACTTTTTCAAGATGACAGAACAAGACAGGTGATTCTTGGATTTTATCATAGAGCTATATAAAACAATGTAACTTATCTAAGGTGAGATCCACAATTGGTATTAGCAATAAAATTTCTACCACTTAAGAAGCTATCATTTTGCCCCCCTGCACTCTCACATGGTGTTTTCACAGTGGAACAAAAAAAAAAAACATGCCATTCCTTTATTAGGCATAACTAAAACCATAATCATCCTAATGTCTGAGGTAAACTTTCACACCTGTTCTTACCAACTCTATATCCATAGGTGTTACTAAACCTCACCAGATAATAGTTTTTGTGTAAATGGGTAACACTATTTCCTACCACTAAGGATTCAGGTAAGGATTAACAGGAAAATGTCAGCCATTTTTCTTGACTAAAATTTACTTCATTTAATTAATTTGATCCTATTTTCAACTAATTTACTAGACTTAAGGAACATTTCTATAACCTTAATTTATAATCTCAAAGTGGGATGATCTAGCCAATTATTTTAGAACTTTATATCAAATAAGCTGTGGAATCTGATATTTTTCCTCAGAGAGTTTAATAAAAACATTAACTTCATACCTGGGGTTTTTCCCTCGCCTTTCCCTCTTAAGCATATAAAATACAAGCATTAAATGTTTTTTTTACTAACACAGGAAGGCACTTCATTGTGTAATATGGCACTGAAAGAGGGGGTGGGGGTGGGGGGAGCCAAGCTGGTAACTGTGAGTGGTGCAAGACTGGCAAAAGCAGAAAAATATTTGTTAAGGAAACTTTCTCAAAGGACCAGAAAGATTAAATCACTTTAAGAAGAAAAGGGGTATCAATGTACCACTCCATCTCAGTTGTCTCCCTAATATGTCTCCCTAACATGGGCAACACTTAGTAACTAAGGGTGGAGATGCTGGTTGAGATATCAATTTCTAGGATCACAACTATGATTTAAATTTTTAAAATCAGAGTGTAAATATATGAAACTGCAATGAATCCGTTTCATCTATGTATGTATATACAGATGCTCACATAAAATATATTTGTAACTATGCTCAAAAGTTTGAAAACCACTAATTTACGATACTGTAACCTTAATAAGAATATAAAGTAGCTACAAAACTATACCCTCTTGGGGCACCTGGCTGGCTCAGTCAGTAGAGCATGTGACTCTTGATCTCAGTCAGAGTCATGAGTTCAAGCCTCAGGTTGGGCATGGATTTAAAAAAAAAAAAAAAAAAAAAAAAGGTCATGCCTTAAAAAAAAAAAATCACAAAATCTAATTTCTCAAAATCTGCAACATAATACTCTGTGGTGGTTGAAAATGGAGATTCCTAAGCCCTTGCCACAAGGCAATCCTAAGACCCTCCCCTAGGGTGGAAAGCAGAATTTAAATTTTTAACAAGAACTTTTGCTTTAGCTTTTTCTAAGGTGAAGGTATTTAGGTCTCCTTTGAGTGTTCAAAGGGTGACCTCAGCAGAGAAAGACTTCAATCACGGAGAGGTGAAGGCTGACTAACATCCCTTGCCTGAGCTTTTTCTAAAAGAACTTTTCACAAATACTTGAGTAATAAATAAGACACAAAGCATCTTTCCTCTTTTCCTCACCCCTTCTTTGTGCAGCACGAAGGTATTAATGTATCAGGGACTCATCCTAACCCTTACCTATTTTCAGTAATCTTTAACCACTACCCAAAAACTCTAAAGGAAAAATATTCAGGTATTATAGCTTAATTAAAAATAGCGCCTGGGTACCTTGGCTGGTTCAGTCAGTAAAGTATCCCAACTTTGGCTCAGCTCATGATCTCATGGCCTGTGAGTTCAAGCCCCTGCAGTGGGCTCTGTGCTGACAGCCTGGATTCTGCTTCAGGTTCTGTGTCTCCCTCTCTCTCTGCCCCTCCCCTGCTCGCTCTCTCTCGCTCTCAAAAATAAGTAAACCTTTAAAAAAAATTAAGAAAAAAAGAAAAAGCTACTGGGGCACCTGGCTGGCTCAGTTGGTGGAATATGTGACTTTGGATCTCAGGATTGTGAGTTTGAGCCTCATGTTGGGTACAGAGATTACTTTAAAAATCTTTTAAAGAAATTAATAATAAAAATAAAAATAATCTTTTAAAGAGGTGCCTGGGTGGCTCAGTCAGTTCAGCACCTAACTTTAGCTCAGGTCATGACCTCGTGGTTTGTGAGTTTGAGCCCCACATCGGGCTCTGCACTATCAGAGTCTGCTTGGGATTCTCTCTCTCCCTCTGCCCCTTCCCCACCTAAGCTGGCTCTCTCAAAATAAACTTTAAAAAAATTTGGTTTTTAATCTTTTAAAAACTTTTTTAAAAAATAAAAATAGCTTCCGAGGAAAACCAGGTGAAGTACACCAGAGACCTCTCTGAACTATCTTGGCAAATTCCTGTGAATCTATAAAATTAAGTTTTAAAACTAGTTATCTTCTTAATAATTTTGGAGTAATGAATGCCAAAATCTTGAGGAGGGAGAATACTGGTGCTTGTTATTTTGTGTCAAGGCAAGAAAGAAAGGAAAAGTATCCTCAGCTAATGTAAAGGTGAAACCAATGTAATATAAAGTATTTAATACAGCAAAATTCAAAATGTGACTATTAGAGGAATGATAAGAATGTTTTCTAATATTTGGGTTCTACTTTAGAGGTCTGAATTCCATGGAGGATTCTAGCTTTGACTTAATGAAGCTCTTAATCACCCACTAATAAAATTATGATATTTGCTTGCTTAAGATTTCTAGCATTACCAATCAATCCTATACCTAAATTAGGCATCACTCCTTAGAGTAAAAATTATCATTCAAATTCCCTTCCCACAGGAACACTTCAAACAAAGCAAAAAATGTTTACCAACAACTCTTACCTCTTATTCTGAAAGTGTTTTTTAAATGCCGGTATTTTGTTTATCTGCATTAACTTCACAGCAACCTCAATCACCTCATCTCTGACCTAGGATTATACTCTTTTCCTTCCTGTTTACAACAGCTTAACAGTGCACAACTGATTCTCATTTTCTTCCTTCAAATTCTGGTTGCCAAGCTCCAACTGTAGGAGGAAATTCTTTTAAAAATATTGTACAGTAAAAATAAAGAAAAAACTAAGGTATTACTATTTTAGGCAAGCAAACAGGGGTCCCGAGGAATTCAACACTCAGAAAATAATTCAGGAGGTTAGCTGAGACAGACCCCAGTGTTCTGGCTGAACCAGACCTCCCTCCAATAAACAGAAAACAAAAAGAAACTTTTCCTTCCCAGAATTATGTTCTCTTAAAGAATCTACAGTAGGGAAAAATTATATGCAGTTAACCACTTGAAAAATAATAATCCTGATTTATTTCAACTCAAGTAGATGTTTTCAGAAATTACTTCTTCCTTAAATTAGCAACAGGCTAACTCATAAAGGAGGAAACCATAAAGCACGATTTTGGTTCACATTACATCTCTGGAGATTGGTTATCATGTCAAAATTTAATCTTAGGACAAATGAAATTAATAAGCTGTACACAACAGAAAATTTTACAAAATAAAAATGTGCCTCTAAGCCCCCCAAAATTAAAACTTCACGCCTGTACACACAGTTCTGGGTATATATCCAAAATAACTGAAAACAGGGTCTCAAAGAGATAATTGCACACCCGTGTTCATAGCAGCATTATTCACAATAGCTAAGAAGTGGAAACAAGCCAAGTGCCCATCAAAAGACAGATGGGTAAATAAATGCGGTATGTACATACAATGGAATATTATTCAGCCTTAAAATGTAAATTGTCACATGTTACAACATAGATAAAGATAAACCTTGACATTATGCTAAGTGCAGTAAGTCAAAACAGATACCATATGATTCCACTATAAGACATCTAAGTCAGTCAAATTCAGAGAAACAAAGTAGAATGGTGGTTGTCAGGGGCTGGGGGAAGGGGAAATGGGGAGTTATTTCATGGGTCTAGAGTTGTAGTTTTAGAAGACTGAAAAGTTCTGGAGATCTGTTTCACAACGATGTGAACCTACTTAACACTAGTTACGGAACTACACACTTAAAACTGGTTAGGATGGAACACAATATGCGCCTTTTAAAATTTAAAAAGAATTTTTAATTATATATCTACCTAATACAGAAGGGAAAAGTTTGATGAGCAGTATATTTTCATGGTAGTAATGGAATGATTAGTGCAAGGGAAAGAGTCACTACACTGAGGAATAACAGAACAATACCTTGACCTGAGGACAATCCAAGTGAACAGCACCAATGAGGGCAAATAAGGATTATGTGCCTGCAGACGTGGCGCCCTGAGAACACCGCCCTGCCTGTATAGCTTGAACCTCACGTAAGCAACTATCAGACAAACCAATATTGAGGAACAGTCCCTATTACATGTAGCCTATATTATATGGCAACTAAATACAATACATGGTCATTTACTGGAGGAGGAAAAAAGCTTTAAAGGACATTATTGGGAAAATTGACAAAATGAAATATGGGCTGCAAATTAAAGTCCTCTGTGAATGTTTCCTGGATTTGAAAACTATATTGATTTAAGAAATGAATGCACAAGTATTAAGAGGTAAAGGACAATGATGTATGCAACCTACTCTCAAAATAGTTCAAGAAAAAAATACATTGAAAGAATAATAAAGCAAACATGGCAAAATGCTAAAAAATTAGTGAATCTAGATAAAGGGCTTATAAGAGTTCTCTGCTGTGTTTGAAATTATTTTAAGATAAAAAGGTTTTAAAAATTAATTGGGGCACCTGGGTGGCTCAGTCGGTTAAGCGCCCGACTCCGGCTTAGGTCATGATCTCGCAGTTTGTGAGTTCGAGCCCCGCATCGGGCTGTGTGCAGACAGCTCAGAGCCTGGAGCCTGATTCGGCTTCTGTGTCTCCCTCTCTCTGCCCCTTCCCCACTTGCGCTCTGTCTCTCAAAAATAAATAAACATTAAAAAAAATTTTTTAATTAGTTTTTAAAAGGTATAATCTTAAATTTAGTTCACCTCAACTCCACCAAAACATTTAAGCAAAGAAGGTACATAAAAAAGAAAAATTGGAGGCACCTGGCTGGCTCAGTCAGTAGAGCACTCAACTCTCGTTCTCAGGGTCATAAGTTCAAGCCTCACACTGATTCGGAGCCTACTTAAAAAAAAAAAAACTTGTCCTACTTAAGCAGAAATGCCAACAAATGCACTTCAAGTACCACTAAGCACAAAATCTATATTCAGATACAACTATGCTAATTATTCACAGTATAAAACCAAGCCTCAGTCCTAGAACCCAACTTCAGTAGGCAAGACCAGAATGTAATACTTGTTGCCAAAAGAAACTACAGACTTGAGAGGGAAGAAATCACAGTGGATTAGTGACCAGGCAATGAGCTTTGTAGGAAATGGCCTACACCGAGAAGGACCTAGACAGATTTACTGAAGAGTGAAACAGGGAGTGGTAAAAAGTGGTTACCCATTTGTGAATGCTGGTAACCAATTTAAGCTGGTTTAAAAAAGTGAAACACTGGGACGACTGGGTGGCTCAGTCGGTTAAGTGTCCATCTTCGGCTCAGGTCATGATCTCACAGCTGGTGGGTTTGAGCCCCAGGCCAGGCTCTGTGCTGACAACTCAGAGCCTGGAGCCTGCATCAGATTCTATGTCTCCCTCTTTCTCTCTCTGCCTCTCCCCCACTTGTTCTATCTCTCAAAAATGAAAGAAAGGAAGAAAAAGAAAGAAAGAAAGAAAGAAAGAAAGAAAGAAAGAAAGAAAGAAAGAAAGAAAGAAAAGAAAGAAAGAAGGAAGAAAGAAACAGTGAACAGGTGTCACAAAAAAATCAGCAGATGGCAAGATGCACTAGGAGTCACCACAGAGCAACCTGATTCCCTATTCCATAGGAGAGAGGTAAGAATTCAGCTTACACAGGGAATAACAAAGATAATCCATCTGGCGGAAAGAGAACGCATGCCAGAGACACTGTGCATGAGGGAGGGCACTGCTATGAAAGTTCGGTGACAGGATGGTGAAGGGAGAAAACTAGTCACTTAAAACAAAACCAAGAAAGGGGCACCTGGATGGCTCAGTCCACTAAGCATCTGACTTTGGCTCAGGTCATGATCTTGAGGTTCCTGAGTTCCAGCCCTGAGTTGGGCTTTCTGCTGTCAGCATAGAGCCCGTTTTGGATCTTCTCTCTCTCTCTCTCTCTCTCTCTCTCTCTCTCACTCTGCCCCTCTCTCTTGCTCTCTGCCACTCCCCCACTCACACTCTCAAAACTAAACATTTTTTTTAATTGCCCCCCCGCCCCCCCCAAAAAGGACAAGACCAATGAAGGCTTCTGATTGTACAGTGATAGGATCAGAAGGGTCTCCATCATTTTGATAAAACTTTAGCTCAGAGACTACCTGGGTGGCTCAGTCAGTTAAGTAACTGACTGTTGGTTTCAGCTAGGGTCATGATCTCACAGTCACAGGACCAAGGTCCAGCTCTCCCCCCCCCCCAACCCACCTCTGCTCTTCCCCTGCTTGTGCTTTCCCTCTCTCAAACAAATTTTAAAAAATAAAAACAGGCTCAGCCATGCTAGTCTGGTTCTATCATTTAATAAGTGTAAAGAAAAGCACAAAATTATATTCTTTTCCCTCACTGAAATATGTCATTCTCAAAGCTAAGCCCTATTCAATGTTTTAAAAGCATATAGAGTAAGTAGAAACACTATAAGGACTAAATTTCTCTGAGACTGTAACTTTTTCTTCATGACAAAGCCCAAAATTTCCTCAAAAGCCATTTGCCCCAAGCGGCAGTGCGTAAAAAAAAAAAAAAAAAAAAATACACGACACCATATATTTTGCAAGCATCTCCTACTCATTCCCTAGTAAAATGTAAATGTCACTCTTCTTTATTAAAAAGGCCAAGTTATACGTCACAGATATCACCTGAAGCTTCTACGGTCCTTTTAAGGTGTTTTAAAGGTAAAGATTACACTGCAACATAACAGGATTTAGGGTGAGTGTCTAGTCAAGCAAACCCATATTGCTTACATCTGCCACTTAGTTAACACATATAGCACTTACTATATGCTAACAACTATTCTAATATATACTTATTTTCACTAATTGATTTCATCACCACAACGCTTTTAGTGAAGTGTTAGACCTGTCCCCATTTTAGACAGGGTTAAGTGATCTTCCCACGATCACACGGCTGGTACGTAGTAGAGCCAGTACATGAATCCGTGCAGTTAACCAAAGTCAGGTTCCTAACTGCTGCTGCTACGACCACCACCTCCGTTTCATCAAGTTACTTATCCTCTTTCTTCCACCTCCACTCCCCACTAAGGGAGTGGAAGAGCTGACAGCTCCATATGCTCTTTTCAGAACCCTGTGGAGATAGACAGGCTTCCCAGTTCAGAATTTTTCTGGTTTTTGAGATAACAAGCAGCCTATCATCAAGCATATTAATACTTCAGCAATGAAATGAAAGAAAATTCACACTAAATGGGATAAGTAGATGTAAAGGTTTGATAGATAAATAGATGAAATAGTCACCAAAAAAGTAACAAAAAAGTTCAGTTTTAAGAGCTTTTTCGATACTGGAACTGCAGTTAAGTAACTTCAAAGAACTGTCATCTAGATTGAGAATATGCATAATCGCTCACCTTAGGGCCTAGAACATAATAAGTAGGCACAATATATGGTAACTATTAAAGTTAAAATGTATTCATTTTATTAAATATAAGTGAATATGGATCATGTTTTTAATTAAAAACTACAAGTATTAAAAGAGCAATCTGCAGGGACTATGGGTACCCAAATGGGCAAGGAGGGAGGGAGGATGACTTTAGCAACAGAAAAACAAAACATGCACCAATTATGAACTAGAATCCCAGGAAATATCTTTTAAAATTAACTGGTAGGGAGAGAGGCTGCATAAAAATTTTTAAGTAACATCTAAATTAAAAAAATATACTCAATCTTTGAAAAGTCTATTCAACCCTCTTATAAAATATGGATAGCTTTTGGAGGGGTCAGGGAGTTAAACACTAATAATTTCGATTTTAAGCTCCCAATCATGTACCTTCAACCAATCCTCTAAAAACCTACCTGGATAACTAAGTTTGGAAATAAAGATGGAGAGAACTCTGGATAGACTTATGCTTCAGTCTTTTTTTTTTTTTTTTTTTTTTAATTTTTTTTAATGTTTATTTATTTTTGAGAGAGAGAGAGAGAGAGAGAGACATAGTGCAAGCAGGGGAGCAGCAAAGAGAGGGAGACACAGAATCTGAAGCAGGCTCCAGGCTCTGAGCTGTCAGTACAGGGTCTGATGCAGGGCTCGAACCCACAAACTGCGAGATCATGACCTGAGCTGAAGTCAGAAGCTTAACTGACTGAGCCATCCGGGCGCCCCTATGCTTCAGTCTTTTTCAAAGTAAAAATAGTAATAAAATCTGTATGGTAGTCAAATTATTTAACTCCTTAATAGTAAACTCTTGATTTTTTTTTTAAATGTTTATTTTTGAGAGAGTGTGCACAAGCTGGGGAGAGAGACGGACAGAGGATTCGAAGCAGGCTCTGTGCTGACAGCAGGGAGCCCAGTGAAGGGCTCGGAACTCAGGAAGCATGTGTCAAGTCAGCTGCTCAACACCAGTCAAGAGCAGACAAATCTTGACTTCACTTTTATACATCACGTGCAGCAACACAGTTGACATTTTCCCAAGAAAATGAACACTGGTATCAAAGGATCCTTTTCATTAATGTGAACACTCATCAGTTTGCAAACTTTA
The DNA here is from genome assembly GCF_046562875.1 of Panthera onca. Taxonomy (NCBI): domain Eukaryota; kingdom Metazoa; phylum Chordata; class Mammalia; order Carnivora; family Felidae; genus Panthera; species Panthera onca. The sequence continues at coordinate 51,335,439 of NC_138339.1, forward strand.
TATTATGAATTCTAAGTACTTTTAATATCTCTTTTGTATTATGTCTAATGGGGTCCACCACACAGAGGCCTAAATGATTTCTCAACAGACTTTTTTAAGACAATTTATTCAATTTATTTTTCTATTCGTATTTTACCAAAAACCGGCTGTTCAACAACTTACAATATTTTAGTCTTCAAATTATTTTCCAATTAAGCTATTCAGTAGTTGGCAAAACATCCCAGGACCATATATGAAGTAACCCCATTTCCAAAAATGTCCAAAGTATTCACTAAATTGGAGTGAAGAGCAATCCCGCCCCCCCTTTTTTTTTTAAGAGACAGAGCAAGCCAGGGAGAGGCGCAGGAGAGATGTAATTTCAAGAAGGCTCCACTCCACCCTCAGCTCGCAGCCTGATGTGAAGCCCTTGAACCCACAACCCTAAGATCACACCCCTAGGCGAAACCAAGAGTCAAACACTCAACCAAACCACCCAGGCGCTCCAAGCAATTCATTTTTTTTTTTTTTTTAAGTTTACTTATTTGAGAGAGAGAGCACACACGCACAAGCAGGAGAAGGGCAGAGCAAGAGGGAGAGACAATCCCAAGCAGGCCCTGTGCTGTCAGCACCGAGCCCCGACACGGGGCTCGAACTCACAAACCTGAACTGAAATCATGACCTGAGCCTAAATCAAAAGTCAGATGCTTAACTGAGTTAAGTTAACTCAGTCTCAGTTAACTCAGATGCTTAACTGACTGAGCCACCTGGCACCACTCATCCCCCAGCAATTCATATTTTAAAAGCAAGCAACTATTGCCCAGTTGAGAGAAGAACAAGGAATCTATCATTTCTACCCACCCCATCAAAATCTTAAGCTAAATGGTAATGATAAAAACAGTGAAGTGTATTAGACTTAGACCATGATTGTTTTCCAATCTTAGAGAATTGCATATTGTTCAAAAAGGGCATCTGTAAACTACCTACTAATATCTACCACTTAGAATTTCAGGCAATTTACTTAATCTCTCTGTGCCTTAGTGTCTTTATCTGTGAAATGGGGATTAGCGGAATTTACTTCATTGGATTTTCCAGAGAGTCAAGTGAAAACAATGTATACAAAGTGCTTGGCCTAGGACCTAGTTTAAGAGTGGGAAATACATAGTGGCTACTGTTAATTACAGAAAGTAAAGATTGGCAACCTTCCTAGAAGATGGGAATATGCAGACAGTGAAATCAAATATTTCGGAGGTATGAGTTTTAAAAAGCTAAAAACCACTATTCTATTTTAAGGTGACTATATAAAACTGGTCCAAGGAAAAAAGATAAAAGTTATAGACTACTAAATTTCTAGTGGTTAACCAGATTTAGGATACCTATTTGCCAGTTCTATACTAAGGATCTAGATTTGCCACCCAAGTGGCCCATCTCCACATGTACTGCTTACTTTGTAATTACATCCCAATCAAAATTAACCAGTAACTTTTAAAACAGGTTTAACAAATTTATGGTCCTACTATTTTGGCAAAACCACTCCTTAAATATTAGTTATCTCCAAATATGGTACAAGAATCACCTGCATCAGAATCATCTTGGTTAAAACTGCAAATTGGAGCTTAAGCACATTTGTTTGGAGAACCACTGCCCAACATGTTTAGCAAAAACATTCTTTTAAATCCACCCAGTGTAACTTAACCTCCACTTACTCTCTTGCAAGATCAGACACTAACTAGAGCAAGCTCTGTTCTGCTGGTAATGTGTGCCTGAATTAATCTGGAATTTAGGAAGAACAGGGCCAATATCAAGAAATAAGGATGTACTTCATAGGCACAAACAACTATGAAGAACTTTTTTTTTAATCAATGTGACATCAACTCAGCCATAACAGAGAAGATGAGCACATACTACACAAACTCTTTAATAGCTCCCCACAGAAAAACAGATCTTAGGAAGATTAAGCCGATTTTCATCAACAACTTTGCTTTAAAACAGTATATAGTGAAGTATGGTCTGTCTTACATATAAAAGGCTGAAAATTAGCCTCATTAGAAACCCCAAGTCCAATAAAACATGCCTGGCATAGTTTGTGTCTACATCTAGTTTATCTAGTTTATAAAATTTAGCTTTAAAATCTGTTTTTAATAGCATGATGTTACAGGATTCTTTACACTCAAACTAGGTTTTTAATGTCCAACAATTATCACCTCTTAAAAAGAAAATCCTTGCAGTCCAACATGCTATGGAAGAGCGCACTCTCAATACAACATATATATTGATTTAGTAGTGGGTGTCCTAAAACTGTCTGGGTCAGAAAGTAGTTGGCACTTGCCTCTGTGCTATCTTACTATGGGAACCTTTTATCAACACCTTGGGATATAAGCAGTATAATCACCAAAAAAAAAATAAATAAAATAAAAATTTAAGTGTTTTAAATATGTACAACTCAACACAAGCATTCAAGCATACTACTTCAGGACCTAAATTCTCAACCTGGATGCTTAATATAAGCTACTAATACCACTACTCACTGCTTCACCAGAATGGCTGTATATTTTTCCCACCAAAAGTAGAGCTATTGCACCATACGTTTCATGGTCTCTGTAAAGAAAGAAAATCATTGTCTTGGTTTATATTTCCTTAAAAAAAAACAAATAAATTTTCTACAAACTGTTTTAAGAACTTAGTGAAATCTGAAGTTTTTTAAAGAAATCACCTCAATTCTTTTTAATGCAACAGTACCCCATAGACACACACAAGTCAATATTTGTAAAAGGTCAAGTCTAAAATGTAACTAGCTGCAACTTTTAATAAGCATGTACCACAAAATTAAAATGCACAGGGTTTTTAGGCATAAACATTTACTTCATGACTCCTTAATTCATATCAGATCAAATAAAATGGAATTCAGAGAGATTTTTCAGGATTTCAAAGTAGCTTTAGAACTACTTTTTAAGATGTGGAGAGCAGTAATAAACAATTTAAATGATCCCTCTGTGTAGTTAGAAACCATAGGTCCCGGTATACACTGTTCCTTCAGGTAGGGATTGAGAAGGCTGAAACTACGTTTTCAGAAACTGGGGCTGCAGCCTTTTGCCCTCTGCAGAAAATCTTCACTAGTTAAATTTTTCTATATTTGGAGTTATTAAAGTTGGAAGTGTGTTTAAGCGATAGGTCTACAGTGTGCAAGCAGGCAAGTGATACCTGTATCATTTCTACTGACCCAAACTAGGGAAGAGAGGCTTTCGAAAGAGGTCCTCAGGGGACTCTGGCTGTTGCACCTTCAGTTTGCCCCTGAAGGAAAAGAACTACTTTTAAAAATCATGAAAATTCATCCAATGGGATGCAACTGCAAAAAAATCCAGAATGTGGAAAGTTCTGCCAAAGTCAACAGTTTAACAAATAAACTGCAAGGGAATAAATTGAAGAGAACTACCAAAGAAAAACTTATGAAACTCATCAACCAATTACTAAGTATAAACTTTATTTGGATCCTAATTTGAACAAAACTTAGATACTGAGATGTTAATTTTGAGATGCACTATGAAATTTTTACACTGACTGGCCACAGGATAATAGAAAGGAACTGCTGCCATTATTTGGGCTGTGGTAACAACAGTACAATTATGGTTTTAAAGTCCTTATCTTTTCAGAGATCTATACCAAAATTCTTATGGTAAAGAAATAGGTTTAGAATTTGCTTCAAAATAATCCAGTGGAGGTGGGCATATGATGAAAGGAGTGTGACTAAGAATTGATAAACGTCAAAGCAAGAATGATACGTACAAGGAGGTTCATTTCCCATAATAAAATACAAAACAAAATTATGGTACAACCACTGATTTATTATTCTGTCTAAAATAATCACTAAGACAGTTTAGCAACCTGAAGGAATGCTTATTATATAATGCTAAATGAAACAAATGTACTTATGTCAAAATTTCAAAAGCTTAAGGTTAAGGAAGAAAAGGGAGTAAGAAAACCAAACTGAATTTGTGGGTTAGTTGATTATTTTTATCTGCTAGTATTAGATTATTGTCATTACATATTGCTAATGAAATCAGAAGTAGGCATGTAATTTAAACTACCTAAGAGAGCTGGGTATAAAACAACAGTGGAGGAACCTAGAATAAACTAAAGAATGCCTTAAAGGGTATTCAGTTTCATAAATCCTAAGCTACATAAAAGCAGTTTTTAACCAGATATTCAAGTATCTTCATTTTTAGGGTGACCATGTCATTTAAATAGTAGCCAAAGCAAGCTACTTTGAAGATATGAGGAGGAAGTAATCAAACTGGGGTGGTACAGGAAAACCAGACCTCCTGGTCATCCTATTTATTTTACAAAAATACATAAACTGAGGCATGAAGTTTGTTTAATGTTTGGGTTTGTGAACTGCCTAAAGTCAAAATGAATTAGCCTCACAGACTACAGACTGGAGCCCAAAGAAGCATAAAGATTTGCCCAAAGTTACAGTGTTAACTAGAAAGCCTGGCACCAGGAGTCAGACCCCAATTACTCTGACACTCTGCCCAGATCAATCTACTTTTCAGTAAGTGGTAGTACCACTTTCTTTTTTCTTTTTCAATCACATGTGTCCTATTCCTTTTCTCCACAAAAAAGATTCTCCTCAAAAATGTGTTCTTCAATCAAATAACTAAAAATAAGGCAAAAAATAATACAATGACAGGAGGGTGAAGAACATCAAATGCTTACAAAAGCAGACTCCGGATCAATCCATATATATGAAAAGCTGTACACTAGGACTGAACACTTTTCTACACAGTGAACAACTCTTCCAACGTTAAAAGACATTTCTGTACCATTCATATGTCAGAATAAAATAATCAAAAGCATTAACTGGCCCTTTTAAAGATTGAAGAAAACCATGCACATACGTTGAGGCACTTAGGAGTCTCCCAAATGTAATTCTTTCCTGACTGTCTCCTTGAACAAGAACCAAGACTTCAGAGACTGCTTTGTGTTCTGCAATTTACAGCTAAGGAAATGGGGAAGGTGCAGAGCAGAAGGGTCTCATGGCTATTACCTGACTGAAGAATCTGCTTGGCTCCAACACTCATACCCTCTGTATTATCCCATATAACTACTGAAATCAAGATAGGCACTAAATTTCAGAAATCTGCAATTCTTTACTTACTGTTTAAAAGAAAATTTGCCAGCCCAACTGTCTAATATGAAAATAGAAAATGTATAGGCTTCAGAATCAGATCAACCTACACTTGAATCCTTACTTTGCCATAGGCGCACTGACTGGCCAAATTAAATGAACTTCAATTTCCTCCTATATAAATGAAAAATACCACCAGAGTTATAAAGACTAAAGCAAGTGGTACAATGCCTGGTACATAATAAGCACTCAATAGGAAGTTCTTGTTATTTTTAGCCAAAGGTTTAATTAAACAGCCAATTCAAATAGGATACAAACTGTTTTTAAAGCAGCTGATTACTATAGTCATGGTATAATCTATGAACACTATCTCCTGGATCATCAGTTAACCCCAAACTGCACATGCAAGTATGCAATCAAGGTAAAGCACAGATTACAAAATATATGGACAGATCCATTTTTCCAAATTATATTATGAAAAAGAGATACCCAACTAGTCAATCATTTGTCCAATAATAATTCCTTCAAGTGCTAAATTTTAAAAACTCTGTTATTTCCTCACCAATTCCACAACGGCTACCTCCCATATATAAGCTTCCAGAAGGCAGGGACTGTATCTCATAACATTCAAAACACTAAGAGGTGCCTTAGTCACAGATGTGTTCAATAAGTATTTGTTGAAAGGTTGATATGGTTTCCTTAACGACCTTTTAAAAAAAAACTTCAATGACAGAATCCTTTCACTTTAAAACATTAAAATGCAAAAGGTTTGCAATAAAAATACCTCCTTCAAGCAAAGAAATTGCTGTCTATAAGAAGCATGGTTAGCAAAGTAGAACTCAAACAACAAATTGCAATTTCCTATCAAAGAAAATTTTTTAAAATAAAATACCAACACCATGAGCACCTCAACAGAGAAAAGCACTATCCATTCCATTGCCAGGAACAACTTACCTTTTTGCACCTTCCTTTTGCAGATTTGAAATCCAGATTCTCACACAATCACTGGCCTTCATTTCTGTTTGATTCAATAGCATACACACTACTGAGTCTCTCTCCTTCACTATTAAACACATCAGTAGAAAGCACACTGGTCTTATTCTGCTTTCTAACTATGAAAACAAAAGTGCAAAAAGTCCTAATCCAAAATTCTCAAAAAAAGAAAAACCAAAAAAAAAAAAAAAAATTTGAGATTACACAATGTACAGAAGTAATTAATTGTAAAGGCTCTGGCTCCCATCTTCCCCCCTGCCCAAACACCCTACTTCAACATTTCTTTTTTTTTTTTTTTTTTTTACAAGCGCTTTCAGTATTTTAAATGTTTTTTTTTTTTTTTCTCCCAAATAGGAAAAGGACTCTGGTATCTTGATGGGAGGACAAGAAATTTAAAATAAAACATATTAAAATAAGCCATTTCCAAACAGGTGAGATACCCATCAGAGTGTGTGCTGTTGCAGGAAACAGAATGGAGAGCCGTGAATGGGAGTCTCTGCACTTCATATCTGCAAAAGAAGAGAATAAAAAGATTAACTTTACTCTAGACTTAGAATACCTTCTTTACCTGTTTAAAGCAATGCCCTTTAACATTTTAAATCAGAGATGAAAATGACTAAGACAAAGGCTTATGGGTGAACTCAACCTTCTTCCCTTAATACATAAATTTATACTATATCTACAGTATTAGAAGTCAATATTTGAACAGTTTTATACCACACCATCTTGATATTACAGGGTAAAAAAAAAAAATCTCTCTTCTTTAGGCTTTTCTTAAAACCATCACTTCAATTACACAAATGTGCTTCCCTATTGCACAGTTATCTAGTGAGAATTAGTTCTAACAGTAAGAAAAACAGTCTGGAGGTTCATTTCTAACAAATACTCTTCCCCCTATAAGGAGTGACAGTTAACCTTCTGGGGACCCCAACGCACAACCCCTTTCTTCAACCTCGTTAAAGGTTAAGAAGAAAAGTGTCCCACAAGCAACGTCCCCCCACCCCCGCACCAGGTTCTCCGCAAAACTCCCGCATTTCGCGTTAACCCACCAGCCCCCAGAGGGGGTACACCAGGGCCACGTCAGGCACGGAGCTCGGGGGTGAGGGATGAGTTCCGCGAGCCCGTCAGGCACCCGCGTCCCCACCTGGTGACACACCTGCCCTCGCAGGCGCCCACCTGGGGCAGGGACCGCCCTCTCCCGGGCTCGCGCTGATGCCCCACTCGGAGCGCGCGCCCCGCGCCGCACGGGACCCGAGGGCGTGCAGGCGGCGGGAGCCGGGGATGCAGGGGTCGTCCCGGCTCGCTCCCTCCCTAGGGACCAAGCGGGCCTGGGGGCGTGCTGGGGCGGGCGCAGTACCTTTTGGACAGATCCATGAGGACACCGGAGAAGAGCTTCTCCCCTAGACGGAACGACACGACGAGCGCGTCCTCAATGATGTGGTCCAGCGTGACCCGCACCTCCGAGCCGGGAATCAGCTGCGACACCGCGGAGTCCCCGCCCGCCGGCGGCACGAGCGCCGGGGCTGCGGGCTGGGGCAGCGGCGGTTCCTGGCGCTCCTCAGGAGCGGGGGGCTGCTCGGGCTGCGGTGCAGGGGAAGGTGGAAGCTCGGGCCCTCCCTGAGGCGCGGCTGCCGCCGGCTCCGCCACCCGAGCGGGCAGCTTCTCCTCAGCTTCCAGCTCTGGCCCCGCCGCCTCCGGGCTGCGGGAGAGCTCCCCCGGCGGCGGCGGTGGCGGCGGGAGCGGCGGCTCGTCGGCCTGGGGAGAAGACTGCTGCCCGTCGGCCTCGCCGTCCGGCACAGATGCTTCAGTCGCCGTGACCGGGAGGGGGTCAGTGCCAGCCTCGCTGCCGGGGATGGGCTCCATCTCCGGCTCGGCCTCGCCGGCGCCCCCCTCCCCGGGGGACGCTGCAGTCGCTGCCGCCTCTGCAGCCACGGCCGCCATTTTCTTCCTGGCTTCTCCCTCCTCCAGCTCGGGCTGCAGCGGCGGCAGCAGCGCTGCTTGGTTCCCTGGGCCTTCCCCTCCCTCCCTTGAACAGTTTCGTCCCGCCCTTTCTCTGCTGCTCGTTATTGGCACCGCGCCATTGGTTGCGCCCTATACCCCTCCCGCACTTGTGATACTCCATTGGCCAGGTGCAGGCGTCTATCACCCAGTCAGTCCCTCCCCTCCATGCAGAGTAGGAACTTCTCATTGGCGGGATGAGTTGTCAAATGTTGAATCTTAGAGGAGGAGTGAGGGGACGAGGGAAGTCACAAAAGCTGAGCCACATACTTGTCGCCTCTTTCTATTGGCTGGAAGAGGAACTAAAGTTTTATGGTTGGTCTACGCTCTTGCCCATTATCAGTCAGGCTTTCAGAGGTGGGATAAAGGAGAGAATCACGTAGCGTGCTAGTTCTTTCAAAGGCGACCGAGGGGAGGAGTAAGGGGAGTATGCGAGGGGAACAGCTTCCCAAGAATCCCTGCGCGGAGGCCCTTAGAATAAATGTTATTTCTAGGCGCGGACCTGCTTGCGGCCGCGTGTACGCACGACAAGCTTCTTTGGAAGGCCATCTAAAGTTTGAAAATAATTCTTCAAACATGTTTTGAGCTCCTACTAGGGTAGGAACCGTGCTAGGTGTTGGAGATAGAATGATGTCAAGACATTCTCCATAACCCCGTGACAGACACTCCAGCCCACAAACAGGAGTGTTTTCCTTGACTTCTCTCCACTTTCTAGGAACAATGCACCTACTTATTTCAAAGTAGGAAAATGCTAATGAAAAGAGGAGGGACACCATGCACACTGTGTTCAGCTGATGAATGTTCCAAAGAGCAGTCCTGAGGCATTTAGGGGCTTACATGTGAACATTGTTTGCTGTCTCCAAATTCACTGGAAAGTGGACGCACCTGGTTCCTTGCTTAAACCTTTTTTTTTCCTGGTCTCTCTGCCACAGGCTCAAAAACTCTTTTCAGTGTCCTAATGCTCCCACCTTAACGCTCTTCCTGTTTTAAGTCTCTTCATTTGTTATGTCTAGAAGAATCTACTGAAGCCATTTATTTCAGATTGCACCTCAGAATCAGCCTATTCTCCAGAAGAGGTTGTAGGCACTGCGATTGCCAACAGAGGGAGGAAAGAAAAGTTGACAGTATTAAGGGGAGTAAAAAAATGAAATTCTAAATAATCATAGCTAACAATTATTGAGCACCTGTGTACCAGGCCCTAGTACAAACCCTTAATATAGCATCTCATTTAAGCCTTATGCTACTTCTATGAAGTAGGTACTATTACACCCATTTTAGAGATAAATTGAAGCACAAAGAGGTCACTCAGCTAGTAAATTTCAGAGACAAAATTCCAATTTTACATTGAAAAGGACCAAAAATGGAAAAAACTAAATATCACCATATGTTCTATTTCAAGTCACGGGGCTCTTGGGAAAAGCCAATAGGAAATCCTAGTCAGGGCAGGTTTAGCATCTCCAAAGTAGCAGAAGGAAATGAAATTACTGACTGTCCAGTCTGTGTCAGAGATTTTTCCCATAAGCTCTCATTTAAAATCCTGTGAATTAAATCCTCTCCCTCTTTTCCAGATGAGAAAACTGACCCTTAGCCAGGTTAAAGATCTCAGAGGTCACACGCCTAACAGCAGGTCCAATCTAACACACCTCTGCCAAGGTGCACGACTATTCCACTCATTCATTGAACAAATAATTTATCTCCTGCAGGCCAGATGCCTGCAGTAAACAGACATGGATCCCACCTTACAGGGTTTTCACCATGACCACTTGGTCTATAATTCACTATAGTCAATTAAGTATTACATATAATTCTATAAAACTCCTAGATCCATGCTGAGTTCCCACACTGTATAACCTCTCAGAAGAAAAAAAATGCAGCTCAGGTCCTAGGACCTGATTAACTCTTACAGTAATTCATCGCAAGATGCTGCAGTGAATCGCTTAAATTAAGCATTTATGGCAGACTGCCGCATACCAAGTCCTCCCTCTAAATCACCGTTTTCATCCTGCAACCCAAGAGCCTCTACTGGGTCTCTATGTTCACATCAAGCGTAACCCCTTCTGCTTGTCTGTCAAGGCCCTCTCTGTTCCTCCTCTATCTTTCAGGTTTGTTTTGTAGTACTCTTCAAGCTTGTTAATACTGGGAAGATCTTTCATCCATTTATTCAACAAATAAATATTGAAGACCTACTATGTGCCGGTTACTGGGCTTACCAGGCCGAAGGCATGTAGAAAGAACATAAGAAACTTAATGCCTGGCCTCCTGGGGCTTATTTTTCTAATTAGGGAGTTAGAAAATAAGCAATGAGTAAACAAGATGATTACAGATTGTGAGAAATGCCATAAAAAAAAACAGGATGAGTGATAAGCAATCATTTCTAGCAGAGGGGCAGAGAGTGTCTTCTTTAGATAAGGTGGTCAGAAAAAGTCCCTCTGGTGATAAGACATTTTAACTAAAATGCAAAGGATAAGACAGAGCCAGTTATTGACTGTTGTATGACTTCAGCAATTGCTGAAGTCCTTAGGCCAAAGGGGCTTAATTCATTCCAGAAACAGAAAGAGACCAGTGTTGTTGAAGAGGAATGAGCAAGAACATAGCTTGGTGAAATAAGATTGGAAAGGAATACAGAGCCAAATCATATTTTATGTACTGAAGATATAAAAACAAGAGATTCTACCCTCAGGGAGTTTCAAGTCTATTGGGAACCTAAGCTGTTGTATCCTAGTCAACCCTGCATTCAGCCTCTTCCTGGCATAGAATCAGCATAGAAGAAGCCCTTGGTGTTTATGGAATGGATAGCCACATGGTATCTGAGATTAGATGGATGGTTAGATGAATGGATGAGGGTTGGATGGATGGTTGAAAGGTTGGATGATGTCTTAATCCATTCAGTCTTCTAGAACAAAATGCCACAGACTGGGTAGCTTACAAACAACAGAAATGTATTTCCTACAGTTCTGGAGACTGGAAGTACAAGCTCAGGGTGCCACCATGGTTTGGGTGATAGCCCTCTTCCAGGTTGCAGACTTCTGATATACTCGCATGGTAGGAAGGGACAAGGGAGCTCTCTTGGGCCTCTTTTACTTCTCTCATTCATGAGGGTCCCACCCTCATGACCTAATCACCTTCCAAAGACCCCCATCTGTTAATACCATCAACATGAGGGTTTAGGATTTCAACATATGAATTTTGGAGGGACACAAACATTCAGACCATAGCAGGTAGATAAATGGTGATTAAACAGATCACTGAATGGATGGACAGATAAATGGCAGGGATAAGGAACATAGCTGACTACTCAAGTGGATCTTCACTGTCACAAGAAGACTTTGATCTTGAGCTCTGTGGGGTACTACAGTTCAGTAGCTAAAAACTCAAAGTGGAGGTGAATGAAACTGTATGTGACTCCCCAGTTGGCCTCTGACTAGCTATATGATCTGGGCATGATCTTAGGCTAGTTGATTAATCTCTGTTTCCTCATTTACAAAATATCTAAATAATAACTACATAAGGGTGTGCTTGTTTTTAAGTGATATATGTAAAGTGTTTAACATAGAACCTAAATCATAGTAAGCACACTGCCATTATTATTAGCAACTAGATGTAGAAATTCAGTCTTTTTTTAAAAGCATTATTTATTTTCTTTAGTAATCTCTGTACACAATGTGGGACTCAAATTTACAACCCCAAGATTAAGAGTTGGATGCTCTTCCAACTGAGCCAGCCAGGTGCCCTTAGATATTCAGTCTTATTACATCTGGTGTTAATCATATTCTAGGGGCTCTGACTCCCACTAACCAACCTTGTGAAAGACTAAATAAAACCCCAAACACTGGGGTGTTGGTTCATGGAGAGTTTTAAATATGGCTAATTGTGGTTATTTTTTTCCGGGCTTGGTTTCTCAGGAAATCAAATTATAGACAAAAAATAGCATGGGGAGCAGAGACCCACCACAAAAGGAACTAACTCACTGAACATGGCTGCAAAACCATGGTCATTGAATGAATTGCTCCTCCTTTTCTAGAACGATTTCTGTCCAGTAACCAATATTTCTCTTCTAAAATCAAATCACCTACTCTCAGATCAAGACAGTGATTGATAACTAGTGACAAACATGTCAATCATTGGCTCTCTTTCCATGCATCTCAGTGGTTCTAAATGTATCAAGGGATCTCTCTGAGAATCTGCTCAAAAAAAGATATTTTACATATTGTATGAGTCCATTCACATAAGGTACCAAAACAAGCAAAGCAAATGTATGCTCTCAGAAGTCAGGATAGAGGTTATTTTTGACCAGGGAAGGGGAACAGGACAGTTCAGCTAATGACTACTACAAGCTAATATGAGTAGGGTTTTCTAGGATTCTGATAAGTTTCTGTTTCTTCATCTACCTACTTGTTTCACAGGAATGTTCAGTTTATAAAAGTTCATCAAGCCATGCACTTATGTTGCTTTTCTGTATATAGATTTATATTAGTTATCTATTACTGCTAGTGTCTTAAACATCATACATGTATTTTATCACAGTGCCTCTGGGCAGAAATTCAGGCATAGCTTAGTTGGATCCTTTGTTTAGGGTCTCTCTTAAAACGTAACCAAGATGCCAACAGGGGCTGCAATCTCACCTGAAAGCTAGATTAGGGAAGGGCCTACTTCCAAGCTCACTAACATGATTCTTGGAGGAGTCAATTCCTTCATTGCTGTTGGCTAGAGGCTGCCTTCACCTCTTTGTCACATGGGCCTGTCCATAGGACAGTTCATGATTTACAGTTTGCTTCATCAGAGAAAAATGGAGCAAGCAATAGAGAAGTCACAGTCATTTATAGCCTAATCTCAGAATAGGCATCTCATCACTTGTGCTATGGTCTATTCAGAAGCAAGTCTGTAGGTCAAGGGGTGCTTGGGTGACTCAGTGGGTTAAGCATCCAACTTTGGCTCAGATCATGATCTTGTGGTTCGTGGGTTTGAGCCCCGTGTCGGGCTCCGTGCTGACAGCTCAGGGTCTGGAGCCTGCTTCGGATTCTGTGTCCCCCCTCCCGACTCTCTCTGCCCCACCCCCTCTCATGCCCTATCTTACTCTGTGTCTCCAAAAATGAATAAGTGTTTAAAAAAAAAAAAAGAAGCAAGTCAGTAGGTCAAGCCCAAACACTAAGAGAGAAGATTATGCAAGAGCATGAGTATCAAGAGGCAAGGATCACTGGGAGCTGATTACCACACAATTTAAAGATTTTTTTTTTAATTTTTTTTTTTAACGTTTATTTATTTTTGAGACAGGGAGAGACAGAGCATGAACTGGGGAGGGTCAGAGAGAGGGAGACACAGAATCTGAAACAGGCTCCAGGCTCTGAGCTGTCAGCACAGAGCCTGACGCGGAGCTCGAACTCACGGACCACGAGATCGTGACCTGAGCCAAAGTCGGCCGCTTAACCGACTGAGCCACCCAGGCGCCCTTTAAAGATTTTTAAAAATGACAGGTGCCCGGGTGGCTCAGTTGGTTAAGTGTCTGACTTCGGTTCAGGTCATGATCTCACGGTTTGTGAGTTCAAGCCCCGCGTCAGGCTCTGTGCTGACAGCTCCAAGCTGGAGCCTGCTTCAGATTCTGTGTCTCCCTCTCCCTCTGCCCCTCCCCAGCTGGCACTCTGTCTCTGTCTCTGTCTCTGTCTCTCTCTCTCTCTCTCAAAAAATAAATAAACATTAAAAAAATTTTTTAAGATTTAAAAAAATGAAAATGAAAAATATTTGAGATATTTCCCTAAATCTTCCCCCACCCCACATACTCATCCACAGACTGTGTTAAAGCCTCTTGTTCTATGTAGATGCTGTACATCCCATACCACCAGCCCCTTAGTAACAGATGCACACCTCAGATAGGCAGGTGGAAGAGGCCATCATATTACAAAGGTCAATCCTAATATTGAGAACAGTCCCTATAAGGAGAGCCATCATTGATCTGTGAGTACCTTCTATGTGCCAGATGGAGACAGCAGCCAGGTAAGCCTGGGGAGGATAAGTACATCAAAGGTGGGTACTGTCCTGAGACATCTTCGTCTACAGTCTTGGGTGTTTTTTCACATGCTCCCCCTCCCTTCTTTGTATATTTTCAACAGCTGCCATGTCAACATAGTTCCTTAAAATTGCACTTCAAGGACACTGCTTTAGAGGGAGTGGTTCTATGTTGACCATCTTGGTTTGCCTGGACCGAAGGGTTTTCTGGAATGTAGGACATTCAGCTTAAAAGTGGGACAGTCCTGGGGCGCCTGGGTGGCTCAGTCGGTTAAGCGGCCGACTTCGGCTCAGGTCATGATCTCGCGGTCCGTGAGTTCGAGCCCCGCGTCAGGCTCTGTGCTGACAGCTCAGAGC